>NC_058025.1:10012230-10612230 GCF_019176455.1 Solea senegalensis | reverse complement strand
AGGACGTGTTGAGGGTTCGAGTCCCAACCACAGGAATCATTGAATACCCATTCGACCTGCAGAGTGTCATATTCAGGTAAGAGCAGATTCACTTCATTCAAGTTTGATCAATATAATAGAACAGTTTAAATGACTTTTCTGTATGGATGTAGAAGAATACAGAGAAAATACAAACTGTTGAGTTTGACTGTGTATAATTTTACTCTTTAAACCTTTCAAATATTGTACCTACATTCATCTTCAGTTGTACTTAACAGTTACAGTGTAGATGAATATTTTACATGCAGAAAGTACAGTAAGCTAATAGAAGATAAATAAAATATGATGCCTTGTCAGGTAAGTTTTCCTACTGTAAAACTATAAAAGCATTGCTTAATATTTAATGCAGCAGGTTTTTATCTGCCTGTGTTTTACAGTGTTATACATCCCTACTGCTTTTCTGCATTTTTCTCAACTCACTCACCGTTTATAGCTAAAAAGAACTTCATCGAAGCATTGAAAAAGAAACAGACACAACAGTCTTCATTTCGTTTTACAAGGTAGAGTTAAGACAGGTTGACTCTCTGTCATGGCGACAGAAATGGTCATGTCATATCATTCAAACTATAGAATTGTCTTGTGTCTCCAACACTGTCATATTTTGCTGTTAGTCACAGCATCTGTGTGTCTTCGACCATTGGACTAAAACATATTTCAAAGGACCACCTTTGCTTTTTTTGTGCTCCTGTCGTCTTTACAGAAAATGTACTCCTCAATTATATCAACAACCATCAAACAATCAAATCCATCCATTATGCAATTGAAGGAAAAGCAGCACAGATATGCAACAATCAATAGCTAAAATCCATCCATCTTCTACCACTTTATCCTCCACACGAGGGTCGCAGGAGGCGCTGTGCCAATCTCAGCTAACATAGGGCAAAAGGTGGGGTGGACTGGGGACAAGTCACCAGTCCATCACAGGGACACAGAGACAAACAGCCATCCACTCTCACACTTGCAGTCAATTTAGAGTGTCCAATTTCCTCATCCCAAAAGCTGCATGTTTTCGGACTGTGGGATGAAACCGAGAACCCAGAGAAAACACACGCACACACAGAGAGAACATGCAAACTCAATGCAGAAAGGCCCTTGTTCCGACCAGGTCGCGAACCCAGGCCTTCTTGCTGCAAAGGCAAGAGCACTAACCACTACACTAATAGCTAAAATACATGATATAAAAGTAGATAAAAACAAGACAAACACACAACTGCACTGTGGTAATATACTGCTGTCTCATGACCAAATGAGGATGATTAGCCGTGTCACCATGTTTGGCCTCACATGTGGGAACGTTTTCAGTGGTTCCACTGACTGTTTTGTAGGATGGTGGACGTTGGTGGTCAGAGGTCGGAGAGGAGGAAGTGGATCCACTGCTTTGAGAACGTCACATCCATCATGTTCCTGGTAGCGCTCAGCGAGTACGACCAAGTGCTGGTGGAATCTGACAACGAGGTGATTTAATTAATAATTGTTCACAAATTGTGGGCGCCATGTTCACGTAATGTGGATGACGAGTTGTCTCTAAAAGATGAAAAGCTATTCCTGGATTTAAAATGATGGAAACGAGAGAGTTCCACGAGCAGGTGTGTGTTCATGCAGTATGCTTTTTGGCTGGCTTTGCTTTACTTCCACACATTTTCCTTTGTTAGTTGTAGAAGAGGAAAACACCAGCAACAAACCAGCTACATATCCTCTGTCCTACTGCCACATTGCATGTTTATTTTTTTATAAAATAAGAGCATTTTGGTCTCCCGCTGCAACACAGACTGTGATATGTGCGTAGAACTTGCTCTCCAACTGGCTTACTGAACTGTTTAGTTCAATTAAACACTGAATTGTAAAGTGCAAGTGAGAAATGAAACCCTCAGGAGGTGACATGACTGCCCTTCTCTCTCTCATCTTTGCTGCTCTCCCTCTGGTACAGTAACACCTTTATTAAAATCTGTGCTTAATGACTGTGAAAGATGGTAGTTTAATTAAATGATTAAACCATGTCTCCCTCCTTGTCTCACTCTCTCTGCAGAACCGTATGGAGGAGAGTAAAGCTCTGTTTAGGACAATAATCACGTACCCCTGGTTCCAAAACTCCTCGGTCATTCTGTTCCTCAACAAGAAGGACCTGCTCGAGGAGAAGATCATGTACTCTCATCTGGTCGACTATTTCCCAGAGTATGATGGTGAGCAAGTATAACTACTTCACTACTGTACTTAAGTACTAAAATGCTGTATCTGTACTTTACTGGAGTATTTTTTTTCTCCGGTCTTCAAATATAATACACAAATGGCACACCAATTTGAGCTATCAGTAAGTGCTAGCTAAGTAGGTAGCTACCCGCAGTTCCTGACATGCTGTGGCACATGCAGATCTGACATCACAGTGTTTCTCCCAAGATCAGTTGGATACATTTAGAAATGCTTCCTGGATATGAGATGATGAGATGATGAGAAAACTGATCCAACTGGAACTCATTATGGAAACTTCTCTTGTATGTTATTCACTCAGAAAAACAGAGCCAGACATGTAGCATCTGATTGAATCTAGACCACTTTTAAAACCACAATTTAAAAGCGCAAATGAATTATTTATAAATTAAACCATACAATTCCTAAACTGAATTTATTTGGCTAGAATTGATGAATGAAAATGACAGTTTTTAACTCTATTTAGTTTTAAATCGTTGTTTATATTTATGTTGTGCTTTTTATGTGGAGCCAAAAGCATTTTTCCACATTGTGGAAAGTGGTTTAATCCTGCATACAGAATTTGGCATGCATACGTTTCCTTGACCATTTTGTGATATCTAGAAAATTCAAAAAGTACACCGCATAAATCTAAATTATTATGCAAATTATATTTTTCTCTGATTTTCCTAAATTGTCAATGCAAATGACAGTCTGCATAATTTTCAAGTCATCAGCCATTCGAGTATAACAGTTTCAAAACATTTTTTTAGTTGTAAAGTAAATGGTCATTTGTTGAATGTGCAGCATTAGGAGGTCATAATTACTGAAAGCAAAAGCAATTTCAATCAGAAACATCTTAACAGGTCAAGTTACATTTTAACCTAGGACCCCTATTTGACAGCAGCTTCACAATTCTTGCATCCATTGAACTTGTGAGTTTTTGGGGAGTTTCTGCTTGAATTTCTTTGCAAGATGTCAGCATAGCCTCCTAGAGCTGCTGTTTGGATTTCTTGAGGATGCTCCAAAGGTTCTCAATAGGGTTGAGTACGCTGTTGTGTGTAATAATTTGGAACAGTGCATTTCAAGTTTTTTATTTTTGAAAAAAAAACCTGTTATCATTGGGAGGTTTGTTCAGCAACATTTAAATTAGACTCTAATGACTTGAAAATTATGCCCACTGTCATTTGCGTCGACTATTTAGGAAAATCATATACTTGTCATCACAGACAAGATTCACCAGCTTCTCAGTACTGTAATTCCTAAATGGTTGAAAAACTGCCAGATATCGAAAGTGAAAGTTATCTTGGAAAAAAGGGTCAGAACCGCTCACTCATTGAGCATTTTTTCTACAGCCATACAATCGAAATAAATCCAGGCAGCCGGAATATCATGATGGTCCTAAGAGGGTTAATCTAACCATACAATTGGTCGTCATTTTTGGTAATAGATCCTCCTAAATGAGGTTTCTTTCTGGGAGTTGGACAAAATGGTTGCCACTGAAACCCCAGCACATGTCATATTGCAACAGCTTTACTGACAGGACATTTCCATCTCCCCAGGTCCACAGAGGGATGCCCAGGCAGCCCGAGAGTTTATCCTCAAGATGTTTGTGGACCTAAATCCAGACAGTGACAAGATCATCTACTCTCACTTCACCTGTGCCACTGACACAGAGAACATCCGCTTTGTCTTCGCGGCTGTCAAGGACACCATCCTGCAGCTCAACCTAAAGGAGTACAACCTGGTGTAGAGCGAAGCAGGGCCTGCCAACATGGACGCCCTCGACACACACACACACACTGACTGACAATCTGTGAAAAGAGAGATCATAATATACACATACCGGAAAAAAAAGAAATCTCAGTAATATAAAAAAAAAAAAAAAAGTAATGGTTGCATAATACTAATTTATTTGCCAATTGTTGATCTCTTGGTCCCCAAGGGGTGGGCAGTAAATGTTCTCTTGCTATTTAAGGAGTTGATGAAATATTTGGAAGGAGGAGGGCAGGATATCTGGGAAGTTGGGGAGCGATTTTGTTGCTGAATTTATACAGCAGAGATCCTCGTTTTAAGGCTTTGGTTTAAGTTTTTGTTTTGTTTTTTGTGCACTGCAGGTATGGGGGTGTCTTTTGTCCATCAGTCTGATACGTCAGAGCTGGACTTAATGCAATGTGTTCCTTCCCTCCTGCCTTTTTATAAAGAAGAATTTTATTTTGACCCCTTCCTTCTCACCTGTGGATTTATTCTGATGCTTTGTTTTGGCCGTTTAACCAACAGGAAACAATGTTACACATCTAATTAACAACTTCCCTTTTCCTTCAAGTATGAGTTCGCTTAAACTGTGATTTTTAAATTATTTCATATTGATTGACTTCAATCATTATTATTGCATTGCATTGACTTTGGTACCATCCAATGAGTTGGGCATGTGTGAACCATGGACGTCACATTCTGGAGACATGAAGAGAAATCGGCTTTAAAATGCTTTATTATTATTATTGTTATTATTTTTTTAAGCTTTGACAAATCCATCGCATCACGACGCACCATGATGGAGACGGGTCACTTTACACAGACTGAAGGAGGGGAAGAGGAGGAGAAGGAGCGGGGGATAATTTATGAGACTAGTGTTGTTAAACGGTTCCGTTCGACTGTGCCACATTAACGCTTTTTTTTTTTTTTTTTATTATGGAAGTATGTGTATTTATTGCCAATGCCAAAACAAGTCATTGCACCAGGCTCCTCTACGTGCTGTTTACTACTTCAGTGGAAAGTGGTGAGAACAGGAAAGAGCAGGGCTAATTGTCCAAAGGAGCATACTTATGTATCAATCAGCTGATTCTTGCAGTGTCCAGTAAAGTTGATGGTAACACACACACACACCGACTTTAGCTGCATTTAGTGGAGGCAGATTTGTTAAAGAGGACGCGGCGTCCCTCCTGACCCGTAGGCTCTCCTGTCCCATTTCTCCTGTGTCCTTACATTTATCCAATTACAGTTGACTGTTCAGTAGCAGTGGATAATTTAATAATTAATCATTATTTTAATGAATAATTTGCTACCTACAAAGGGCGGATGGTGTTGATACTCTTTTTTTCAAATGCTAAATTAAACCCGTCATGTTTCCAAATTGGCACATCAGATTTGCAATTCCATCATTCCCAAATTGAGTATTTTCACTTCTATAGAATATAAGCCTGTAATTTACATTTATTGAGGCATAGTGCAATTATGAATACTATAATCATTGTACATACATCAATCTCTCTCATATATGACAGCATCTTTGTTGGCTTTATAATCATTCATTTTTGGCAGATTGAATGTGCAGTATTGAAAATATGTATCTATGTAATTGTATTGTATGTCAAATGAAATTCTTTTTGGAAGAAAAAAAGGTTATTTACATGTTTGTTATATTTTTGTTTCCTTTTTTTTTTAAATTGAGTTTGTATTTTTGGTGCTTTTACTGTTTTTCTTTAATTATCCAACATCAGTTTATTTTTCATCAGATTGATAGATAATCCAGTATTTTACTCAAGCTGATTTGTTCAATTTACTTTTCTATGAAAAAGTGCAGACTGAAATCAATCTACAGGGCTAATTAACATTTTAACTGCCGTAAAAAAAAAACCCACAGCACATAAAGTATTTTTTCATTTACATTTAATTTCAAGCATTGATTCACTTAAATATTTCCTGATCTACCCTAAATTGTATTATTCCCAACACTACCTACAGCAACACAATTCAGGTCCCGTCCCCCTACGAGTGGGTCTAAAAAGTGCGGAATTAGCGTTGCAGTTTCAAGCCTCGGATCAAGAGTAACTGGTGGGCACGTAACAAAAAGAAGAAAGAAGATATTTCTCGACTCAGGGGAAACTGAGGTTGGGAAACACAATTTTACAAAAATGCTACCCTTATTCAAGTGATACAAAGCTAAATGCAAATCAGTGAAGTATTTCTTTAAATAAAAACTGATGATGCCATTATCTGTGTTTTTCAGTATAACGGGGTTTAGATGTCATGTCACCTGACGACATCCCCATGCTGCACACAGGAAGTGATTTGCTTTATTTTAAGACACCTGGTAAAGTGTGGCGAACAGGCTCGAGTACGACTGAAAACACTGGTTATTCATAAGTTTGGGATATTTGCTTCTTGTCCTCCCTGTAGTGCCACTGTATACACAATGATCATTTTTGTTTAACATAGCGTACAAATAATCCAAGATCATTTCTGAACATGAAGACCAAACAGGAAGAGAACAGCAAGAGAAGTCACCAACTCACACACTGCTGCTTTAACTGCCACCATTTCATTTAAATGCACAGTGTTATTTTGAGATGAATCATAACAAAACCTTATGAAGAGAAAACAAAACATGCACACATTGCCTTATTAAACGTGTGTTGCCACTGAAGTCTCATGTAAGGCACCTGTGGCATCTTTATTATTCTGTGCACATTTAATTAGGTGTGATGTCAGATACGTGTCTAAAGTTTAAACTCCATGCCATAAAACCAGCACCTGCACAGTGTTTCTGCCATATTTGGCAGTCTGGTTTGGAGTCTGGCAGCCATGTTGGCAGGCAACCAGCCATCAAAACCTTACAATGATAGTTGACTTTGGCAGGCAGCAACCAATTTCCAGTCTAGTTCAGTGCACTTGAAATCAATGAATATTTGACTAGAAAAACAACACTTAACAGCAGGATGAAAAGGGAAAAATTGGAAAAACGTCAACATCACAAATTACTGGATGTTAAAATGGTGTAAATGTGAAGCTAGATTATAGTTTCAGTGACAATGACCACTTTTTAGACAGCATTACTTTGTCACTTGTGTCCCCGCTGTTTTTATTTGCACTGTTCTGCTTCTTATAGAGAAAATCTTTGTTTACAAAGCATCTGATCCACCAAGCAGCGACTGTCCATGCAATATTTGTGTTAGAGTAATTTGATTATAGTAACAAAACAACTGATAAGAACACAAATTATATATAAAAAAAATGTTTACTATACATGTGATATTTGAAATTATTGTGCTGCTGTTTTTCATGCAGTATGTTTGGAGAGAAGAATGTATATATATATATATATATATAAGAAAAAACAAATTGATTGACATTTCCGAAAAAACATGCTCAATTCAATTTGTTTTTTCTTTTAACGAAAAGAAATGCTCAAAAGGTTAAAAAATATTTAAAAAGGCACACTGACGGTGATATAATAAGTGCAGCTCCGTGTTTCAGCCTCACATTCTGTTTTGAATTGGGATTGCAGTAGTCATTTCAAACACTGGATGTCGCTGTTTGACATAATGATATTAATACTAATCACCTTGAACTTCCCATTTCGTCCTTTTTCAATTTGCAAACTGTTGCCCCGCCCTCGTGAGCCGCCTCTATTAGTGAAGGCGACTATTAATAGATCAATTCAACAAAGTGAAGTCAACAAGTAAACTGGCTTCAGCTCCAAACTTCTGTAGAGTCTCTAAAAGGATCCTCTTGAAACAAATTGGATTAAAAAGGGAGGGGGGATAAAAAGAGACATTTTAAAATGATTTGGCTCTTTTTCTTTCTGAATTAGTGAACTGTGTGACACACAGAGGACTGGTCTGGTTTTTGAAAAGACAGACTTTTTAAAAGACTATTTAAAAGACTTTTTTAAGGATTAAGGATTGAAGTTTTGAGTGATGGCTGGATGCTGCGTGTCGGCGGAGGAGAAAGAGAACCAGAGGATCAACGAGGAGATTGAGAAGCAGCTGCGCAGAGACAAGAAGGACTCACGCCGGGAGCTGAAGCTGCTGCTGCTGGGTGAGTGATGAATGGATGGACCACAACATCATTGGTCACGCACATTTCCACGAAGTGAAAACACGTCTGCAAAGTCAGTTTGAATGAATGACACATGTCATAAATTGACCTTTTTATGTTCATTCATTGAATGATTTTGATATTTTGGTCGATAACACATGCAGTTATTTTACCTTCCTGCTGCTTCCTGAGTGACCACACCTCGACACACAGGTGTCATGGCAGCAGCAACATTATTCTTATTGAATTATATCTGTTATTTTAACAGACAAGGAGACATGATGGTTATAATTCCTGCTATGATCTATGGTTTAATGTTATTGTTTTATTGGAAATGTACAGAAAATCTGAACCTCATACTAACAAAAAGAAAAAAACATGAATAATCACTACTATTGATAAGAAAGTAAGATAGCTACAAGAGAAAGTAAAAAAATAATAATAAAAAACTCAAATAAAAAGGAAATAAGCAAATGATAAAAAAAAGAGAGGGGGTAACCATAGTATAAAGTTAGGAGTACATAACAGGAAATAATAAAGAAACCTATAATCATACACAGTGAGTAAGAAGGTGTTCAAAAACGGTTACCTTACTAACATGAGTTATGTTATGTGACCTCCAAAAACAATTAATATCATTTGGTGCAAAAGGGGTAATGGTTTAAAATATCTGACAGACGTGAGGAGTGTGAGGAGGATGCAGAAGTTTATCTGTCTCTTCTCGTCATTTCCTTTCTCCTCATCCCTCTTTCTTGGCTGCGGATGTGGCATAAACTTTGTGCACATTTATCTGCACTCCAGTTCACTCTTGTGCTATTGACTTTTACACACTGTATTTAAATATGTATATATAAAATTTTAATCCTTACTGAATTTGACTTATGCCACATAAGGAAAGACAGATTTGTCTGTTTAACCCGAAATCGTTCTTTGATATCTTTTCCTCTCCAGTCTGAGTGAGCACAGAAAAACAAAAGTGTGGCCTCTGACAGCAGCAACACAGACGTTTTTACAGTTCACAGTTAAATTCTCTCTCCAGAGTTTTGTGTTACTTTATCGGGACAAACTCCAGCAGTTACAACAGGAGGAAGTGAGCGAACAAATCATTTCCAGGGTGTGAATCACTCATCCAATTCGTAAACCATTTCCATTTTCAGTGGCACCTGCTGCTGCTGCTTCATTTTGGCAATTATTTAAGAGCGCTGCATTAAAGGGACAGTTTGGTTTGTTGCATGACTAGCTGTGTGGATGTCCCTGTACTGAGAACCAGCCAGAGACAAAGAGGCTCATTGCTCTCTGAAAACATGGCTGCCAGCAGGGGCACAAGGAAAACCTCATTTCAGCAACTGAACAAAAAATGCAAAATCTACATCAGCTGAAGCCTCCAATGTCTATTATATACTTTATATGAACTAGTTTATCTTGCAGGTAGCCTTTTCTGGGCAACGACTCACTCAACTGCACCAAAGTCCATAGAAGTCCCACTCATGGGGACACATGAGTCCCTGGTCTAACTGCTGGAAAGTTTGAATGACTTATGTAAGCCCAAACAAAGAATTTTTAAATCACAAAAACATATTTGAACTTACTGATGGAGGCAACAGTAAGTCGCCCCCCCATAGGGCCAATGAGATTTTTTGAAATGAGATTAAAGTCAGAATTTTGACTCCTTTCGCAGAACCTGACCATGTATGAAACCATGTGGTATTTTTTTATACTACTTTTAGTTTACATTGTTTCATATCCCATCTATGTGTTTTATGTATTTATGTGATGTTGGTCAACTGGGTTGTTTATAAATGTGTTATAGAAATAAATTTGTATTGGAATTTATTACAGGTCACATGCCATTAAATAGTAAAATGACTGCTGACAAGAGTTACATCAGGTCTGTGGTGGAAGCACACATTATACTGCAGCAGTGTGGCAGCACGTCAGGCGCCCGAGTCCCTGTCAAGGCCGAGGTCAGTGGTGTGTCTGACAGACATGACTCACTGCTGCAGGCGCGCCACATGCAAAAAATCATGCAAATCTGAGCTGGATATGGGCCATAGCTTTGCCGCCTCTGCTTCTCTTGGAAGGGGCTATATGGCAAACCAGACGAGTGTCAGGTGGCTGCCTGGAGTGGTGTTCCACATCCCATATAATTTGTTTGGAAACACTGTTTCTCAGCCCACTGTCTGCTACTTTGGCCAATGCATTGTGGATGATGGATAATAAACATTTGACTGTGGATTCTAGGAGAGTGAATGCTGCCGCCCAGGATTACAGTTACTGTAAGAACTGTGTGACAGGTGTAACATGTCAGAACAAAATCACACGCCACAGTATTTTATTATTAAACTGAAGTGCTTTATACAATGGAGGATGAAGATTCAATTTAATTACATTTTATTTCTATCGTGCCAAATAATCACGGCATACTATATACTGTAGGTCTTATAGAGAGAGGAGAAACCCAACAATTCACACAATGAGCAAACACTAGGCATCATGGGGGGGGAAAAAACCTCCCTTTTAACACAGGAAGAAATCTGACAGAACCAGACTCAACGATGTGTGGCATCTGCCTCGACCGGTTGGGGAAAGTAAAAATGGGGGACAGAAAGGAGGGAGGGAAAGGGAAAAGAGGCGGTGAGGTAACGGCTGAAGAAAGAGACCCAGAACAGATATATAACATGTTTGTATTACTGTCTAGACTGGGTATGTGAATTACAAATTATGCAAATAACGCTCAATGCAACAAAGGAGCAAATTTGAAAAATATTATATAACCTCATTTTAAGACAAGATAAGTGCACCGGGGACTACAGCTTTGAAAGAAATGGACTTGGAAACGTACTCAACCATTATGATATTACAATGTTAAATATCTTGGGGTTTTCTTAATTGTCTAATCAGTGACTCTCAGTTCTCAGCAAGTTTCATTATCATGACCACAGTCACATCTCCAGAGAGGACGAGTGGCACTGAAGCAGAAAGAATGACCCATTTCTATTTTGTCTCTTTTGGTCACTTCAGTTAAACCTTAAACATGACATACTGTACATTACACGTGCTTCTCTACAGCACACAAAAGCCATTTAGTTCACCTGCAAATATCAGTTAATATTGAGAAAAAGAAATAAATAAATAAATACACTATGACATATTTGCATCACAGCTGTCACAGACGACTATATTTGGCTAATATAAATCATGATGTATGTAGTTGTTATATAAAGTATGACTATATACAGTGACTGTAGTTAGGTTAATTAGTTCATGTTACCACTCTCCTCCAGTGGGTAAGGGCAGGACATGTACAATATTGCAACTACAAGGGTACATTTTATTTTATTTCTTCTGCCATGAAGTGAAATTGTTCTGCAGTTTGATTTGGTATTCATTCAGCAAAGTAATAGAAAAGTTTGAACAAAGAATTCTTCCCAATATAAAATATATAAAAAGGAGTCAACAGCAAGAAACGACAATAATCATACTTCAAAGTACAAATCAAAATAGATTCAAAATATTATACTGCATTGTGTTTTTGCTTAGTCATTACGGGGTTTGAGTATGATATTATTATTATTATCATTCCTCCTACACAATCAAAACACTATCAGAAAATCTAATGTTTAATATCATGTCTAATTTTATCATAATATTTAGTGCGGTTAACTCACAGATGTTGGATAAATAGAAGGTTAATGTTTATTGATTTTAGTATCTTTACTAGCTCCATGTTATACACATGTATAAGGAGACATTTTTCATCAATCAATTCACAATAATTGAGTGGTGATGATGGTACCATGTTCACAAAAACACTGCAAACGTGCCAGTAACCCTAACCCTAAAGTCATGATTTGCCTCCCGTCAGGAGTATTTACGTGTGCGTCTGTCTTGTTCAAACCATCTCCAAGAAACTTGACTTGTAAACAAGGTGCATTCAAATGCAAAGGATTTGTCTAAGCCTTATTCATGATGCCATGCAAAACATCCTTTAAACTCAACTTGAACACACATTTGTGCATGTGCAGAAAAGTCTCATTGAGATAAAAATCACTTTCTCAAGAGAGACCTAGTCAGACAAATTAGTAAAGACAAAAAACCACCACCACAACACGAACAAACGGGTCACTAATTAGATCTCAGTTAGAGCCGCTACATCCACTAAAAGAACACTTCTGTCCTTTAAAATTGATTTAAAGACATTTCTTAGTCCTTCTGGTTTGGTGACAAACCAGCCAAAATGTCCTCACTCCTTATGGTTTATAAATGTTTTGGTCCTCACAAAAGATATCCATAACATAAACCCAATTCTAACCCTAAAACCAGGTCTTAACCCTGACAGAATGTGAGGACCAGCCTTCTTTTTTTTGGATCATCACAAAGATACACACCCCCCACAAAAAAATATGACAACTTCCAATATTCAGGACCGTTAACACATTTGGTAAACAAATACATTCACTATCATGTGATCTGAAACTGAAAATTGGGAGCTTCAATAGGAACCTGTGTGTGTTATCATTTGAAAGAGCCAGTATGTGTCCAAACCAGGGCTCAATTATTTATTTCATCAAAACCAGAAACTGCTTTTTGAAATGCAACTAGAAACTCACAAAGGCTGCAGTTAAAAGGTGTTCCAGTTTTGATTCTTTTATTTCTGTACCGATTTTAAACAGAAATACACACATATTGTCCTCGCATTGGAGTATAAAATACTAGTTATTATTTTGGTGGTGTCATGTGGTCGTGCCCCATTTTGTTTCAAAACAGCGAAACATGAACCGCTCACTGCACTGGCCTGTTTCCACGTAGCCAAGGATACTGTGAGGTTTTGGAATCCGTTTTATTTTTTTTTTAGTTCAGTAAACAAGTTTACAATCTCCTTCCATCCTCACCTACTGAAATATGATGTCATTCGAAGGTGTTTGCTCTCAGGTGGGGTCTTTTACTGGCAGCACGCAGACGTCCTTTTGAAAGTCAAATATACATTTGAATGGTTCAGCTTTGCCTGCTCATCCCTGGAGTTGTCACGGCAATCGTTTGTTTTCGTGGCTTGACTCTTAGTAACAAGCTGCACACAAACATGTGAGCGATGTAATAAAGCGGTTACCAGTGTATGCATTTATTCATTTGACTTATTTTACTCACATAATTACAATAAAAATGATCTCACGTGGTGCCATCGCTATAGCAGTGTTTCCAAATTCCAAGTGTTGCCCTTCTACAACACACCTGAACAATAATTTAAAAAAAAATAAATAAAAAACGGATTCAAGAGGGGGCCACACGACCAAGTAGTGGTTTCACTCTGCTGGGATTAACTCTACAACCCTCATGTGGAGGATAAAGCAGAGACAATGAATGAATGACACAGTCACAGTAGTTAAAAGCAAATGTCAGAGTTGTGGTAGCAGCAGTAGAAAGGTGCTCTTAAAGGGACAGAGTACCCGTGTAGCCTCTGGTGCAGTGGTCCAGCGTGAACCAGTCGTAAAGGAATATTTCACCGATTTGCATTTAGTTTTGTATTTCTAGAATAGGGCTAGTATTTTTGAAAAATAGTGCTTCCCAACCTCAGTTTCCCATGAGTTGATAAATATCTTCATTCTTTTCTTTTCTTTGTTACGTGCCCACCCTGTGTCCTGTTAGCTTAACTGTTAGCAAAGATGGCGGACACTGTTTACATTCTGGGAATGAGGTCCCGCCCCCCTACAAGTGGGTCTAAAACGTGCGGAATTAGCGTTGCAGTTTCAAGGGTCGGACCAAGTGTCACTGGTAGTGACACAGATATTAACAGAAACTGAGGTTGGGAAAACCAATTTTTCAAAAATACTACCCCTATTCAAGTAATTAATATGTGGTTGTGCTGTATCACGTCTTCCTCTGTTCATACCGCGGTATTTCACTACATTCAACTTCTTTCTGATCCAGTGTTTCTCAGTCCTGGTTCTGTGCACCCACTCCCCTGCATGTTTTAGATGTTACCTGCTCCAACACACCCAATTCAAATGAATGGGTCTCTTTTGCTCGCTCGATGACAACTGACCATTTGAGTCAGGTGTGTCAGAGCGGGGAAACATCTAAAACCAGTGGCTCCCAGAGGACCAGGATTGAGAAACACTGGTTTGGATGTTTCTCCTGCTCCAGCACACCTGATTCGCAGAATTTTATGAAGAGGCCTGAATTAAATCTTCTAAACATTCAAACAGTCCATTAGAAGCTTATATTCATCACTTCAACCCCCCATTCATACCAGTACAATGCAGCATGCTAGATTGGCTTTAACCTCAGTAGAAGGGCAGAAATCTCACCATATGATATATATGATTCAATGTATTGATTACCTCCACGTTGAACCGCACTGAAGTGACTTTATATGGTTGTTAAAAGTGAAATAATGTTCCAAAAATATGGTATTTATGTTTCATGTACGTATATCTTAGAATACTGTGCTTTTACGCTTTAAAATATTTCCAGATTAAGACACCATAATCATAACCATGTATATGATACGCTGCTTGACAAAAAACAAGTACTGACAAACCACATTCATCAGCATGACCTGACGGTCTGATGGTGTCACATTACACACACATTAAAAAAGATGGTTTTGTATTTTAGGTACTGGAGAAAGTGGGAAGAGCACCTTCATCAAACAAATGAGAATTATACATGGAGGAGGATACTCAGCTGAAGACAAGAGAAGCTACATCAAACTGGTTTACCAGAACATTTACACGTCCATGCAGGCGATGATCCGAGCCATGGAGCCTCTCGATATTTCTTTCTCCGATCCCCAGAATAAGGTATGGACAGAAACTGAAATTAAAAAAGAAACATTTTTTAACAAAAAATGAAATGTAAGGAAAAAAAACAAACAAGCGTACAAATGTATAACTCACTTGCATAATAGTTGTAATGTGTCAAAGTTAGTCGAAATAGACCCAGATCATCAGGGTGAACATGTTCCCATGTCTTCTTTGTTCTTGGTGTCCGTCCATGTTCTCAGAACAATGCAAACTCAGTCCTGGATGTGGAGGTGGACAAAGTGGAGCAGCTGGATCACGCCATGGCCATCAAGAGTCTGTGGAGCGATGCAGGAATACAGGAGTGCTACGACCGACGCAGGGAGTACCAGCTGTCTGACTCCACCAAATAGTGAGCATCAATCAAACAGCTTTTTGTTGTTATTGCTCAGAAACGTTCTTTTGGATGACTTGTAGCTGAATACCCCTCACCTCACCTCACTCTCGGACAGGAGTTTCTCAATCCTGGTCCTCAGGGAGCCACTGACTGCCCTCCATGTTTTAGGTGTTGCTGTGCTCCAGCACACCTGATTCAGATAAATGGCTCGTTATCAGGCTTCTGCAGAGCTTGCTGATGAGCATTTGAATCAGGTGCGTTGCAGCAGGGAAACCTCTCGAACATGCAGATGAGAACCTATGTGGCCTTTAATTAGCATCAAAACACAAAAGCTGTTTAGTTTGTCACTGTTAGCTACTGTACAATCATGATGCTCCAAAATGGCGGGCTCTGGAGATCTGACCCAGCAGACAATTCATACAATCAGTTGTTTGTACACTTTAAAAAAACCAAAAACAATTTCTACTAAAGGAAAAATAAATACAATTTGCATTGTGGTTGCATTGTGGTTGCATTTTTGCAACCAGTGTGATTTATAACTTGAACAAAAAATGTACACAAAAAACACTGACTAAACAGCATGATGAAGTAAATAAAAACCTTTTTCTTAAGAATTAAAAGAAAGTAGCGATTTATTTATTTATTCTGTATTTAACAAATGTAGAGACACTGTAATGAGTATAAAACAGTGAGTATCTGCTGATAGTGAATTATAAGATTTCCAAACGTTGTATTTGTGTAATTTGTAATAAGTCTTTCCTTTTCACCTCCCTTATGTGTATGTGCAATGATTGCAGGCAAAAAGTGTGACATCAGTGCTCATGAAAACCAACAATTTCCAATGATCTTTTCAGCTATCTCACCGACCTGGAGAGAATCTCACAGCCGTCTTACATGCCCGACCTTCAGGACATCCTCAGAGTGCGAGTGCCGACCACAGGAATCATCGAATATCCGTTTGACATGGAGAACGTCATTTTCAGGTGAGACTCTGCACCGTTTCAAGATGGAATTATAGCATCACACGTGACTTGTTTTTCAATTCATTTGATTAGGTTTGATTTGACTGTCAAGCACTTTGTAAAATGTATTATTACTATTAGTATTGTTATTATTATTATTATTATTATTATTATTATCATTATGTCAGGATGGTGGATGTTGGGGGTCAAAGGTCAGAGCGGAGGAAGTGGATCCACTGCTTTGAGAACGTCACCTCCATTATCTTCCTGGTGGCGCTCAGTGAGTACGACCAGGTCCTGGCTGAGTGCGACAACGAGGTGAGAGTTCAAACTTTGATCCCCGTTACATTTACATGTGTCATGTGTGTTTTTGATTTATTTGTTAAAACTCTTGTTTCAGAACCGTATGGAGGAGAGCAAGGCTCTGTTCAAAACCATCATCACTTACCCGTGGTTCCAGCGCTCGTCTGTCATACTGTTCCTGAACAAGACCGACATTCTCAAAGAGAAGATCGTGTACTCTCACTTATCCACATACTTCCCTGAATTCACAGGTTTGTTATGTTTTTCTTCTTCACGTTTACGCGCACATTTTAATCGAGCTACGGCCGGAGTCCGCTCTGCATCGACAAACCGGCTCGCTGCCCCCTCACTGAGAGGATCGCAGAGGCACTCGCAGAACTCGAGACTGTTCACTGTCCTCGCTCCCAAATGGTGGAACGACCTCCCCATCGACATCCGGACAGCTGAAAGCCTCCACATCTTCCGACGCCGACTAAAAACACATTTCTTCCGACTCTACCTCGACTAAGACGACAAAAAAAAAACAAAAAAAAAACTTGTACATCGCACTTATGACTATCACTTCATTGTTTGTTCTACTTGAAGCTCTTACTTACTTCTAGCTCTTATATGTACCCAAATGTTTAAATGCACTTTTGTAAGTCGCTTTGGATAAAAGCGTCTGCTAAATGACATGTAATGTAATAATGTAATGAGTCCAACTAAGACAGGCAAATGGACAACTTGCTGAGTCCGAGTTTACATGCAGAGGAGAAAATGGATTTATTGGCCATGTACATCTGACTCCGCCTCCGTAGGTGGTGCTGCATCTCTCTATTAGCTGACCTGTTGTCCTTTATGTGACAGAAAAACAAAGTGTATACATGCAGGAGTAATCGGACTATGAATCATAGCATTATCCAGGTATGTTGGTACGACTAAGACTGGCTTGATTTGAGTTGGACTAACGTGTTTGTGTGACATTAAGAAAACCAAATTATTGTCTTAGTCACTCACATAAACACATGGACAGATGGATGTTCCTCACACTGAAAATGTATATTCAGGGAAAAATCTGCACAACGTCACAGAGAAATATCTTCTTTTACCTGTGAATTGCAGGACCTCAGCAGGATCCTGGAGCAGCTCAAGAATTCATCCTCAAAATGTACCAAGAACAAAACCCGGACAAGGACAAGACGTTGTACAATCACTTCACCTGCGCCACAGACACAGAAAACATCCGCTTTGTTTTTGTGGCCGTCAAAGACACCATCCTCAGACACAACCTGAAGGAGTTCAATCTGGTGTGAAAGGAAGGAGAAGGAAATGAAAAAAGCTACAGGAGTAATGAAGAATGACATGATGAGAGCCTAAATAAGTTAAGCCTAGATAAGTTAAAGACATTTTAGGCTGAAATGTTTTTTTGAGATCTTATGCACCTGTGCACATCCAGCTGAAGATGATATGACGATGTTTAACACACATAAACATTAATTATACTTTTCTGTAGAGATGAGAATATGAACGTTAGTGGAAACTTGAAGTGTGGACTATTTTTTTACAGTGTGACAGTTGGTATGACTTCCCTTAAGACATGTGATTAAATATGGTCTATAAAAGTTTTGGTTTTTTTTCCCTTCCAACACTGAACCACCACCGTCTTTGCCTGCGATCGTCATGTTTACTCAGGAACATCAGCAGCCACTGAGGAGCTCATCATAGTTTAGATGTAAATAGTCTGGAGTTGTTGCTTAGAAAAACTGGAAATTATATATATCTTGTGTCGTTTTTCAGTAAGAAACTGTGTATGTATAGCGTTTGATTTGCATATTTGAGATTCTCTGCACAATAAATAAAGGAAAAAAAAGCACTGAAGTATGAAACACATATTTTATTTATTTATTCTTTTCAAAAGGGCAAGAAAAAAGTGTTAAGCCACTGCAGTGAATATTTCCCTCCTCAAGTCCAGAAATGACAACATGGCAACAAGAGATATTTACTTGTATTAAACCATTTAAGCACCCCAACAACTAAAAGCAAACCATTAAAATAAGCATCAAAGTCAAGATTAATTTAGGATTATTAGCATTCGTTTCCTTTGGACACACTTTCCTCTGGGTTATTCTTCAACATACAGTTGTTCACTTTGCATATGTGTGGTATAAAAACATAAAAACCTTAAATTACAATCTGCAACGCCATTAAACAGACTATTAAGTGGGAATATATATATATACATGTAGATATATATATATATATATATAGTAAGCCCAGTGTACAGTAGTTGAACAGGTATAAGTATAAAAATAGCATGCATCTCTAATCACACACTGAACAAAACAATGGACAAGTTTCAAACAAAAGAAGTAATGGTGTACATTATGTTATATGTATACTATATTTAAATTATCGTAAATTTAAATGTTTGGCAACTATTATTTGGGCTTAATATCACTCAAGCTGTTTCCTAGCAACGTTAACTTTGACACATACTTCAAAACATACACATATATGTATACATATATACATATATATATGTATATATGTGTGTATGTATGTTGAGTGAAATTGACTGACATTGACTTAATGTGCGTTTGACAGAGCATGACGAGCCAAACTATGAAAAAAAAATTCTTTTAATTTCACCAGCATTTTAGATTCAAAACAGATTTTACAAGATGACGTAATGTGAAAACCCAGGACTAAGAATCAATTTAAATAGAATAAAACTTTAAACATCTATCACATTGTGTGCAAAAAAAGTGAAACATGATCGGAAGTGAAACGAGTGAAACATGATCGGTTTCCATTCATTCTGTGGTACGTCGATGTAGGAAAAAGGTCAGCTGTTCATTTGTTAGCATGCACACTTAGACACTCGCACCCCCAACACACACAACATTCAACAGACATCATCTTGCGTATGATATTTTGCACTTGCTCACACGTGGAGGTAAACAAAACAAGCATGCGGTAAAGAACAAAAGGCACTGACACACACACAGACGGACTGTGTTTGTGTATGTGTGTATATGTTTGTTTGTTTGTTCTTGGGGTTTTTACTGCAGCTGGCATCCATGACGTTGTCCTTTCTTTTTCACAAACGCGTGTTTTATTTATTTTTTTCCCCTCGATGACGATTCAGTATTTGGGTTAAGTGTCTCTTGCATCCTCCAATTTGGCAAGAACCCACTGAAGTTAAAGAAGAAGCAAAGTGACATTATCAATAAAGGGGAGACATACTGTACTGGTGTGTTTTGTGTGCATTTTTTGCGTTTCCACTAGGAATAGTAACAAAATCACTGTTCAATTTCTCTGTACCCCTCCTATGGGGTACCAGAGTGATGGTGCAGTACGATATGGGTGCAGCTAGACCCACGACAGTCAGCTGATTGGGCGACAGAAAAGCGCCATTTCCTTGCGATCAGTGTTTCTTCAACACCCGCCTACCCAGTAAAGGTACTGTTCTCAGTCGAAACGCAAGCCTGACCCTGGGATTAACCGTTTCGAACCGAACTGTACCATATGATGGAAACATGTAAACGAGAAGCATCTGATACATGAAAAGATGTGATGAACATACCTTGGCGAGCTCAGGAGACTTGAAGTTTATGATCTTCCCAAACTCCCTGGCATGGAAGACTGACTTTACTCTTTCCTGCAGGACACACAACAAGGTTTAAAGCTCCAGTGCGGAAATGTTATCGCCCCCTTGTGGACTTCTGAGTAATTACCAAAACACTGCCTCACTCCCTCCACCCATGCCTTCATTCACTCTCTTCGATTTTTGTTCTCACAGTCTTTGGTAAGTTATGTCTTGTGTGTCTTTTTTAACCAGAGGCAATCACCTCAAGACAACAAGGGACGTTCTGCTCATTCTAAAACTCATAAAATACATAAATTATATGACTAGTTTGTTCAGAATTACAGATCGTCTGACGTGATTTTCTTCTCATACATCCCTGCAGTAGCACGGTGTATTAACACCAGTAGAAGCCCAGCACAGAACAGCTTTTTTTCCCCCTGTAGTAAGTGAGATGCTGATTGGTTATGACATGAGTTTCCCCTTTTTCAAAGACCAGCAACTGCCACTGCGTTTTATGAAACACTATTTGTCCAGAATGTGTCCAGGAAACTTTGTGGAGCTGCGTGGTAGAGGAACAGCAGGAGCTGTGATTAAACATGCAACCACGTAATCAGGAAGTTGTTTATTAATCAATTACTAAATTAACTGTCAACTAGTTTGGTAATCTATTAATCGGATTGAGTGTTTTTTCAATAATTAATTTTTTTTTTTAAAAAACAAACATTTTCTGGTTCTTTGCTCTGACAATCCTTTTGGTTTGTGGACAAAACAAGACATTTGATAACACCCAGATCAACATTTTTCAACATTTTATGGACCAAACAAAATCACCAGATTAATTGATAATGAAACTAATCGTTAGTTGCAACTTCATTTAAATGTAAGAGACATTTGCTTCAATTTAAAAAGGTACACAGCTTTAATGCATTTGCATACTAGATTTAAGGTTTATACCTTGGCCTCAATGCGAAGTCGTCGGCTCTCTATGATCATAGGATCTTTGGTGAACTCCTCAAACAGATACTGCCATTCACAGGTCAGCTGACCAAATGTGCCTTTGGTCACAAAAAATATGCCCCTGAAGCAGAAAAAGACAAAGACAGCATTGAAATGAGGATGAGCATCTCATTGTTGGGTAAAGGATGACAGTAATAAAGCTCAGAGCGGTTCAATGTGCACTGTTACCTTTCCTGTATGAACTCATTTGGTTTAACAACAGTAAATAAAAAGAGCTCAGAAAAATAACCAGCTCACCTCTTGGTGATCATGAAGAAGTCAGACTCATTGACCTTGGCGTGAGCAAAGTATCTGTACTTGGCAAAACGTCCATTCTCAATTTTCTGAAAAAAGGCAAGGTGAACATTTAAACAAAAAAAAAAACACAATGTCTAAACTAAACTAAAATATGAAAACCAAGATATAAGCAGATATAAGCATGAGTGACATCCACAAAAGACTTAACTCAAGTGGAGGTGAAACATGTTCAGCATTGTTGAGGGAAAATGGCATGAATCAAAGAAAATGGAAGACAGACATTTAAAAAGGTTTTATTGAGAACAAAAGGACGGTGAATGACAGAATGATAAAACAATTCATGAATAAAGAAGACAAAATGTGATGGATTATTGGGTGCCGACAGGAAACGTTTCCTTGGTAACACTTCCTGAGAAGCCAATGTCTATAATGCATTATAACACATACAACACAACAGTGCTGTATAATCACAGTTATAAGCACTCATTTACACCGCTCTTGTATTGTGTTATAATGTATTTATAACATTCATCAATGTTCAGAATGTTACTTTCATTGGATACAGGTGGAAAAAAAAAGCAATAACGTAAAAGAAAAAAAATAAAGACACCATTAAAGGTAATAAACAACTAATAAACATAAAATTGAACACATTTCTTAAATGACTAAGCCTTTTTCTTTGATTAGTTAATTTCGGCCGACAGAGAGCTTCTAACTGACAAACAAACTGCAGCTGTCACTTCTATTTCCTAGTCTTTATCCTCATCACCAATATCCTCTGAGGCAGTGCTACGACACTCAATGAGGGCCAATCTCATCTGTGGACACGACAAGAGAAGAAGAGTCAGCTTCCGGGCAGCGAGAGAACCACAGTATGTTTCTACCAACACAGCTACTGGTCAGCTACTGGTCAGCTACAGTTCAAACTACAGCAGCACGGGCTCACGACACTGCTAATGCACCACGGGTTTACTGAAGGTATTACAGGACATTTAGGAAAAGGGGAGAGCATCAATGGCCTTCTGTCTTCTCTATCAAAGAATATTTTGTTGTAAATTTTATTTTTTACTTTTCTGTAATATGAAATGTGGGATTTGTTGCAATTACCCGTGGATCTGTAAAAACTGCCAAATTAGTTCCTAATTTTATATGAAAAAACTGATACCATTAACTCCTCAGGACAGTATTTACTGATGATATAAGACTAATTTTACTCAAACTGACTTCCATTTAAACTGTTACTTCCGTGCTTTTCCTGGCCTTTTCCAATCAGAAAAAAAGTGTATGTTTAAATAACAGGAGAAACAATACATATTGACTTCAACTTGAATTCTGACATTAGTAGCTTTGATGCTGTTGTGAAAGTTTGAGACACTTTAATTTGTCACTTTTCTGCAAAATTCCGAGTTAATCCTGCACATAGAATCCTTACTAGACTCAAACACAAAACCTTCTGCCCACTCCATTCATCAGGGCAACACAATGACCCACACCCTAATGCTCGTAGATTATATAAAGCAGAAATTTGAAATACTTCAAAATCCACGGATAGGAAAGCTTTAATCAGCTGACCCACCTTGAGGTTCATAAATATGTTTGCATTCATCCAAACGCACCACAATATGGCAAACAATATCAACGTCTACACATTATAAAAAGTTCTCTACTGCATTAAAATAAAGTTTGCTTTTCTTATAAATCACCATAACCACCACACTGAGTATGATTCAGTAATCTGTACTCTGAAACTAAAGGTGCTCTCACTTTTCTCTCTCACACAATTAATCAATGAAAAATAAGCTAAATTATATTCAAGGGACCTGCTTTCAGGAAAGGACAAAATTAAAATAACCAAAACAAGTGTAACATTTAAGGCTAATTAAATGAAGCTGAACAAAGTCTTTAATTTTACACCATCATCCTCCGATGATGGTGTAAAATTAAAGACTAAACACAAAACCTAAGCTACAAGCCGAGAGCTGATAATGCAATTTTTTTTCCTACCTGGAGCATCTGACTGCCGAAACCTTCCCTCTCTTTATATGGTCGTATGACGCCGTCCTCATGGATGAAGCGAGGAGGACGTAGAGACTGAATGTCCTGTGACGTCTCAGCAGCTCTAAAAACGAGAGGACAACACAGAAATGCTTCCTGAGACACGGCTTCCTTATGCGCGCACAAACACACACACACAAAAAAAATCTGCTTCTGTAAAAGATGATGTAATGGTTTGGTTGGACACACAAACACACACACCTCACTACCCCTCTCAAAAACATCTTGACCAGAGGAGAGGAAAAATGAGTCTACAGTAGAGAGGATTTAAAATATAGATGGGTGAGAGCCAAGAGGAAGTTGACAACAGACACAGATGCTGGAGTAAACAGAGAACGTCTATTTCAGTAGATATTTAACCTGTTTTTACAGCCTTTAATTGTCATCATAATAACTCTTTGCTGCCACTACTTCACACGCACTTCCACTTTCAATCTCCAGCTGATGCCAACACGCAGAAGTGAACCAAATATGTTCTGTTTTATAAAATAAAACCGTAGCTTGGACAGTTATGTATTCAAGGATTCAAGGACTTCCATGAGCAAAAACGAACACATTATCTCCACAATTAAAATTCTTCTTTCACAGTACCACTATCTGATCACAAATTGTTTTTTTTTAAAAAGAAGAAAGAAAATACAAAAGACTAATTAAGAATATATGAAAGTAAATGCTCCTCCAATGTTTGGATGGACGTAATGGTTTTAAAATCTAAAGGTCACTGATGTACATATTTTACATAGATCACCTGTAACAGTTCACATACACAGTGCTGCAGATACTGTACACTCAAATACAGAATAACTGTACCTCTTGATTCCTTGGAAAGTACTGCTGGCCATGTCGATAATGCCTCCTGTTGGTCTGGCTACTGCACCAACCAGACCTTTCCCAAAACCTTTAAAGAAGCCTGCGACGCCTTCCTCCTGTGCGCCTGGAAAGTCACACATCAACACATATCATATTCATGGAAAATTGATATAATTGGATGTCATCTTTAATATTTTTATAAAGTAACTGCAAACAGTAACAGATTGAAATGTGTGATCAAATGTAAATATCTCATCAGCCAATGACATGGCAGCAACTCAATGTGTTCAGGCATGTGGACGTGGTTAAGACAACCTGCTGAAGTTTGAACCAAAAATCTAAATGGGGACAAAGTGTAACTTAAGTGAGTTTGAATGTGGCATGGTTGTTGGTTTAAGTATTTTAGAAACTGCTGATCTACTGGGATTGTCATGCACATCTCTATCTTTTGAGTTGACAGAAAATGGTGCAAAAAAAGAGAAAATTCAGAATAGGGGAGAGTGACCAGACTTGTTCGGAATTATATAAAGTAATTCAAGTAAGCACTTTTTACAATATAAAGACCACCTCAGAATACACAACACCTCTAACTTTGAAGTAGATGAGCTTCAGCAACAGAGGACCACTCCTGTTTGGTGGCTTACGTACCTAATAAAGTGGTCAATGAGCATAATTCCACCATTTAATAGCCAAAAAGGGTCAAACTCAACATACCTTTGATGGGTTTGGTAACAATCCCTGTGATTCCACTTACAAATCCCTGAGAAGAAACAATGACAGGTTTAACTTCAACTTATTTGGCTATTTTACACTATCATTATTTTTTTTATTTTACAATTTCAGCAGCCTGTGTCGAAAGTGGAAAATGTCGAAATTTCTGCTAATATGCACTTTTTTTTGTAATAAATGCTTCAAAGAAAAGGTGTGAACACTAAATGTTGTACATACGGACACAAGTCCCTTTCCTCCTCGGGCTAGTCCTTCCTTCAGGCCACTGGGTTGTTTATTCATAGTTTCTCGTCTCTTCTGCTGGTATTCCTCATCCATAGTTATGGCAGCGACGCCCTTTGCCATGGCACCTGTTATTCTGGAAGCCGCTCCTGCTATTCCCCCTGGACAACAGAAATGTACATTTGTGCTTAAGCTGAAAAATTGTCACTATGACACACTTGACACAGTGATTGGGTGCTTACCTACTGCTCCTCCCACCAGAGCTTTCACCCCAAGAGCCATTCCTTCAACAAACTCCTCTGGCCCCTGAATGGCTCCCTGCAAAACCCCAGAAGAAAATAACACATGAAGACACCACTGACCACACTGCTGTGACTCTTTATAACTGTTATCAGTCTTTAAATACTGACCTAAACCTAAATTAGAAACCTAGACTAAAAACATTTAACTGAATAGTGCATTTAAATAAACTACTACAATATTAAACTAAAACAAACTAACAACAAACATTCTTAAACTTTTTCTAAAACCATGTTTTTAGCTTTAAAATATAATGTATTGATTTTACCTATATATTTCTAAACCAAATCCTACTTTTCTATTTAACTTTAGTTCTTTCATTTTTGTTTCTGTGCCGTTCTGTTGCAATGTTCCTATAGGGCACCTTGAATCTGCCTTTAAAATCTTTACCAGAAAATGTTATTAACTTCATTTTCATACATATTTTACTGGTCAGCAACACTTTCTTACTTGATAGGGCTCATAGAAGAAGGCCTCCACTCCCTCAGACAGACCTCTGATGAGCCCAAAGGGGTTTCCAAGCACATCCAGGCCAAGTACCAGCACATACATCTGTTTAATAGCCTGAAACACAATAAAGAGTTCTCAAACAGGATACTTACTCTTACTTAAAGAAAAACCAAAACTGCACAAGTTGCCAATTGTTACCTGCTTTGAATAATGTCTGATGACCTCCCACTGTAGCTGCTGTGTGGTGCAGAACTGGAAGTTCAACTCAAAGAAGGCCAGTCTTAAATAAATAGCATATAAATCAGTCAAGTTGCAGTATCAACAATACATGTAACAAAAATAAACTAATGTTACTGTGCAGGTTTCATGTGTTGCCCAGGGCCTTTTTGTGCGCTCTTACTTGAAGACGACATCCTGCGCGTCAGTGAGAGTTGCTCCGATACTCTTAAGCAGCAAATTGAGGGACTGCACGGGGATAATTTCTCGGTCCCTCTTCGACTTCAGCCCGTCTTCTCCTCCCGTGCTCAGAGAGAAACTCAAGTGCAGCTGCAAACAAAAAAAAAAACATACTTTATTTTGTTAAAGCTGCAGTGTGTGATATTTGTATTTTGTTCTTTCAGCTGTTAATATATTTGAACAGAAACAATGTAACATTAAGATCTGAAATAGGCTCTGCCGAACAATACTATCAGACCAGACAGGGCAGCATTTGTGAGTATACAGGGGCAAGAAGCATTTATCCTGTCAAACTGGGGTCAGAGTTCACTTCTGAAGCAGTCATACTCTAACTTGTTTGCAGATGTTGGTCACAATAGACATATAATAGAGACATTTCTTTAATCTAAAATTTACACACAGTTTTAAGACAGAAAATCATTCTAAGACCTTATTTTCTAAAGAGAAAAAAGAGTGTTGATGAAGAAGACAGCAGGGTGATCATTTAAGAACTGTGTTGCTAGAATTACAAAACTGAACATTTTCACATACTTTGATTGGTGAAATGTGAAAGTACTCATAGAGGCTGATGGGAGAGGTGTCAGTAGCAGAGGCGTGTTCGAGTTCTGTCTTGATATACTCGATATCCTTGTCGAAGAGTTCCACCTACAGGAATAAACCAGCTCAAATAAGCATGACTCTGAACAAACGACGAGCACCTTGACCGTGAGAGCATGAGTGTGTGGAACTGACCTCTTGCTCTGTAGTTATGAAGCTGGCATTCTCAGGGGTGAACAAGTCCAGGATGGCATACAGGAAACCCAGATCAAGCTTCAGATCCATCTCTTGAATCAACACTTTGAAATACCTGGAGAGAGAGGTGGAGAGACAGTTTCAATAGACCCAACCTTATAAAAACAGCAAAGTCGAGAGTGAGACTTTAAGGAACAGAAAAAATATGAAAATCTGTCTTCCCTGCTACAGGAAGGAAAAGTAAATAATCATGAGGGGAATGCAATGAGAAGAATTACTTGATGCGAGAGATATCAGAGTGCCCTGCTGCTCTGGTAACAATGCTGATATCAGTCAGAGGTTTGGGTTCTGGAAGGAAAAAAACAAAATAAAATCGCAAGACAGACAAGAATATTGTATTTAAAAACAAAAAATGCTAAATTAAACATAATGTATGAGACAGATGAACAAACCTGAGTCCATGGTGATAGATTTTGGCAGTTTCACAGGGTAAAAGACAAAAGGGAAGATGGCTCCTGGCAGCTGATTTTGGATCTGCAGGAGGAAGGATGGATATGTATGTGTAAGTGAAATTTAGAGAGAAGTTTTATTCCACTAAGGAGGGGTGTTTTAGACAAAGCGTTGTTTCAATCAGTGTTCAGGTAAACAATTGTTTGACGTTGCTGGAAATGGATAGAAACATGTGGAAACAAGAGCAGAAAACTGATCTAGAGGCGCCATTATAAAACAAAAGATTGAAGTTGAAGGTCAAAAGGTTAGGAAAACCAATAGTGTTTACTTTACAATACACTACAAATTGAAGCTGCTTCTTCTTAGGCTACCAGACAATTTTTCCAGACAATCGGAAAACTGTCCATCTCAAAACAGGTCCATGTAAACAGGGAAGTTGTCATTTCTAACTTTCTTTTTTATTTTAAACTGCTCTTCTCTTCACCTGTATGCGATGGATCTGGACTCGGTAGGCACTCTGTCGTGGTGAGACGCTATACGCCACCTTCACGCCGGGCAGGAAGTGCCTCCTGAGAGGGGCGTTACATGGCTGCAGCATCCGCATATCCACGCCTTTGGGGGTAAAGGACACCTGCAAGACACCAGTCAAAAACCTTTAACCATTCACCCAGCAAATACTTAGCTGGGAATGTAGATTCCCAACTATTGTTTTTCTTGTTTCCATCATATTTTAGTTGCCATGTCCTCTAACATCTTTTTTTGCCAATTTCAACACGACATACATCAGAATGCTCCTGCTACTATTGTTTTTTATTCTTTCAGAATGTTTTTCCTGCCATGCTTTTTCCATTAAATATTAGTGTAACCCTCATCCTATCTTTGATCTGAACCCTGGGATAAGTTAGCAACCAAAAAGGGTAAAAAAAAACTGAACAAGAAAGGAAGTACTTAGAATTCCACCAATTCCATCGTGAACGTGAATGAAGAATATTCAGAGAATTACCTGGAAGTTGTTTTCCAGATCAATGATGGCATTGTCCAAAGATCCAGATTCAATGTAATGTTTGAAGCTGTTCTCCAAAAGCTCCACTTCTTTAGTGGTCAAAGTCTTCCACCGCCTCTTTTTCTTAGGCTTTACTTCCCACACCACATCAGAGCTACAACCAGAAAACAGAAACGACAGGATGTAAAACCACGCACATACTATGTTTATATCCGTGTTTACACAGCTGTTATATAATTTATGATTAAAAGGTCCAGTTGTTATACACGGTAACAACCACTGAATATAGACTTTTTGAACATCTACTTTTCAAATTCTGATTTAATTCACTAGTATATATTAAATTTGAATTCAATTGTTTAAAAATTATAATTTCAGTTTGTTTGATTTTTATTGATTTTTGAAATTTACAAAACACCCACAAGTACTATATATATTTATATTTTTAACACATACATTCTAACATGTGCCATGACCACCTGCCCTTCAGGGCTCAGGCCTGACCAGTTTAGGACATGTTTATATGCTGGTTATCTACCTTGTGATCCCAATAAAGGAGACCTCCTGGCCGATGCTGCTGTTGACCAGCGACACGCCCATGTTCTGCAGCGACAGGATGATTTCCTGTTCAGCCAGCTGAGCCTTCTCACTCTCACAGAGCAGCTTGTAGATATTTTTCTCCTCAGTGAACAGCAAAACACGCTGGAGTCCTTTCCATCAACAAATACATCCAAACCATACTGATTTAACACTTGCTGCCAACTGCTTGTTCTTCATTGTACCGACAACAAAGTTGAAATTATGAAGATACATTCGAGTCTTAATAAGGTTGTGTAAAGTCTGATAACAGAATGTATTTCTGGCTGTCGTGTGAATTTCATTTAAAGCTCTTTGTACTTTACCTTCATAAAAGGACAACACAAACAGTTGTCCCTTGTTGTCCATGTCCTCAAGCAGGTCCTACAAGGAAAAAAAAGAAAGAGTATTGGGCACATGGTTCAAACAAACATGACAGCGTCTTTTTTTTTATTCACATTTCCACATAACAAATGAACTATAACAAGTAATACTGAGTACCTCCTCGCTCTTCAGCACCCCACTGTAAGAGTTACACTTCCAGCAAAGTTCTCGGGAGCCAGTGGGCTTAGCCCAGGTATAGTGCACAGCTTTCCCAGGCTCCAGCTCCTCCTGTTCTGTTGTCGTCTGAGAACTGCATGCACATGAAAACCCACCCACACAATATCAGGAACATATATATATATATATATATCAGGAACTACTAAAAAAAGCAAGAAATAATAATCAACTGAGATGACAGTGAGCAAATAATTAGAAATGGACAGGATAACAGTACAACAGAGCCCAGCCACCAAGAAACAACCAATCCAATCCAAAGTACCTGTCCGATAGAGCACACAAACAATTCCCATGAATAGACAGAAATAAGACACAACAATGGCCAAATACCCAGAGGTCCCCAATACCCCTGTAGGAGTTTTGGAATATGATTGTTCGCAATGTCTCCGACACGACAAAGCAGACACACTGTAAGAACATGAAAAAAACGCAAGAGAAAGAGTAAGGGAGCCATGACCTAAGGATAGAGATGGAAAAAATAAGAGAACAGGAGTCAATGCAACAGAACAACAGGAAGAAGCAGGAGGTGTGATTCCTTTGGCAGAATCCCATCCAGTCAGCAGCATTCCAAATTAGTATTTCTACAAGATAAAAACACTCGAAAGGAGACCAAATAAAGAGTAATAAATGAGTTCAGATGTCTAACCTGCTCGTTTTCCTTTTAAATCCAATGATCCTCAACATTCTAGATCAGTGTACATCAAATCATCAAATACAATGTTATTACTGCACACTAATGTGCAATTATTATTTTTTTTGACAAGGCCTAAGCAGTGTTTAGAAATTGGCAAGACAAGGAGCAGATTACACAAACTACAGTTAGAGCAGAAGGAGTCTTCTTCTGCTTGTCTTCACCTGCACTCTTGACCTAACCACACTCTGCACTCAAGTGACTGTGACAAGTTAATATCAAGTGACTTTTAAGAACACCAGAGACTTATTATTCAAGTGTTGCACTTTATCTGCTATGCTCAAAAGAAATGTTCATGTTATGCTTTAGTCTACCACATGGTGTCACTCTTATCTTAATAAAAAAGGTACCTGGATTATGCATATGAGGCTCATACAGTGATATAGACCTTAAATCACAGCTGTAGTGACCTCTGTGTATTTTCATCGTCTTACTTCTTAAATCCGTCTTAAATCCTGCAGCTGCATTGCTGATCATTCAATACCCAAAAGTGCAACAGAAAAATAAACAAATAAGTGATGTGAGCCTTCTCGTTTGTTTACCCCTCCCATTCTTATTTCCCTATCTTCCTCTCCCTTGAGTTCAGAGTGTGTCAGAAGAGTTTCCCCTTTTCATATCTTTCTACCTGTCCTCCTCCAGTGAGAAGGAGAGGTCGAGCAGCTCGTCAGCCACCCACGAGGTTTCTGTCCGGGTGCTGCATGACCCACAACACAAAAACATAAGTGGCTATCAGCAAAAAACAAATACTGTTGGTCATTATAAACTAAAAGGTTAAAGGATGCTGCAAAATGAAGGAAAAGTCATTTGACAACTTAGCAAAATACAGTGCCATATCACAGAAATGCAAATATGAACGTAGACATCCTAATTTAATGATAACATTTTCAAAATCTGGTTCACAAAATGAGAAATATGATCAAAGCTTCATTCAGAAACAAAAACGTCTAACGAATGAGCAGAAAATGTTAGATAAATAATAATGCACTGGAAATAAAGTAATGAATGAATTGATAGCAACAGCTATAGCATGGCACAAGATTTTCTGTTTTTCTGTTGATGGTGCACTCCTTCAGCTTTAGGAGAGTGAGGTACATTCACAGCACAATTCAAACAGACACTTGGAGCACTTTGAAAGTACATGTACATGCAATCTGTACACTAAAGAATCATATTTTGAGATAAACCAGTGAGAAATGTTATGCAAGAACTCTTTAAGCTCATACATTTTTCTACAGAAGGTGGGCTTTTATATCTTAAATCTAGCTTTAATTATCCTCAGCAATATTTTTTGGTGGCATCGTGCCTTTACTTGTTCAGAACAGTGAGGACAGGACATGTGGGGAAGGACAGAAGGGGAATAACATACAGCAACGGTCCAGTCTGCTAGGAGTTGAAACGTTATCAGGTCACTTCTCACCTTCCCAGTCTGAGTCGCTTTGTAAACTACACTACATCATCACTCATTATACATTTAGTGCTGACTAAAGAGTCTATTCACTTCTTATTTACTGGCCCTTCTGTGCTCTCACCTCTGATGAAACTGAAGGGTCTGGTCTTTGGTGTGATTAATGATGAGGAAGGGGGCCGCACCATCGTGGTATTCTGAGAATCGGATTGTGGCCGAGTGGTCTGATAAGTTCACATCTACAATGATCCCACCGACCTGCCGAACAGGAAACAAAACACCAGATTATATCTTTTCAATCATCTAATTCAATAGATTGTAGTAGGACAGAACAAGAAAAGAAATATATATCTCTTATGTACACACAAAGAGAGACATTGCCCCTGTGTTTATGATTACTCACAGAGTTGTCTAGATGCAGCAGCAGGCAGTTCTCTGGTCGGGTGAAGTCAATAGTCCGAGGAGGCGATAAACAACCTTCTACTTTGATCTTTAGGCGCTTTGTGTCGTTTTCAGGCCAGAAAGGAATTGACGACTAAATGCAGAATCACACAAAAACTTTGGTAAATGTTACACAGCCAGTAAATCAGTATTTTACAAACCTTACCCCCCTGTGTGTTAATCATTGGCTGCTGCCACAACAGTGAATTTATACAGCATTTCGGTCCAACGGACACATTGACAACATTTGTTTTGGTTTGGCTCTGACCTGCTCAGGTTGTGCCTCAGTCCAGTTATCTTGCCCCTTCTCACATATGAAAACACTGTGCTTGGTTCTGTTGACCAGCATGTAAAAGGGCACAAAGGTCACGATGCGGGTCAGACTGAAACTGCTCGGATCAATCTTCACACCGACCTGAGGTCAAGACAGACATCACACAATTTAGTTCCAGAACCTGCCCTAGTTTTAAGTAAAAATGTAGATAAAATAGTTTATGTCTGAATGTGAACATCTGTGGTAAAATCCTACCAGGTAGTCTTTGTATCTGCCTTTACATTTCACATCTCCATGGCTCCCAACTGTGTCCAGAGAAAACTCGTCAGAGCCTTCACTGTCGGAAATCATGAGGCGGACCTGAAGGATGAAAAAGTCATAAACAGTAAGAATTATTTTTGGTAGGTAATTAATCAACGAAAAGAGGACAACTTAAGGTACACCATCAGTTCTCAAGTGTATAATCACTGTTATGATACATGTCCAAATAAAAACAGAAAATAATTTAAAAGTGACTACTTCTACACTTTTAGAGCAATTGAGTTAATTAAATAACAGGCAGCTTGAAAATGTATTTAAAGGGGGAACAAGAAATGTCTCTTTAAAATGTATTTTACACAACTTCAGACTTGAGGTAAAACCATAGACTGCTGGTTGCAAAAATAATTCTGACATGATGCTTGTCACACCATAAATCTGAAGGCTTCCCAAGAGAAGGTCATTTTGCAACAAGACATCTATGTCCACTTTTTATATACAGTACGTTGGTAAGACATCACTTCCCCTCACCTTATTGTTTTTCAGGAAGAACCGAGGTTTGAAAGAGAAGAGCAGGGGCATGTCATAGTCCAGCGGGTGTTTACGGTGGATATCATCAGCGACGTACTGCAGTAACCTGCCCGTCTTGTTCACCATCCAATATGGAGAGTGGATTGCAATTACTGTCTGTCCGAGGTCATACTTAACATGCACTGCTATATCTAACTCAGCCTTTTTCATCTCCGTCCCTTCACAATAATCTTCATCATTCTCTCGTAGAGACTGGAACACAGTGAAGGTGATCTCTTCCTGGTTACTCTGGAGACTGAATCACATAATCATTTATAGAGAATTACATACACACATACAAAGACAATAATGGTCAGTAGTAAATAAGTCAGTATAAAAGAGTATGAAGTCATACCTGTACTCAGAAGACCAGTCCTGAGCAAAGTAGTTGAGCAGTCGCAGACCGAGTTTTGATTGGTTGATGACTGCAGTGTGAAGTTGGGCAGAATGACCTGCATTCAAAGTAGCTTCAGGGGCAGAGACATCACTGTTCTGTTGAACAGCAGACAGAGAAACTATCTGAGTACAACAGTGACTTTGAAGTATTATATTTAGACTCATCTACAAACTGTGCACTATTTGCATATGTTTACAATAGTGTCATTGTGGGAAAATGTAGCTTATCCCTCCAGGAAATTCCTATCTACCAGCAGGTGATGCCTTCATCGGGTGAGTTGACAACAAATACATAAGGAAAAAAATAACTAAGCTAATGCAAATGCAAATGATCAGTATCAATCAGAATAAGTTCCTGAACAAGTTACAAAAGGTGCATGAGATATATACACTTTTGAAAGATGTGCATAGTGATTCTGATCCTACCTTTAGTTCATATGCGATGGGGTAAGGCAGCAAGTTACGCAGCAGAATGGAGGGCCAAAGGTGAAGCACATAGGGCACGTCAAAGTTATTCTCAATATTTCCTGTGTCTTTGAATGCCACATCATCCCTTTCTGGCACAATGTTGATTGTTATCTTGCCATGCTGGTTTCCACTGCGAAGGCAGGTCTGCTGAAGGGTCTCAGGCTGCTCTTTGCTGATGTCTTCGTAACTGAAGCCTTCGGAGCACTCAAACTGAGAAACCTGATTGTCAGCACCCTCTTCAATTATTGGCTGAAGGCTCAGCTCAGACCTGAAAGGGGTAGCAGACAGTGGATGTAAGTGAAGGAGTGTAGTGTTTATTGTGTGTGGGACAGTAAAGCAAGTGTGTTTTGCAGAAAGAATAAAAAAAAAAAAGTTGTTTAAACATGTGCATGCAAGGATATGTCATATGTTCAGGCTTGTTTGTGTGTTTACACAAACCTGTATGAGTCGAGAGGCACAGAGAACTCTTCATTTGGCAAAGCAGTACCCAGACACAGTGATCCCTCCAAAACTTTGAATGGTATTGTAAAATGATTGACAATCTGCATGAAAGGGAAGGAAAAATATACACATTGAGAGTGTAGCCTATTATCATTTTCTTTTAGAATCATAATTGTTTGATTTTGTGCAATCTGGAGGAAAAGGCATGTCATCACGATATACACATTATTTGCAGCTTCTCATAAAACAATCTGCTTAATTGATGTGAATAAATACTTGATTAGAATGATAGTATAAAGTCAAGGAGCGTTTACTGTGGGACCTTGCAGGGAGAGGCAAATGTGTACAACCCATAAATATAAGACCAATAGGATTATTAAAATGATGAAGCAAATAATCTCAAAGAAAATCAGTAGTACCTGGAAAGGAGAACGGATCTTTATGTTCTTGCTGCCCTTCACGGAGTAAATCTGACAGATCAGGAAACAAGTGACTCCAGATTCTTGATGCGTTACACTGTACAGCCCTCTGCCCACTTTGATTAGGGGAATCATACTGGCTGAGGTGTGTCCCTGTGGAGCTGGAGACAGAAGAGAAAAAATATTAGCATAATATGTGCACCATATGCTTTTGACTATTACCATATGCTTTTTGAGTATTTCATTTGACATTATTCTTACATTAGACAGTTCTGATGATGAAATCCAACAAAAAAAATAAGAGGGGATTATGGCAATCGTCAGAGAAGACATTACCAACTAATTCAATCAAACCTCCTATCACCTAATATCAAGAAATGTGTTGTCATTCAATATAGTAAGCCAAAAGGTATGCAGCAAGCCTTTTGAACAACATCTAACAGTGCACATACAAAATAATCTACTGCAAAACCAGGCCAGCTAAAATTAAATAATTTTATCATATTGTGCAATGTAATTGGTCTGTTAAAAGGATTTCATTCATTCAGAATTCAATTGATATTGAAAAAAGTATTGTTTACAAATCAGTATTGATAGGGCATTCGAACATTTAAATCAATACCTAACCCTGCCGCAATGTCAAGCTGCCTGCCCAGTTTGCATTAATAGATTCTATGTTGGCAGTAAAGTGTGGTCAGTAGTGCGGCCCAACACATAATATAGTTAACTGTAATATACATAACTATAATAATGTATTATTTCTGTATGCTTTTTTAATTCATAGATTCATCATAATAAATAAATTTTTATTGTGAACTATAGTTATTGCAAAAGCATAATAGAATATGGTGATATAATTTTGAACTGAAAAGTTGCTTTTTTACAAAAATGTGGACTATTTTTCACTTGACTGACTCCCTCCTGAGTCCTGATCAGGTGGGAGTCACAACACCAATCTTCTTCAATGAGTGTTTGTAGGTGCAAAGCAAGGCAAATGGTTTTGGTAGTGAAGTAATGATTAATTTTTTTTAACACTACAAAAGATGAATGGGAAGCATGCCAACTACAGAAGCCAAACATATATACACATATTGACTTACTGGGCTTTATATAGAAGTCCTTCCCACTCAAGGATATCATGGCTGAGAACTGGTCATCTGTTGTTGTAGAATAGTCCATCCCCAGGGTTTCACCATCCTCAAGCTTTACAGTGCAGTTAGTACTCTGTTTGGTGATGGGACAAAACATCTCACTGTGCTGGACTGAAACTGGCACACCGAGGCAGTTTTTCACCACAAATGGAGCTTCGTCCTTCTGAAAGCACTCGGATGTCTGTTGGGCAGCTTCTGCAAATGCCTGAAGAACAGCAAGAACATGTACAGTATAAATCACAGAGGAATGCTCAAAACCAAACTCTGTGTCCAAATGAGCTGCGCTCTTACCGTGCCCAGGTTACTCAGCATCGTCAGTCCACACTTGGAGAGTGTGATGTTGAGCTGGTCTTTACTGCTGATGGTGATTACAGTCTTATAGTCTGGGACATTATAATCCACTTCATCGGACAAATACATGCCCTCCACTGGCTTCTTCTTCATCTGGTTATATGATAGATAAATAGATTCATTTAAACAAATTAGAAACACTAGCAAAAATGACTGTGCAAACCTCTGTGTGTGTGTACCTTCAGTTCAAGTGTCCATGGTCTGAATCTGTCTCCTGTCTCATCCTCTAAGGGCTCCAGCAGTGGTTCCCACACTCCCATTATCTCATTGTAATAATGAACCTTAGGGTAAAACACAATGTCACATTAACAACCTATAGCAGAATCTGACAAATTGCGGAAATCTGACTGAAATCTGACATGTCAACATGAATAGAATTTTAAAAACATGCACGCAATTACTTCAATTTTGAAGGGACTGAAGATTGTTAGGTATATTTTATAAAATTTGGTGTGGGATTACGGTTCGGAAGTAACCCATCTACTACAGTGTATACAGCTGTGTGAATGTGTGTATTACCTCCATGTCAAGCTTGCTGTGCAAGTTAATGAGTGTGGACCAGTTTTTCACATCTCCTTGGAAGGAAGACTTGGCCAGAAGCATGGGGACAGTGCGATGGCCCACACCTGCTTCCAGAGTTAGACAGATAGACTTGATGGCCACCTGCATCGATAGATATCCAATGAAATGACACACGCCATGATCTTACATATCAAACTGAAAAACCTTTTTTTCAGTGTACAGAATATAATATCTCTGTAGAAGTGATCAAGGTTTTGTGATATATGGGTTACTACATAATAGTACAAAAATGAACAGTGTATATTGTTGTTAAATACCTTTAATGACTCTCCTTGTGGTATCAGTGGGGTCAGTGACTTTGTGTCTTCATCCTTCTCCTCTTCTAGAAACCAGAGTTTGAGCCCCCTCCAGTCCCGTTTCTCCCACAGATCAATCGGGACTGGAGAGTCCAGCTCCTCTGGGGTTTCTGCTGTGGGAGTCAGAGCTGACTGGATGGTGATTACTGTGTTGATGATGATTGGAGATACCTGTGCACAGTAAGATAAAGGACATAATACTGTTCAGTCCATAAGATCTTAGTTCAAAGGTGAATGTCACCGTCCAAAATCTCACATTCATACAGCACATCTATGTGTGTATCAACCATTCACATGCTGCCGGTACAGCTGCCAGGAGCAACTTGGGGTTAAGTGACTTGCACGTTGACCAAGAATCTGAAGAACCCTTTACCCTCTAGTTGAAAGCCGAGTGGTCCCAAATTTTGATTGATCCGTTTATTAATTCAAGGAACATCTGTTTATCTATCAGTGTGTTAATTTTTTTCATCTGTCAACTGCACAATATTATACCTACCTTCAATGTGAGAGCATTGATGGACACCTCCATAGCCTGAGGGGAGTTTGGGGGCTGAGTACTCTGGAAGAACACCTGACACGGCAGCAGCACTGTGGTCACATTGTTTTTCCTCTTTTCTCTCAAGAAAGGACAAGCCACCACCTACAAGAACAACCATTATCCAAACAAACACAAATTATTTAAGCAAGTTAAATATCTTTTTAAAAATAGCATACAGAAGCAATACTAGGTGCTTTACAGAATTATAAAATCAACATTTTTCCATCATGTGGTGAAGTTGTAGTGACAAAACAAACCTTGAGGTCACTGATGAGAGCAGTCATATTTGATCCCTCTGCACTACTTTTCATTAGTAGTTCACAATGAGTAGTCATCACGAGGGCCGGGGCGTCGGCCCGCGTCAGGTCCGCCACAAACACGATCTCCGGGTTACGCACTGTCACATTCATCTCTGTCTTTGCCACTGGTGTTGGAGCTGGAGCTGATGGCAACAGAGAGTATCACAGAAGAAAAAACATCAGCTCAGACCATGTGACAACATGGAACATCAGCTCAGACCATGTGACAACATGGTGTCCAACTTGACAATTTCCTCATTGTCAAGTTAGACGCTTTCTTTAGTAACGCTACCATAATTTCAAGTAATAATTCATGGTATTAAGTAGGGACGGGCATGAATCTTAGATTATTCTTTGATTATAATCAGTAAAGGTGACTATTTGTGATGAAAATGAAAAAAATAATTTATCAATAATTGATAATTGATATATACATAATGTATTTTTTCCTATGACTACCTAAATTGTGGTGCATATTTTACCAAAGCCACATGTATCTTCAAGTTGAATCGGAATATATTGTCTTCTGACTTAAAGTGTAAGTTAACTTACTGGACCCTTTAGCGGGAGTCTTTTTATCTCCCGCCCCACTGCTGCTCTTCTGTTGTGGCACTTGACCAAATCCCTGCTGGGAGGCCTTGAGGAAGATATCTGCCACAGTGAGCAGGAACTCCATGCTGGCACACACGTACACATCCTGCACCACTGTATCCAAAGTTGTGCCTTCACGTCCTTGTCGATAATTCACCTCCACCATTATATTCTCTTCTGCACCTGGATGCATCGCCACCATCCTGGGAGAGAGCATGAAAGTGTTGTTTATGGAAGAGTAAATGGTGAAGTCTACTAGAGAATCTATTGGAGACGTCAAACAAAGAGCCGCAGGGCTAATGTTAAAACTGAAAATTCAGGGAAACTACATATAATTTGCCTTCTTTCTTTTGTCTGTAAACAGCATAACTCAAATAGTAAAGGATGGATTTAGATTAAATTATTATTCAAGTGGTGATGAGCATCAATAAATGCATTTTTAAATCATTGTTAATCTTTTGTTGATTCATTTTGTTTACTTTCTCTCATCTCAATTTCAGATTTCTTGTAACGTCAAAAAATAGTACTACAAAAGCTGCAAATCATCTGACAGACAGAAAATGGCTACATTCTATTTATAGGAGAAGGAAGAGGAATGATACATTTAAAAAGGGAGAGGAGATCGAACAAAGGTCTGCTGCCACAAGGTGTTTCAGTAAAGAAAGGGGTGTATCACGTACCTTGGTGTGACCATGTTGATTTTTGGTCTCTTGTCATCAAGAAGGCAGGTTGCGAGTTGGACTGAGGCTGTCATGGAGCTGTCGGAGAACATGTGGACCGAGGTGGACATAGAACACAAAGTAAATTCTGCCAGCTTCAGCTGCTCATTGTGCGAGTCCAGCACAGCATCCAGCATCTGCACAACAACAAAAAGCGTCTGTGTTAGACAAACAAGCCTTGAAAAATGAAGATTGTGCTTGACCTTCTGAATGTCTGTGTTTTCTTGCATTACCTCATTCACATTGGGGCTGTACACGACCAGCGTCATGGAATCAAACTTAAAGTCCAATTTGAGCGTGCTCTTCAGCTTGTTGTTCATTCGAGTCTCCACAATAGCGGCTGTCACCACTGTATTCTCTGCAACACCAAGATCAGGTTTGATATTACACTGTGATTTAGTTACACTGGTCGAAAATGTACACAAAAACACAACCACATCTCCTTACTGTCGGCTGTTCCACTAGTTCCCTGCGGCTCTTTGTTTGATGTGGAGTCAGAGGGGTAAGTGATGGGAGGGATGCTCGGGGATGAAACATCATCAGACGTCTCCGACAGATTCTCACTCAGAGTCCTTAGAACCACTATCATATCATCCTGACTGAGAATGAGCTATTTGGAGCAGTAAAAAAATTCATATAAAATTATTTAATTCAGATATTTCTGCAAGTCCTTTGACACAAAAAGAGAGAAAAGAAGTAAAAACTGACAATTACTAATAAAAGAAAAATCATAATAACGCCTAAGAACCGGGTCCACATGTTCGCTGACATCAGCCAGAGTCTGTGTGACATAAATGTTGTCACCCGCCATTTTGAAGAAGAAGGTAACCATGGAGACTTGCTTAAATTTCTATAAACAAGTCCGGCAGTGTTCAATTCAGCACTCAAAGAATACAAAGGCATAAAAATTGAGAGCAACCTGGTGAGAATTTGCCACTACTGGAACAGAATATGAGAGTGTGCATGAGTGGAATTCTAGATTGATGCAGACTCTTGAGTATGAACAGAACTGCCCACTTGTACATGCAGAAATACAAAGTGTCTCTCCGTGGATGCTGACCACAGAGAGTGTAATCCAGCCCTAGTCTGTAAACCCTTAATCATTAATTAACTTATAAAAGCTGCTGATTATGGTTAACCGCGCTCTCTTTCTCACTCTACCATATGGAGAAACTTACAGTAATGGGCTTTAGATGAGCAGCAATCTCTATGTCAGGTATACTGTGGTACCAGTTAGATGAAAGGTTTCTCCGGATTTCCAAGTCCAAACTGACAGGCATCAGCAGCTCAGTCTCCCCATGAAAACCTTTATCTACGTATGTCGTCCTGGAAGCAGCAACGACACAACAGTCTTTAACAGCCGTTATCATGAGAATATCATATTGATCATTAAAACTCACACAACTTCTTTGATAAACAGTTCACTTTGTAACCACAAGTTAAAAAAAAAACTGCACTCTGACCTGTACATCTTAAGGTCAGTCAGTCTCACAGCCATTATATCCACAACTGGAGGGATCTCAGCATCGCTTTTAAATGGCTGCTTAGAGAAACGGTTCTTGACCGACAGCAGACCAAGGTCAGCTACAATGACGTTGGAGGAAGTGGAGGACTGAGGAAGGAAGATGACCGGTGCATTGAAGTGGACATTCAGAGCGATTCGAGTGCTTCGCTCTGCCAGTTCCTTCACACCAGATGCTGCCTTTTCTGCAGCATGGACTGTCACCTCAGCCAGGGCCTCTTTAGCCTCCTGGAAGTTGTTGATGAATGCCTGAGGAAAAAGACAGTGGAGAACAACTATTTAGAAGACAAATTAAAAGAAGCTGATAGACTATCGACAGAAAACAAAGAGTAATCAGACAAATGATAAGATTTAAAACTAGCTATAACGAAAACAATCTTACAATGATGTGAAACATAATAAAACAGATTTAATGATAAATTGATATTGTAAAAAGTATTGTTCAGGAATCAGTATCAAGATAGTGTCAATGATACATTTTAAAAAGTATTAATCAATACCCAGTCCTAGAAAGCACATTTTTATAACAACCTCATAAAAATTTGAAAGATTTAGCCATTTTTTATTTCTTACCAATATGGAAGAGACAAACTTGTTGAGGAAGATGACCTGAATGCATCCCACATTTAGACTGACAGCAGTGTCTACTTTAGACATGTCAAGATAGGCATCTCCTCCTGTGGCATCAGTATAGTTCACCATGCGGAATGAAAACACTTCCTTATCTGCTATGGTCACAGTCTAATAAGAGACAATATTAAGTAATAAGAGACAATATTAAGGGTTTAAAGCAATTTGAGATCAGTTTTGTTAATGGACATTGATTATTGTTATGTAATCCAAGAAGGAGGAATAAGAAGTACAACAAAACAACATATAAATGAAGACATAAAGATGTAAAATGTTTTCAGAACTATGACATAAATAGATAATACTATGAGTTGATTTTTTTTTGATTTTTTTTTAAAGACCACCTGCTGATATTACCTTCTGGTAAAGGGCATCCTTGTCACAGTTGAGGATGACAATGTTTCTCAGATTGGCCAGAATCTCCATCTCCTTCTTCCTCATCAGAACCTCAGAGACGAGATCTGGATGGTTCAGAAAGTGAGACACTGGGTGAAACCTTTTTTTTTTTTGACTACCAGGGGCAATGCATAGTGGAACGGTGTATCATAAAACCACTGTGTATAAAGGCAAACAGGCAAGCACCACAACAGCAAAACAAGCAGTAAGCTTAAGAATGCAATAGATAAGAGCTTGTTTGCAAAGTTTGCACACCTTGAATACAAATTTCAGCAATCCTGGCTTTCTGTCCTCGAATGAAAATGTTCAGGGAGCGGAGATCAGCTTTGATATGCAGATTCACCACAGGTGTAACCTTTGACTTCCTTGAACCAGCTAAAACATGAGAAAATGACAAGAAACAGTGCCCAATTTCGGACAAATAATAAAGATAACCACAGGAGATTAATGGCTTTAAAATGGGAAATTCACTAAAAATCTGAAAGGTTTTGGTGAAATTCATTACTTCTTTTCTTGATAACAGAAGATCCTTCCTTCTTCTCTACTTTCCTTTCTCCCTCTACTTCATCTTCCTCAGGAATAGTGGGGAGTTCATCCTTCCCTCCCTCCTTAGTGGATGGAGGAAGGAGGTTGGTGAGAAAGTTCATGGTATTCAGGAGAGCCTCCGTGTGTAGATGAACATCGAGGGATGAGAAGGTCACCTGTTTTAAAATAAGGACAGTACAATATCACAGCATATTTGTAAGTATTATATACAAAATGATATATATATATATGTTGTTATTATTCCTATTAAGATAAAGAACATAAAGATATATTTAGTATGCAATTTGCATCATTGACGTGTTCAATGTGAAACCTGCATTAATATGCCACATATTTAATTACTTGAAATACAGTTGAAAAGAATAAAAGAAGAATTTAACACTGGTTACTAGTTAATTTCACATTTCCTCACCTTGATGAGCTGCTCTGTATTGTTATGTCGAGTCTTGAACTCCGGGCCAGTCTTATCAGCCTAAGTAAGACAAGCAATCTTCATTTAAACAACAGTAATACTAACAAATTCTCCTGTATATCTATCTGTAATGAGTTGATATTAATGTAGAGTATAACACATACTTTGATATAATCGAGCATAAGCAAGTCATCCTTTGTGTTGTCTATTGTGGTTATCAGCTGAACCGGGTTATCTTTAGAATCTGCACAAGCAGGAAACAAATGAAGACAAGATTAACGTAACAAAATCTGTAGGCTAGCGTTAATTTACAAATACATAAAAGTTGCACCTACTTACCCACATACCCGGGACACTTTAGGCAGATCTCTCGAAGGTATGTGTTTGCCGTCATGTCAAAAGTGCACACTTTCAGCTCAGTGCCCAAACCCAATATGTCCAAGTGGAGCACTGTGATCTCCTGATCCCCAGACAGACGGCACAACTGAACGGAAAACTAGATGAAGAAAGAACACACACAAAAAGATAACAAGAGAGAGGAAAAAAAAAAAAGTGGAAATCATGTTATAACTATGATAAAGGGGGAATCATTTACTAGAACACTGTTGCTGTGTTAGCTATTAAAAATGGCCACAACAGAAGGGTAGAGGCTCTCTCTCTCTGTACCTCACTAATTTCAAATTTCAGAATGAAGTCAGTCATATTCTTCTGAGCGTCTTCCTTCTGGAGTTGTTTCTTGTATAAATCTGCATAGCGCAGTGGCATGGGTTTGTCCGGGAAGAATGGGTTTTCACCAATGGGAGAGCTGGGAGCATCGTAGAACAAATCTTCCTCAGACCCTGAGAAGTGACAAAAACAAACAATCCACCTGTCATACTCTAGTGGTGGTGGGATTTGCCAGAGGCTTTATTAAAATGATACTCATCCTTAAAAATGATATTACAATATTAGAAAATATTATAATATACTGCAGTTTACTACAGTAAGGGGTTTCGAGTGCAGACCTAAATGAACCCCCCCGCACAATAAACAAGCTTTATTATTCATGTTTAACGAAATAAATAATGTAATTACTCACATACATTATGCCTTCATCATCCTGGTTACATAGCACAGCTTTGCTTTTACTGTAACTGTAGTCTACAGGATGTATGGAGTCATTGTAGTTAACATTTTTTTAAGAGTAGTGTTTCAGGAATGCAGCCACGTCTATGGCAGCTACAGTAGGAAGCGCAACAGTGCATTGAAAACACAAACATTTTGGCCTAGTATTTAGATACTGGACTAAATGTAAGTTTGAACAGATGCAGAAAGTTCATTTTCCCTTGCTCTGTGCTACACCTCCAATGTCCCCATAACTGCAATGTTTAAGGATGTAGAGCAGAGGTGCTGTTCCTGGATTTATGTTTATGCTGGATAATTGAAAAGTTCAAATTGGGGATGACATGTGTTCATCTTTAGAATTGCTTGCTTTTGAGTTGCTTTTCATGACATCTCAGGCTCCTCTAGTCTGTTTTGTTGTTTGAGTGAAGTAACATCCACACATAAAATATCCACACTTGGCATCCATGTATCAATACAATGATGCCACAGAAAATATAGCAATACTGTGCTGTATGAACCACCACCACAACAACCCACCATGAGGTATTTAATGCAATGATCTCACACTACAACAAGGCCTATGTCTCACCCAAAGAGCTGATGCTGATGGTTTCACACGACTCGAACATAAACGAAGAGCGTTGGTCAGCTAAGTTCATAGGTCGTCTGTGAGAAAACTTTGGTGTGAACTGCTGCTTTGACTGTGGAGGAAATGAAACCAAAACAAGATTCCACCCGAAAGTGTTGTTGTTAAAATACAGTGGCTTCAATTGTTTTTTGGTCAAAACATTTTTGCCATTTTCCTCCACTACTTTCTCTCATTCACACAGTACTTAGAGAAGGCCATCTAGTAAGAGTAGATGACATTTTTACCTTTGCAGTGGAGGATGAACCAGTGTGTGCAACAGGTCTAGACTTAGGTAGCGGGATACTGTCCACCAGCTCCAGCACACTTCGAAGTTTATCGTCAGAAATACGCAAAGACAGCAGAGGAAGCTTTCCAGACATCTTATACCTAAAACACAGATGCCAAACTTTAATGTGCAGAACAGTCTTAATCTGTTCTTTACAATCAAAGGACTCATTTATTTTTTTAATAGTTATGCATCGCTGTAGTAATAAACTATTTAGCACTACACACAGATGACTATATAAAAACTTTGTTTGCACGTACTTTGCCATGCGGGAGTCTTTGACAACCATTGCCCTGCTGAAAGCCATTTTCAGATCCACCGGCTCCAAGATGTGCAGCAGTGACTGTTTCTGCTTACGAGCCATTTTCCAGTCATCATCTATTAAACACAGATCATGTTTTACATTTATCTGTATTTCACACATACACATGCACACATACAATCTTAAGCATTAGTCAAGGCAAGCTCTCACAAGTTTTACCTGGTGTGCTATAAATGAACTGCAGGCTACTAAGCTTGATATCAAAGCTGTCATATGCTCTGGACATTAGGTCTTCTATGTTGCTGGGACTTGCCGACAACAGCGGTAAATCCCCCCTGCTTTGACTGGATATCTGAAAAGAAAAGAAAAATAAAAGAAAAATTACATTTCCAAAAACCTACAAATTAAGACAATGGAAAACAAATTTAGAAATGATTGTTTCTTTACAGTTTTTAAGGTATCCACAAAACACTTAACACTTTCTGACCTTGAAATGTCCAAGATCCAGCAGTAGGATGTTCTGAGTCCCATTGTAAAATCCCGTCTGTGGAATGATTACGTAGGAGGCCATCAAGTTCACCTTCAGGTCAAGCACTTTCTGTGTTTCGATCACATACATTAGACCTACAAAAAAAAATACAAGGTCATAAAGACAAAGATTGCTGCCACAACAGACAGTAATGACAAATACAGAACTATTATGAAATAACTAAACATTAGCACTACAGCCTGCAGCAAGGCTATTAAATGTTTCGAAAAAGTATTGCTATACAAGAAATATCTCATACATTCATGTTATGTTAACTGAAGGGTTACTTGACAACTTAGTGGGATAAATAAAATGTCGATGGATGAGTCTGTAATCAACTTAAATAAAACTAAATGATGAAAACACTGTTAGAGTAAGAGTTTGAGGAATAACAGCACATTGGAAAGTGGTTGCAAGACCTCGCCATAAAAACGTAAAGTATTGTCTTAAATAAGACAATTTAAAAAAGAAACAGACAAAAACAGAATAAGTTAAGAGAACATGATTAAAAGGACACCAATAAAAGTACTTTTGCAGACAATCACTGGAAACAATCCAAGTCCACAAATGAACAGGAAAACCACAGTTTAACAAACTCAGTAGCCGAGACATGCAGTCTGTGGGAGCACATGAAAATGACAAGGTGCAAACAAAGGCTGGCAAACATTTGCCCATCAGAAACGCATATGTGTATGTCTGTGCACGTTAGGGCAACTGACCAGTAGATGTACGATCTTTGAACTGCTCCAGTTTCATCAGTGTTGCGTTGGTTAGCTCATCAAGCCGCAGGTCATCAGGAGGCATGAAGAAGACTGCCATGCCGTTCACGGTTGTCTGTATACAAACAGAGAATTAATTTGTGGCGTACGTTTTTCACATGCTTTAATTCACAATGAAAGACACCGCTCACTGCATCATAGATGATTTCCAGCGGTTGCGATTCCACACGAAGTCGTTGGTCAGCTGACTCATCCAGAGGGTTGGTCTCGAACAGGATAGAAAGCAGTGGGGTCCCTGATCCTGTGGCTGCTTTCCTTGATGAAAGGAGGGTTGGTGCAGGTCGGCCATTGGCCAGGCCTGTGACCTCAAATAAAGTCAGCTGTGCTGTAACTCTGATTAAAACAAAAACAAAAGGAACAAAATGTCAATACCACAGATGCCATTGTGCTAGTACAAGAGCAAAAAGGTGGGACTATATTAAATATCCATCTTGGTGTAACAGTAAAAGTAATAGTAGTAGTTTAATTGCAAGTACACATATGCAAATTTGCCATCCAAACACTTTTAACCAAACACTTATGATACTATACAACATCTTCAGGAGTTTAACATATAACCATCTGGACTTGCTTCAGTGAAGTTGAGAACAATACACCTCTCATCCAAGAGGCTTCTTCAGTTCTAGGGAAGAAGTGAAGAAGCCTCTTGGTTTGTTCTAATCTAAAGCAGATCCGGCTCCTGAAGATTCAATAACCAGGATGCACACAACAAAAAAGACAAAAAGGTTATGACAAACTTGATGGCTTGCGCTCCAGGTCTCTGCGCGAGTGTGGAATTGAGCTCTTCCACAGTCACCCTAATGATCTCATTTTTGTCGTTCTTGTCTTGGAAAGACACTGTCAGCCTCTCCATACGGAAATTGACCTTCATGTCCTCAAACTATAAGGACAACACAGAACATAATCAAACTTTGTAGTCAGAGTAGTATCAATTAAGTGGGATAGAAACCCAGATTGGTGACAGGGGGTGTGTCAGTCCAGAAAGAGACTCACATTCTTTGGCAGGTTGGGGTTAACGACAGTCTCACTGTATCCAATGGCAGTGTAGAGTTTGGATTTCTCATCAGGGGTTAACAGCTCATCAAATCCTGTGTGGCCGGGACCAAAAGCATTAGCTCACATCATGGCCTCAAACTACAAAAATATATTGGCGCTTTTCTCTTTGTCCTACGCAAACTTGTGTATGTGCATGCTCTTTTCATTATCCTAACTTTTATTTTGTACATCCCACCTCCAGTTTTGGCATCCTTTGTTAGTGTTTCAGCCGTTCCTCCCCAGTTCCACATCCAGTTCATCCAACCCTGAGACTCCTCTTCCTCCATCTTTAACCCTGGCCGATAAATACGCAAGCCTGCCTTGCTCGCCTTGGGATAAAGAATAAAAAGTAAATATTTGGGAGATCCATCTTTTTCTTCCCTGGTAACAACTGACAAAGCTTTGGACAAAGAAAATGGTTACAAAGCCTAAAACTGTATCTGTATGTATGTTCAACTAATTAAATAGTCATTAGGTCACTGGAAAAGAATGAAAAAACTCTTCAAACACACTTCATTTTTTTTGTATTGCAATGAACATTGTTATCATGATAAACACAGACATTTTGTTGATCTCTATTCCACTATTTCTAATCTACTATCAGCTTTCTCATAATTTAAACTCACTATCGACCTTTAAAAATACACTCCTGGTCGACCTCTACTACAAACACAAAATGGGTAAATACAGATGACAAATATAGATGAGCTAACCTCCACTTCAGCCTGCTGCCTGGCTAATGTGATATTAAAAACGTCCAGGGTCTTCTCGGGCTCCTGAGAACAGAGATATCACAAATTGATTGGTGCTTTCAGCAGCATGTTTTTGCATCACTTACTAAATGCCCATTATGAAACACATCAACCATAGATGATAAGTACAGTGCATAGGGGAGACAGTGGAAAAGCACTTAATCTAAAATACTAAAGGCAGCTTTAATGGTGTATTTCTCTGTATAACAACATCCATCTCCAGTGCCATCAATTCCTTTATAAGTTTGGACACTGGAATGGGAGTAAGTAATTATGAATGAAGAAAGAGTAAATGCATTACTGAAGAGATACTGGGAAGGCAAGATCTTTAGGATTGCTTATAGCATAGACTATTAGCTTTACATTTCATACTGTCAGTGATGTACTATATAGTCACAGATGTCAAGTAGGTATTTGCCAGTGTACAAATCAAGCAGAAGCAACTTGCACTAGCATTAATATCCCAAATAATACGAAACTCAAAGCCCAACACTTAAAGCCAAGAACAAATATAAGCGTTTGAAAAGGATTTGCCAGCTAATCAAAAATAAAAGACAAATAGAGGGCAATCAACTGACTCCCTCACTGTAATACATATTATCTACTACCTATTACCATGTTTTTTAAGTATTCTATGCACTATAATGATCCTGGTCTACCCCTGTCTGTCTCCCTCCTTCCTGTCTCCTTCATCAGTTAAGATCAGTTCAGCTTTGCCCCACCTCTAGCTGTTTGAGCAGCTCCTCACTGGGTTTCTTGCTGGTGATTTTTGTCTTGTAGAGCTCTCGGTAATGTTTGATCATCAATCTGTGCCGGCGAATGTGCTGCCATGACCACATATGGAGACGTGGCTTCACGTCTACCTCCAGGATGCCTGTGATTACATAATTCCACCTACAAAGAGACAACACACAAAATTACACTAAACAATACAAAGTTCAACAATAAGTACCAAAACAAGAAAATGTGGCAAAATGTCATGTTGTGCATGTGTTTGTTTTCTGACCATATGCAAGAGTTCCGATGAACATTGACCTCAGGTCTGTACTTCCTGTATGGGAGGTTCCGGGACATCATATCCACTGAGCCCAGCACCTCCAAGATGCTAATGTACTGGAAAGGGAGGAAGTCAGCAATTACTCAGAGGCACAGAGTACTTACACAAGAGCAGATATCATCTCTGAACAAGTCATTCTTTCACTCTGTGCACTCTGCAAGTATGCTTACATTTTCACTCCCCTTTAACATGTCTCTTTCTCCTATACTCTTTTGAATAAAATTAAATTTCAACTAGACATTGTTATAATCTGTACTACAATTACTTACCTGGGATCTGTTGAGCTCAATGGCCACTTCACAGAGATTGACCATCAGGTCCAGCTTAGGAGAGGAGAAATCCACATCTGACCTGGGATTCATTCGTAGTTTAGCATCCGCAGAGATGGGACGGAAAACTGTGGAGCAGCAGCAAGAAACCAAACTTTTGAGTTGCACATGGTTTTGTGATAACTTGAACCCAAATTTTGATCTGTTTAGATCCAAATTTAGTGGTGCTGAAATATGGTCAAAATGTATTTGAGATGCAAGCACATTTTTTTCACACAATGCAGTACAAGAGCACAATATTACGCTCCAAATACCAATTTCCTTTCTATACTAATTGATACTTGTTGGGTGCTGTGGCTTTAAGTATTTTTTTAATGCTTTCATTTAATTGTCATGTGAACAAATAGTGTGAAAGTGCAAAGAAAGAAATTAAAAGGAGACACTCACTGAAGTCAACACTGTCAGTAAGATAGTTCTGGACTTCCATGCTGCTCTTGAGACATTGCTAAAAGAAAGACACAGAAAAGTTTTGTCATCAATCTACCTCTGCAGTGCTCAATGTTTTCCTGTCTCTTTTGCATGCTTTATAAGCATTACTTTTACCCATTAATACTTCCCTATAAATAGACTTTGTTCTGCTGCCCTATAAGTGCAATAAAATAGCTCACTGAGCCTACAATAATTTATACCAGACCAGAGAATAAGACTAAATCCAGGCTGGTGGTGACAAGGTACCACACAGCAATAACAGGGAGACTCACCAAGGCCTCATCAGCACTGTGATTGGAGTAGAGTATTGAGTTGACATTCCAGTAGGCAAACAAACTGTCTAGTTGAATCAACTGAGAGGAACGAAAGCACAAAGCAATTAGAGCAGTGGAACTGATAACTGCGATGAACAAACAAAGAGTTGGCAATATGCAGTGCTTTTTCAACTTTGGAACACAGACTAAAGGGTCTTAATGCAATACTGTTTGGTCAGTGGAACCAGTCACACTCAATAAGAAAATTGTTTGTACAAAGTTAAGACTCTAAAAAACAAATGCCGTTGAACAATAATGTGAATTACTTACCTTGAAGAAAAGCCTAGAATTCTCATCTAGAAGAGTTGGATTCCAGTTCTCATCAGCTGTCTATAAGGTCAAACAGCGAGCAAGGCCTCAATGAGATGACTTTACATAGTATTATTACAATTAATTATTAAACAATGGAAAACACATTTTAGTACTGAATTTAACAAATAATCTGACACTGGAAACATTAAACATTACCTGAAGGCTGAGTTTTTTAAGAGACACTCCAAACGACAAAGGACAATTTGGATTGGTGATCTGTGTAAACATGAGGAGAAATAAAACACTTAATAGTTACAACTTTAAAAAAAGACAGTGAATTAATTTGAAACTAAGCGTACTGGAATAAACCGGCTTAAAAACTTACATCATCTTCATATCGTACGTGGATGTTGGAGATCTTGACCTGCAGGTTTTTGATGACCTGAGTGACAAGCTTTTCCATAAAGGAGTCCTGTTTCTCCATCGCTGGGTTCTCTGTCAAACAAAATGGCAAATGCATATTAATTTCTGTTAACTTAAACAATGTATTCTGGATGTATTATTAAGTACTACATTTATTTTAGCATAAACATGACATATCAGTGTATTCTTTGCAGCATGAATGCTGAAGCTACATGCAAGTTATGATGCTGAAATATGATTTGTAAAGTAAAGTAATAGCCTGTGGCACTCCTTAGTGCTTATTACAGGACCATGATAAGTGTGTTTTTAATTTGTAATTTTATTGAAATATAAAGGGGCAGTGCACAAGTAACTTGTATAAAACAACAAGAAGAGATGCATTGTACTGGGTTTTGAGCAAAACAGCTATTTTGGGCTGTAGACCCTGGGCATGTAGTTGGAACAATAAATTAATAACAGGTTAAAAAAAAAACAGCAGAAAAGAGCATTTCATCTACTACAAACAATCATGTCCATCTCTGTTATTTTTGTCTGCTAGTCTCACAGAGGGAAGTAGTGTTAGCTAGGGGGAACCTGTTAAAAAGGAAAAGAAATTTGCCAGTCTTGCATGTTTACACAAACAAACACACCCTTAAATCAAACTCTGAACCCTAACCTTGTTCAGCAGCCTTCTGCTTTGTTTCTTCTATCCGCTGTAGCTCCCTCTGACGAGCTTCGTGTAACTGTCTCTCCTCCTTTTCTGCATCGTACTTTATACCTGGAAAGAATTGGATCAATGGAAGTTATTATGGAAATTATGACATACACAGAAGTTTCCAATATTTTCTGACAAGTACTTAATGGAGAGATGCTAGCTACTGTAATACACCAAGGTGTGTACTTTATTACACTGAACTTTATACTGCAGTTATTTAAATTACATTAATATTCACCGCAAAACCAGTTAATTGCAAAACCATTGGCTATGAGAAATAATTAGTTTTACAACATAACAATGAAGCTATTTGTACAGTACTATACACATTATGTAAAACATGTTTCATGTTATGTAGCTGTACATGGATGCTTATCTTACTTGCTGTGGGAACTATAAGAAGATAGACACCATCCAGTGTGGCCTCCACAGACTGAGTGTAGAGATTTTTCCATGGAATCTTAAGTTCCAGCCGTCCTATAAACATAAACACAAGGTGAGGAAATGTTTCACTGTAACACTGTATGTCACATTAGTTCATTAGCTACAATCTCACCTATATGGCCAGCTCTCACTTTAAAAGGGATGTCAAGCTCACTCTGCAACAAGAGCACATTTAATTGGTGTAGCACAAAAACATAATTATCAAGGCTGGAAAGACATGACAGGTGACAAGCTGTGCTCACATACAGTACACATTTGTGTGCAACTTACCAAGGCATTTTCTTTTATTTCAAGATTTGTAAGAACAGCATTCCCTGTGATGAAAAGATTATTGATTTACCATTTGTTGTGTACATTGTGAAGACTAATATATTAGCATTGTATATATGATGAGGCTGGCAGAAAGCCGGTCCAATTTAGAGAGAAGGTATTTGGCCTTTGCACCCAATGACCCAATTCAACACTGAGGGCATTAAAACACATATATTATTAAAACCATTTATGACATACACATCATCAAAACAAGCCCAATGAGACTATACTATATCTCCATTTTAGGACTTCCTCACATCTGTTGAGTAAAGCAGCAGACTAGTCTGATGAAAATACACATTTGTTTAAAATTTCAGCAATGGCTCTGGAGCCTCTGGTGTGTGAACAGAACTGTGTCACACCTACTGGAGGAGCTTGTGGCGAAAATGACTCTCAGTGTGAAACACAATGACAAGTCATAACCTGGCTACGTGAAAGGGTGTGACTCCTAAGTGCTTGTTTCCCTCAAACTATTTATGAAACCACTGAACAAACAACCTCGCAACCAACACCACAGAAGCTAATGTGTGATCACTGTAGCAGTCAGGAACTACCCATGCTCCCTGAACTATCTGTAAACCAGCATTTGGCTGCATAATCTCTCGACTCGACCCTGACACACATAAAGTGACACTGACAGCTGAGGGAGCCTCTGTCACACGCCTGGGGAGTAGCCCCCGCCAGCATTGGCTAGCTATCTTAGCAAATGAGCTCTTCTTAGGAAAGAAAATGACAATGACATGTTCACTTACCTCCCCATATGCCAAGCTTGAGCTGTGAGCTGTCAAGGTTGACAACATAATCCCCTAAAAACCGGTTGAGGACGTCAACCACCACGCTTTCGAAGACCATTTTGTCGTTTGTGTCACCCTGTCGTCGTAATGTTCACATTCTAGGTGCTCAATAGTTAGTTAATAGTTGTGTGGTGGTATTGGACGACATTTGGCATCTGTATTGCCTCCTTCCTCTCTTTCCTTTGCGTCCTCTCCTTCCCTTCCTAGAATCCCTGAATCCTCAGTTTAAGTTGTTTGTTCTTGGTGTTTTTACGACAGCAGACATACGTAATATTGCATTACTGCACTCCCACTCGCTGTCCTTTGCCACCCGATGTGCCCGGACGCGTGTACTTCCTCTTTAAACGGTCCACATCAAAGGATCGAAGACGGTCTTCGTTGGCTACTTTCACGTAGAATTGTGTTGTTGTTGTTTGCGTTTTACGGCAGTCAGCAATGTTGCATTACTGCCTCCTCCTCCTCCTCTTCCGGTCTTAATTCTTCTTCTAATAATAATTCCCGGCAGTACATCACGAGGTAATGCTGCCCTCCACAGTTTGAAGTTTTAATCACAGTTTGAAGTTCCTTTACCTCTCCTTCTCATCAAATTATCATCGATGTACCCAATTGTAAATTGAATAGTATTTCATCTTTGTCTGCCTAATTCAAAATGTTGTTGTTTTTGTTGTCGTTTTACGACAGTTCGCATGAAAATGTAGCATTGCTGCCCCTCTGGATCTGTCATGCTGTTTACTTCACTGTTGCGTTTTTATCTTGAAGCAGTTTATGTTGTGTCAGAAGTCGCTTCCGGGCTTCTTCTTATATACGTTAAATTAGGGTAAAAGTTAATAAATGACGGTGTTTGTTTTCTTTAACATACGTCTGGGGTTTGTAGCTGGTGAAACCGTCCCCTGGTTTAGCAGAAGAGACCAGGCTACAGTTAAACACCTGGAAGATGACGATGTGAACTCACTGAGTGGGTTAATTTCATTCGTCACAAATTGAACATAAATGTGAGTGATTGAGAGATTTGATCTTATTTGCTGAAAATTAGTCTGGTTGTGCGGTTGTAGTAATGTATTGCATCATTTCATCTAAGTTGACATCAATCCTAAATTCAACGCACAATTATTAGCACATAAGTCACATATCCACAACTGCACTCATACCTTTACTCACAGGTGACCTACATACTAAACATCCACTTAACATGACATGTGATACAAACTTAAATACAATACAACACTGTCGTTTATTTTGTATTCGACTCATAGACTCAGTAGACCAGGAATAGTTTTGTGTCTTGAGATCAGTTTTGTATTTAAATGGTTCATATTGTTCATTCACCATCAGCAGTCTTTACAGTTAAAGTACATGCAGTTGTAATTATGTTTTTGAATTAAACATTTTTAAAATACTTTTGATGTAATTTTCATATACTTTTGATGTAATATCTAAATCAAATGTCTGGGAATATATAAACTGAAAAACCTGAGTTGTTCTAATTTTACAAATAATTTAAACATAAACACAACAATAAATCATTAAAGAAATGATTTATGAAATATGATTGATGAAATAATGAAATATTGATGAAAACCAACAACATATTTTGCTACACATACTGTCTTAACACAGTGCCTCTCATGTCTCCTGTTCAAACCTTTTTCCACACATTCTAATAAATATAAGTTAGACCCATTTATGAAGATTAAGTAACTGAGACAGCGGTTTGGTGAACACCCCAATCACTGTCCCCCTCCTCAGTGTTCCAGCTGCAGGTTTATCCACCACTTTTAATTTCAGCTGCAGTTCCAGCAGATCCTCCCGACTCAGTGCTGTGAAGTAGAAATCTTCATTAAACACAAGGCTGTGGCAGTTCCTGATGGTGGCACTCTTCTGTGGCTGCAGCTTCCCTGGTGTCAAACACAGATTTACTGCACAGTTCAGAGTTTGTTGGTTCGTATCACTCGACAGGCCTTCCACAGACACCACACGGACTCTGACTGTGAATAGGGATAAGAGCGTGTTGGTGGAAAATGTGGTGCTCTCAGCAGAGAGTCGAACTTTACCACGACCCAGCAAAGGGACGACATGCTCGCGCTGAAGTCTCTCCTGGCACTGGAGAACGTCTAGTGGGAAGAGGACAGGTGGGGCAAGAGTGAGTGAGTTTGCAAGTGAGCTGGGAGGGCTACTGGGAAAGGTTTGCAAACTCAAAACCTCTCTCCTCAAACTCCCCATTTCCTCCCTGCCGCCAATTAACAAAGGACATGATGTTGCTCCTTTCAGACGACCACTGCCTGACTGGTCATAGAAGGAGGATTTAGTAGTGTAAGGGGAACTGAGGGGTGAAGAGTCACTGGATGTTTCACTTTCAGTGCTTCCTGTCTCTGACAGGCTTTTGCACAACTGAGGGAAAATCCCAGACATAGGTTTCTTCTGCACCTTTTTAACCTTTGCGAGCCGAGGAGCTGCAGCAGCAATGCTTCTGTCAAGCATGTAAATGGGGAACTTTGAATGGAATATAGATTCTTTCCTGCGGGTATTTGGGCTCTCGTATATCCCAGCCAGCCCATAACCCTCTGCAGAGAATGGCAAAGGTTTCTTTGTATCCTTCCAAGCCACTGATACGTCACTATTCCTTATCACTGCATGCTTCGTTTTTTCACGTGTCATTCCAGAGCAAGTGCCGCTCTTTGGTACCTGGTTCTGACGGAGCTGGTGAGGTGCGGTTGTCTCTGCCTCCCGGCTTCTCCTGCAGAGCCTTGGGGGCAAGCAGAACTCTGGTATCTTGTCTGGAGTAAGGATGTTATTGTGCAGATTCTGAGAGAGTCTGGTCTTAGAAGAGATAAAAATATCCTCCTCACTCTTCCCAATGACATGACTCAACTCTAATGGAATGCTCTCAATGCTCTCCCTGATCTTCTCAAGAACCCACATTATTCCTTGATGTTCAAATAACTGTAAAATTACCAAAGAGTAACTCACATTATGAAGGCATATTAGACATATTTGAACTTGTAACAGAATAATAGTTGTATTTGTATAATACTAAAAGCTAAAAAGAAGTAATAATACAATAGTTATCTTTTAACCAAATCAAGAAATGGCAAATATGTTCAAATAAATATTTTCCTCTCACCTGTAAGGTCTGTGCTGTGTCCGTCACTGAGGAACTGTCTGTGATGGATGTCTTGGTGACTGGTGATTTTAAAGGCGAGTGCAAAGCACTGCACCATTGGTCTTCCACCCCCCTCTGCATCCGGAAACAGGCTGTGCACGCACATAGACACAAAATAACGCACATAAAAGACAGCATATTGAGTGCCCAGCAGAGTCAGGGTAGGAATCGGGTTCATTCATGTGCATCCAGTCGTATTGCGAGAGTGTGATGTCAGCGTTTCCGGCAGTTGAGACAAATGACGTCATAATTTTATGTGCCCAAGTAGTAAATGTAATAAATGTAAATAATTGCACTTACAGTGTTTAATTATAACTGTAGAGTGTTACATCAATGTATGTTAAATTTGCACTTACAGTGTGTAATTACAACTGTAGTGTGTTACATAAATGTATGTCAAATTACTCTTTAATTGATTACTCTGTGTTCTGTGCTGCACACAGGAGGGGATTTGTTTTATGTCAACAGACGCTGAGGCAACAGCAACATTGCAACAGTACAGTGAGGCGGCTGAAAACTGGTGAGAGCATGTTTGAAAACACAAAGAAAAAGTTTGGAAGTAAATTTTTTTGCCCCCAAAAAAACCTTTTTGTTCAGTTGTTTGACAAAATAAATGCTTCTTCCCACCCCTGAGCTCCTGCTGTGTACACACAAATGCTCCCTTGGTCAGGTCCGATCGTATTGCTTGACAATGCCTGTTTTCAGATAACTACAGCATACATCATAAATGTTCATGCGGACCAATCAGAGACAGAATCAATCAATCAAAGTCATGCGTTAAATATAGAATTCAAACATTTATTATTAGATGATCAATGGCACTGCGCTCTCAGAAGAAAACAGTCAGCCCATGAATGGACAACCTTCAAGGATGGGTATGTCATATTTAGGAGGGTTTTTGACAGAAATCGAATATACTACCCATACTCAAATATATTTACATCAGTGTATAATCCCTTTAACAAAACATTACAAGTCTTTTATTTGTACTTAAAGAAACCACCATGTTGTGCTGCCACATTTTTACAGCAGCTCAAATGGACAAATGCATGCAAGAACATGCAGTCTGCATTTTCAGGCAGAAGTTTACTATTTAAACAAAGAAAATCTCTCTGGTATGTGAAGGCCACCATAGTTACCTGACATAAAAGGGGAAGGGTGGGTAGAGTTCTCTGTATGTTACAGTCCACAGTCTCTCCCTCACATATCATTAATCCCGAGTGCACTTGGTTTTTAACGAAGCCTAACAGGATAGATGTCTGATTACACAACGCACACAATGATTGTGCATTGCTGTAGTCATAGTGACGTCAGTATAATCTGCTCTTGCTGGGGCTGATCTTTTGTTCAAAGGATGTTCAAAGGCATCTAATGCAGGCCCACAGACGTCACCCTTCACTACAAAGACCCATTGACCTTTTCACCGCAGTCAGTCTGGTCACATAACTGACCCATCATGTCACATGTACAGTATTCTTATCCAGGGCAAACTCAGTTAACTCCTGCTATATGACTTTCTCCTACTTAATTTATCTCTAAATGTCAAATGGAATTAATTCGGATAATGTGTCTCCAATAATTAGAATCACATTCACTCAGTGGTGTTCCATTCTTTATATGAAAGCATTGGTCCAGGTCTTACTCATTTGTACATTTAAATGGTCAGAGAGTCTGTCACTTTTATCTTAGAATGTCTGTCATCCAAAGTTGTTGTCTAACCACATCATATGAAGTAACTACAATTGTCAGTGTCCTCTGTCAGTGTTCACAGATTACATTTCTCAACCACAAGAGGGCGTACATGCATCACAGTCACTGTTGCTCAGCCTCAAACTTCCATTTGTTGGTTCAGACAGTAGATGTGGAAGATAAAAAATTCAAGGGGTAGGTGAATTATTCAGTCTTCACAGACATCACACAAATAGAGACATACTCACATTCAGCACCTGCCCTGTGCTTCATTATAAATGACCCTCTGTTATTGGTCTAATTACACATTAGTAAGTAAGTAAGTATGTGTGTGAGAGAGAAAGGGAAAGGGGGAAGTGAATATGAAGACAATGGATACATTTGGGAGGAGTCGAGGGCATCTGAAGCACCCACAGGTCAGGAGGCTTTTTGTGGCAGTGAAGACTGACTTTATTACTCCAATAAAAAACTCAGAGTGCTCTCAGTAATGGAGAGATAAATGACCAGGAGTCAGAGAAGGATCTTCCCTTTAACCACTATCACAACTGCAATTAACGCTAACACAGAATGGTGTGCTGTTGCTAAATGCTCCTCTGCTGACGAAGTGCATTAGTGTTAGAATCTTTTTGTTTTTAAAATAATAATACATTACTTTTATTCGGTTAATTTCATTAATATGTAACTAATCAAACAAAATGCTTTCATATCAAATGTCACCTTATGGTGAGATCTATGGTTGGACACACACTCAAACCTTTTGATTTGTTATGCTCCATTTATTTTCATCCCATTCTAGCTGTAGGTTAACTAAAATGTATATATATTGATTTATCAGCTAAGTAGAGAGAGAATCTGTGTCATATGACCTGTAACGTATAACCAAACAAAACAAGGCCTTCAACATTCATTCATTTACAGGCAAAGCTTTTTTAATATTAGAACAGCTGTAATAAAAGGCTGAGTGCTTCTGAGGTTATGAACAAGAGGCTTTTAATTACCTGAGATTTAGACCAATACCCAAAGTAAACAATCCACTGATGAATTATTCACACTTCACTGCTTCATCTGCGTATACATTATGATTAATTTACCACATCTCTCTCCACTCAACACTATAACTTCAATTTTGGAATCACTGGCCTGGAGCGAAATGCCTTCTGATCATCTCAAAAAAGTCACAGTGAAAAATTCTACTTTTTTCATCATAGTTGACTCTTTATCACTCGATCAGTGAGGGAAATGACTCTACTCTGGAAGATGCAAACCACTTATTAACAAATAAAAATCAGAAGACCAGTTTGGAATTTGCCAAAAGGTACAGAGAAAACATTCTGAAATGATGAAGATCAAAGTTTAACCTTAATCAAGGGGAAAGGTAAAAAGGCTAAAGTTTGGAGAACAAAAGGATCTGCTCATGATCCTAAAAACACAAGCTCTGTGAAACACATAATGGCGGTCGTAATGTTATGGCTTGGGCTTGCATGGCTTCTTTTGGGACAGGATTTTCACTGATGATGTAACACATGACAGTGACAGCAAAATAAACCCAGAATTATCCAGAAACATTTTGTCTGCCAATATTTTTTTTTTTTAATGAACCAACCAAACAAACATTCTTCCAAAACAACCAAGGATTTCAGGGGAGAAAAGTGGAGAAATTTAGACTTAAACCCTATTAAATATGCATTTAACCTATTAAAGTGGAGAGTGACGGGAGAAACAAACAACGGTTGCAGGCTTGATGCAGTTATTGCAAGCAAAGGATTTGAAATTAAATATTAAGTATTTTTATTTAAATCTAATTCAAGATCATCCGTTTCTATATTTTTACACGCCTAAAAAAATGGTGTTTAATTGCAAACACGGCTGTCTTCTAAGTTGTTAAACAGCAAAAGGAATTGGCCTCCATAGATTACACATAGACTACTCATGTTTGTTGGAGCAATCACATTTTGTTGACTTTCTGTGAACCAATTTTCTTTTAAGGGATCTAAAAGTGCAAACAGGCCCCGTCGTCTAAATCCAAGGCAATTTTAGCAAACCAAATCTTTGTCATAAGCTTTTCTCTGTAACACTGCCAGTTATTATGTTTTGACATTGTGTGAAGAGATTTAAAAACTCAAGTTCAAACTTTCAGCAGTGAGAGAGAGAGCTGATGATACACTTTGCTAATTTCCAATTCACTTTAATCTCTATTATTGAGGAGGCAAATGAGCCTATATATACGCACCCATTCTCTCACAAAGCACTTAACCTCGCATGAAATTGCTGAAGTTTTTTGGCCGGGGAACTTCTTTGTCTGATCTCCTCAACGAAAGTGAGAAAGTGGGGAAGTCGGAGAGGAGAAACAGTGGGACGGAGGCCAGGATGGATGAACCACTGACCTGATTTGAATTGATAATAAAATGTAATAATAGCTAATAAGGTGTAATAATTTGGGCCAATAAAGATAGATGGCAGATTGAAGATGATATGAGTTGCGTCAGAGGACCTTACTTTGAGGACGGAGCAGAGACAATACACTTCAGCTCTTGTTGGGGCAGATAAAATTTGACCTCAGATCAGTGAATCATTGTTTAATTATTAAAAGGAAAGGGAAAGGCAGAGAGGAGAACGGAGACTGGGTGACAAAGAGAGACATGTACTTAATGAAAGGTCCTGTAGAAAAATAATAACGACATTTTTTGAGAACAGGTCAGACAGGCTGGACAGATCAGGTGAGCTGCATTTAGTCATAGAGTAAGTGAGAAGTTCAAAAAAGAGGGAAACAAAGGCAATTTAGGTACATTATGGAGAAAGGAGAGAAGAGTTATAGCACTGTGCAGTGGTCCGAAGTGACCTGTCGTTAGGACTCTCTGCCTTGACAGCTTCTCTCTGTCTCCAGGCCTGATGCCAATATGCTAATCCTCCTCAGATGGTCTTTTCATTGGCTGATGCTGACTCGTGCCAACATGTGCCAGATGACTGTCTCCTCGTCCTACTATTAAAGACCAAAGCAATGAATATGGTAAGACGGCCATTACTGAGATAAGAGCAGATGTAGCCGTATGCCCACTGCCTGCTTGCCGTGAATCACACAGCCTCCATATTGTTAAAATATTAAAACATGTCCCTACCACAGGCACTGCAGTGCATGGACCAAAACCTTTTGCATTGGGGTTGTACAGCCTGGCTGTGGAAAGTGACAAAGCCACTCTCGTTATTAAAACCGGAGTGCCCTTGAGCAAAAATACATAACCCCTCACAGGTCCAGCAGAGCTGTTCAGTGGCAAGCAGGTCAAGACTGTAGTATGTAAATGAAGGTGTATATATATGTATATATATATATATATATATATATATATATATACATATACATATATACACATATATATACATATATACACATATATATATATATACACACACACACCTTCATTTACATACAACATATATACACATATATATATAATTATATATATAATTTATACACATACACATACATACTGTATATATACTGTGTTAAACTCTGTCATACATGTTATATAGTTAGTGAAATTCCGAAATTAAATTTGAAAGTTCATCCATAATCTTGTTTGATGACAGTATTATTGGTAGAGAGGAGATTTTAGGGACAATTATTTTGTTATAATCTATATCTTTATTATTTTATAATCTATAAACTTGTTTTGTTTACAATCCAAAATGATTCTGATTTAATGATTTATTTGTTACATGGTACAAAGAAACTAGACAATACTCTCATTTAAGAAGCTGATAAATCAGAAAACCTCAAACAGAAACATTCAAACCGATTAATCGATTATAAAATTAGCTGACGATTCATTTAGTAATTGCTTAATAATCGATTCATCGTTTTAGTCCTAGTAGATTTTAGAAGTATGATGCAAATTAGCTCTAATTTATAATCTGGAACAATAAAAAAATTTAATTAAAAACCATTGTGTGTAACTTTTAAATATAAATAAATGTGTGTTACATTCATAACACTGTCAAATGAGTTCACACAATGTCAGCCTATCAGCCTCACATGACTCTCTCTGTGTTTCTCAGTATAGTCGTGAAAACACAAAGCAGCGTGCACGAAAAGCCTGTCCATTCAACGGTTTCATGGGATAAATGCTTCTTGCATCCCGGCAATTATGATGTGTACCCACAAACGCTCCCTCAGTCAGGGCTGATAGTATTGCTTGACAGAGGTTGTTTTCAGATAAAGGATGCAGCATAAAAATAATATTACACAGTTTTTGTTCATAAAGACCAAACATAGACAGAATAATAACATAATAACGTCACTAAAAATGACATACTGCAGCATTAACCTTGAGCACCGACAACTTTCATGAGGAGTCCTGTGTGTGTTTCCTGTGTTGAGAGCAAGAAAATGCTTGCAACACTTGAACAGTGACAGCTCCTATCCATCCATCAACTACTGCTTTATCCCACATGCTGGTGCCAATCCCAGCTGTCATAGGGCGAAAGGCGGGGTACACCCTGGACAGGTCCCCAGTCCCTCACAGGGCCACATAGAGACAAACAACCTTGGGAGGAAACTGGAAGAACATGCAAACTCCATGCAGAAAGACCCTTGTTTCGACCGGGTCACAAACCCGAGTCTTCTTGCTGCAAAGGCAAGAGTGTTAACCACTAAACCAACCGTCTGGCCTGACAGCTCCCATATTACTGCCTGTAAAAAAAACATGCAAACACAAGTATGTTCCATTTGGGTTAAAATTTACATGTAAAAAAAGAGCCCACCTTGCTTTGGTAGGAACGATTAGATATATGATTTTAGGTCAAATTAGTAAAAGAATTGCAACAAAAACTGCCTGACGTGAAGGTAGAAATGTCCTGCTTAGTGCGATGTAAAAACACCTCTAATAAGCCATGTAGTATATATTTTTTATATGTTTTAATATCATTTAATTATTACAAATAATCAATGATGTCCGTCATAGACGACACACTCTGGTGTCCATATAGTAAAAGATATAATAGCAACAGCTCAGGGACATGGCATATCTTGTCTGTTTAAAGCTCCTCAAAGCTCATTATGTTCTAATGTTCTTCCTTTAATGTGCAAATTGTGATAATAGCGGCTGTATATGAACGACAGATTTTGCTTTTCTGGTAAAATTGTTTAACAAAGTTAATAGTTGTTATAGGCCTCCACTCACACGTATTATTCAAAATGACTCAGCTGATACTTCTGATTGTCTCTGGAGCTGTGGTTGGACGAGGAATACTTGTGAGGCAATTATATGTTCAGTAAATTAAAATGAATTTCGGTCATCTGAACACTGAGTACACTGAATAAAAGACTACTCTCTGGAATAAAGAATATTATTAGTATTTAAGATCTGGATATGTTTGTGTGTGTGTGTGTGAGAGAGAGAGAGTGTATGCTTGAATCAGGGCAAACGGCAGATCAAATCAATGAATTAAGCTGCTCATTATGATGGCCTGCTCTTGCCTGTCATTAAGAAAAACGCATGTAGAATTTGCCACCTTGGCCCCTTAGAAGTGTGGTTAATTATCACTAATGTAACATCATCTATTCAAGACGGTAACGTGTCATTTCTGAGGGCTGATGGTAAAACACCTCTGACCTAAATATTTTATTCATTCACAGGGACCCCGAGTATTCATTGGAAACTCATATTTCACATAATGAACAGTTTGCCATTAATCGTGAGTTCTCTCATATTATTGTCTCTTACAGGTTTTTTTTTTTTTAAATGGTGTAATATATTTGAGTTCTTCAAATGAAATATCATCATATCAATAACTGTAGCTGCTGGAATAAAAAGTTGAAAGGTCCCCATGGTTTTCTACATCATTTTGTTTAGTTTTTGACAGTGATTGCTTTAAAAAATCTTTTTAAATCAAATTTCTTTGAAAGCCGCGGTATATATTTTAACTCGTGACCTTGGTAATAAAGAAAGCTGTGAACATTGAAAACAACAGTGTGATTTCTCGGACACAATCCAGAAGACTTGCAGTTTTGTGTACATGCGATTTTCAATTTAAACTAAAATGTTTATGTTGAATTGACTTATGCCTCAAGTTACAGATTGATTTTGACTGAAAGTGAAAGAGATATGTGGAGTTTCAGAGCAAACTAAATAAATTGACTATGAAAAAGCAAATAATTGATCTTAAAATGTTCCTAATTCTGTCTGAAAAAACATGTATGTCTTGGGCATTCAATTCAAGTGTTTAGAGGTTTGTGTTTTTCATTGACATGTCCCACAAAAAAAAAAGAACGTCAACAGCTATAGAAGGATATGTAATCAAATGTAGCAAATAGTAATTAAACAACAACTCTAAGGGATTCTATTAACTGACTCCGGAGACTTGTGGAGTTCATTTAACATTCACTTTGACCCAACCAGCACAGTTTCTTCCCTATAACAAAACTAAAATATACACTTGCAGTTCCTAATTAGTCTGCACATGAAACACAAGTGCACATTAGGAAGCATCATGTGATATTACGATTCCAGAGGCATTTCACTCTTATGCTGTGAAGACAGAGGATCAAGGAGGGTAATAATGGTTGCATTATTACTCCTCTTATTGTGTCTTAATTAGTGGCATTTAATTATACGCTAATGCAGAGAGGGCTATTAAAGACACTGGGGCCTGCTGATCGGGGAATTAAAACAGCACACACACACACACACACACAGTGGCACAGACACACAATTGTCACACAGACACTTGTCGTGCTATAAAGATTTCAGTTCCCTTTAACTAGGAATTAGAGACACCCCGCAGATAAAGTGTGTGTAAAAATGTGTAAATGTGTGTACATGACACTAAGTAAAAACAGATCATCTATGAAAATTCAGGTGTGAAAAAAAACCCAGAGAATTATTAGAAATAAATAATGAAAAGGCCAGAAAAAGATATTTACAACCAGTAATGTGTGCATCTTTCTTATAAATGACACCCAAATAGGTTTTTAATTCCCCCACTCCCACACCTCTCCTCCACTGGTGCATCTCAATTATTTGTTCAGAGGCCAGTGTGACAATGGTGTCAGCTGCGGGAGCCTTTGGGATGCTAAACAGGGGACAGGCGGTTGAATATAAGTCATTTTCAGGAGGATGAACCTGGTGCTTTGTGCTGCTGTACGGGAGCAGCATCAAAGCTGCGTTTAAACCATGCAAACAAAAGGAGCAAAAACTTGATCCCAGCTTGATCCCCGTCTGCTTTTGAAGTTGTGAAGCTGAGATTTTGTCCGTCACATCCATCTTATAGTGCCCACACACACACACACACACCTGTGCAAGCAGCCCATGCACTGACTCCACAGGTGATCCATGTCAGGATAATGTCTATCTATACATCTCTAAGGGAACCGCGTGCCATCGTGAAATGATGAACCTGAGAAGAACATTTTTGTGTTTAAATGTTTAATAAACAATATTACAGTTCCTCTGTGACTAGTCAGAGTTAGGTGTTAGAGAGGTGTCCTTAAATATTTTTAGGTGAGTCCTAAAGAATTCTGATTCAGCATATAATAAGTATAATTATTGCATGATTACAAGTTTCACTTTTACCATCATTTCTTTATACAGACATAGACAAAATGTAACTTACATCTGAAATAAAAATCTGCCTCTGTACATGCAGGTAACATTTAGTCAAATGCATTGCTGCTGGTGTTTAACCTGCACTGTTTCTTTAAAAAAAAAAATCAAGGTCGCTTCATACAGAATTTAATAACTGTTTGAAAAGATATAATTAACTGCATTTATGTTTTTTTGGACTCAGATTAAATTAATCTCAATACCATTTAAAATGTAGCACGGTCTAATCTTCCCCCCTGTTCTTCAACGGTGGTTTACAAACTGTGGGGAAAAAAGTGTGGAAATGTATTCAAATAATTACAACACCAAAGAAAATTTGCTTTTTAAATTCTTTATAAATATCTCCAGATAAATAGTGTTATAATACAAGCATAACATTTTCAATGCACTGCTAAGTAACACATAAAAAGTGCAACAGTCCTAATTTAAAGGACACAAAGGCCTACATGTCTTTAGGCCTGTTATAGATTAAAATAAAATAAATAGAAGAAGAGCAAACAAAAAATAAACAGCTGTTTGATTTGTATTTCGGATTTTATAGACTGCCTCCTCAAATCTTTCTTTGGGTTTAGCGTCTGCTCGTCTGATTGTATTTATCAGTACCACATAATGTGGTGAATGCCCTCACAAATTGTGCAAATAAATTATGATTTCAGTCCACACGGATCTGATGAAGAAAAGAATCATTATTACACAGTATAGCCTACAACGTTAACCTTATCGTTTTTACAACTCTCCTATCTGCACATAAATGTCAGATGACGGCTTGATTTTACGCATCAACAATGTCCTTCTTGTCTGCATTTATTTTCAATAATAACCCGCAATTTACCAGGTTAGGACAGCAGAAGAGCCGGGTGTAAGTGGTTGCCTTTCCCCTCCAGCAGATCACTCTTCTCCATCACTGAGGTCGGTGAGCAGAGCTGCGCTGGACCGGACTGCAGCCCGGTCAAGCCGGGCACGGGACCCAGGGACGGGGTTGGTTTGATTGGCACGGGGACGGCGGGCAGGGTTTGCCCGTTTTGGTACAAGCCCTTTGCTGACACGCTGAATGGCGCATACTCGGATGAAGCAGGCATTGGCACGCCACCCATGGGCTCCGACAACATCCCGACGTGCGGCCACATGGAGTTGACCACACTGCTGAGCTGCGGGGGCACGGGGTAACCCAGGTGGTGCATGACAGAGGTGAGCGGGAGCCCGCTGGCCATCACACCCTTGTAGTCCCGTCCTATAATGTTCTCGATGGTGAACGGGTGTTTAAACCCGCCGGGCTGTGCGCAAGCAATGCCCCCGTAACCCTGAAAGTGAGGCAGCCGCCCCACGGTGCTCGCTGGACCAACTGAGTGGTCGTGATGGCCGGACGCTGTGCCCAGCTTGCTGCCCGGGTGGTGATGGTGGTGGTGATGGTGAAAGTAATGCATCATCGGGGAGCTCTTGCAGGCCATGAGCTCAGCGCGCGCGATCTTGAAGCGCTTCCGTCTCCTCAGAAAGCTGCCGTTCTCAAACATGTCACCACAGTCCGGGTGCAGAGCCCAGAAGCTGCCCTTCCCGGGCTGATCGGGCCGCCGGGGGATCTTGATGAAGCAGTCGTTAAAGGAGAGGTTATGTCGCAGGGAATTCTGCCACCTCTGCGTGTTCTCTCGATAATAAGGAAATCTGTCCATGATGAACTTGTAAATGTCACTCAGAGGAAGCATCTTCTCTGATGAGTTTTGGATAGCCATCGCAGTCAGTGAAATGTATGAGTACGGCGGCTTCTGGTCGCTGTAAGAGTTCTTCCCAGGACGGGGCATGACTTCTGGTTTCTTTAAATTTTGATTTTTAAATTAAAATTCCTCAAAGTTGTGTCTTAAATGCTGTGTTTACGGAGCTAACTCATATCTGATGGGTCTGTCCCAATGTTCCTCTGAGCCACCACATTCGAAGCGGGTAAATTTTCCTACAAGTGCAGGTGATTCACCTGCGTTGTAAAGAGTATTATGGTGGAGCCTGGAGGCCCGATGCTGTCAGGTAAGATCCTTAAGCGGCTACTGCGTCCGAATCAAGAAGACGTGTCTCTGCCTCTTCTCTAAATGATGCTCTTTGCGCTGTGCGTAAAAGTCGGTCTCTGTGCGTAAAAGTTGGAGTTGGCTCTCGGAGTTGCCCCCGTTTCCGCGGCGCTTCAGAGATGTGATCGGGCCGATGTGGTGCGCTGCCTGTGTGTGGTGTGTGTGCTCCTCTGATCTGGTGTGATGCTCCCACTCGCCAAGCGCTGTTTTTGTAAGACCCCCGCAGGTCGCCGGCTGTGTTATCTATTATCCAGACACTTAGGGGACACGTTAGGGGAGGGGAGCAGAGGGCTCTGTGTGTGTGTGTGTGTAAGTAAGAGAGAGAGAGAGCGAGAGAGAGAGAGAGAGAGAGAGAGAGAGAGAGAGAGAGAGAGAGAGAGAGAGAGAGATGGGTTTAAAGAAATGAATAAAAAAGTGCCAACTGGAATAGAATAGACTTGGAGTCATCTGGTTCAACCACCAAGGTGTTAAAGTGGACATCACCTTTAACCTCCCACCTGTCAAACTGTTATAAGAATAAGTTTAACCACAAAACACATTGTTTCCTCAAAGGAGAATCTCTTCCCCATTTGCCATGGGATTGAGGGAGAGCTTTAAATATTTAGAAAGAAAATGTGAATTGTGAGAGTCACACGTTCCAAAACACCCAAAATGATATGGGGCACAGATGAGGACAGAGAAGAATGACTGTTTAATGAAGTTTAACGTGTACACGAAAAAGATATGGAAGGTTTATTTGTTTAATATGATTTGCAATGTTGGTGATGTGTTTTAAATAATGGCGTCTTGTAAGTCAGTTTGGACTGGGTAAATATCTACACCAATATATATATATATATATATATATATATATATATATATATATATATATATGTATATATATATATATGTATATCCCTGATGCATTTTGACTGAAACAGGCATGACACAGAGTGTGGATATTATAATATAGAGGTAAATAAATAAGTAGTGGATGTCTAAATGCAGAGTTTTTTATATTTGCTAAATTTGCTAGACTGCACTTTCAGACTTTGCAAACAATAAATCATGTCTTCCTTTGCGCACAATCATCAGTGCGCGCTACTCCTGTGCTCTCAATTAGCCTATACACAAACGCGCGCGCACGGAGAGAACACAAACGGTGTGTGCGTGAGAGAGAGAGAGAGAGAGAGAGATACGCAGTTGTTGATTAATTGCTGCGAGGGGAGTCCGGCGGCTGTCTGTCTGTTCAAACACTCTCCGGTGAATCCTACAAGGATGTAAACAAACTTCAGCCCCTGCTCTGAATTCTGTTCAGCGGAGAACAACAAAAGCTGCTCCACGTCTCTTCTGCGTTTCCTTCACTGGCCAGGTGTCATGACTGGGTCCTTGACGGCTTCTGTCTTCCCGGTGCCCCCGCGGGCCCCAGAATACATTACAATAATTAAGTCTTTCGTGATTTAGCCTCCTAAGAGAGAAGTCCAACAATGTAATTAAGGGCGCGCTCACTGTATTAGTTATGAATATTCAAAACCGTGTCAATTAATTAGCCGGCGAGTCTCTCCCGTTATGTCTCAGTCCTTCAAAGCCACTCAAAGGGTCAACTGTGTCGACGGTGAGCATATTTTAAAGGCATCATGTAATTACTAAGAAAAATCAATTTTTTCATGCTTCACAAAGAGTGGAGCTAAATTCATTTAACATAAAAGTGGCTGTTGTTTTTTGGAGCCTGACAATGTTGAAACTCTGAGAGGCCCAGAGAGGCCAAGGCGGGAAAAAACATCCTCTTTAAACGCGCGGGAAAGATCAATATTAAATCTGTTTTCACAGAGGGGACCGTTAAATAGACACCGTGGCTGATCTGCATAACAAAATTAATTAGGTAGTCTACCGCACTGTTCGCCTGCACCCAACTCCTGGACAAATAACTAGTTGTAAAGCACACCTTCTGGGCATATGGAACATATGCTGGAATTATCCTTAATTGACTAATTACATAAATTACTCATTAAGTTTACAGCACATCAATTATAAAAGATGTATCAATTAATTTTGCATAAATTACAAGCGGCACGCTGCACTAAGAGGGCGGCTGAGGGAATGAGGGTCGCCAGAAGGGGGTCTGCTCCAAGGTGTGTATGTGCGCGCACGTGCCTGTACGTGCACGAGCCTGACGGTCGTCTGTTTGTTTCCTGTCTCTAATAATTATTTGTTCAGCTTAAGGGCAAAGATATTCTTTTCCTGTCTGCCATTCGCAAAGGGAAAGTGTGGGGGTAATGGCAATTATACTAATAATAATAATAATCTTAAAGACCTCTCTCCAAGTCATAAGGGGCGCAACGTCGCGGAGAGAGCCATTAAAATCAATTAGGAGGCCTATTGTTTTCAATGGAAAATTAAACCTGCATAACTGTGGTGCAGATGCTGTAAGCCCTTCTTGGTAATGGGAAATAATTTAGAGGCAAAATAGGACAGATATTTCTGATTCCCCCCATAAAAGAGCGAGAAAGGAGGCACATTAATGGATTAAGGCTGCTTCGTCTGCCTGTTGCCTTCAAGACTCACCTCACATATGATAATATCATCATCAGTCATCACAATGCAAATCTTAAGTCATGCCATACTCCCTAAACTCTCTGACCTGAAACCTCCAGGAAAAAAATTTAACATGTATTTTTTTTTTTTTACAAATGTCTAATTTCACACGATTGTTCACTGTATAAAACATTGTCCTTTAAAGTAACATTTTAGGATTTATATAAATAGCAACATATGTATATATATGTATGTACATACACATATCATGGCACGCAGGAGTTGTGGAGCCACTGTTGCCTTAACAAATGTGTTATTTTGTGATTTTGGAGCTTGAAATCCTTCTTTCTGTTTTACCTATAAGTGACACAAACTCCCCATGAGCTGAATAATATCATAGACTAAAACAGGCATAGGTTTTGCTAAAGGTTGCAAAAATCAATTTTTCTGGGAGAGCGTGTCCGTGTCTTAGGCTGGGTATCGTGCCTAAGACACAAAGTGTCAGTACCTCATACAACCTGAATTACCCCTTTGCTGACTTAATAGGCATGGTACCATTAACAGCATTTCATCACTCACAATGATTAGCACATTCTTCCTTCTTCTCCTGTGGCTTAGTTTAGCAGGAGTACATTAAACGAGGTGCCAAAGTTTCCTCTTCCTTAATAATCTTTACTGTATGTTCTACAAATTGCCTGTGCTCTCATTAAATAAAGCCATAACATTTATATAGATTCATCTCTCACCAAAGAATCTCTTATTAAACTACATCTTCCGATGATATGATATGATGATGTTTATACTTTATCATTCATTGAGACCAGAACCCACAGTTCTCAAGGGATAGCCTCATATCTAACCTTTTTCTTACTGTATTCCTTTTAATTATTAGTGAAATAAAAACACAAGGTGTGAAGTATAGTAGACAGACATAGTCAGTGCATGACTATATGCAAAGTGTGTGTGAGTGTGTTTGAAGATGTGTGGCAGACAGTAGGTAAAGGAAGGAAAGGAAAAGAGGAAAAGGAATGGAAGGGGTCCGCAATATATTAATGTGACATTAAAAATACAGTATGTTAAAGTATGTCAAAGTATTTTTTTTGTCCTTAAAGGTTCAGGCGACTGTCAGCAATACAGCATCCTGTAAGTAGTCAACATCTAAACTCAAATGAAAAATCACATTGTAAAATACAGAACAGATGATCACTGTTACCCAACATTTACATCGGTTTTACTCAACAAGTTACTTGTTTTTAAATGGTTGATGAAAGGAATCCAGATATCACACACACTTCACAAAACACACCACTATGTACCTTCTGATTTATCTGTAATCAAGAGATAAACTTAATTTATTACTGTATTGACATTTAAATAATGCAGTCATTAATACAGGGGCTAAACCTGCAAGGCTGATAGATAGATGTGACTGGAAGTTATATTATTTTTATAATCCTGAGTCTGGTCCAAGATGCTCATATTGTCTATTATAATAAAAGCAATCCAGTATAGGCAGTATGAGTAAAATATGAACATAATAACTTATGTTGTATTATGTGTGCCAGTGTTTGAATATGCAGTTTGTGCTTTTAATAATTTATAAAAAAGAAACAAAGTAAGTATAATATACTTTGATAGTGTGATTAACGATTGCAATGTAGTTTCATTTTTGTAGATAAAAGTGGCCAATAGCCAAGTTGACCCAGAACACCAGGGGGCTCCAAAATCCCAAATCTCACTGGTGCATTTTGGCAATTTCATTAACCATAGATTTATTGAGCACCAACTAAAAGGGAGGTTCTCTATTGCCAAACACTCCTACATTAGGTTATGTGTACTAATAACAAATACACTATTGATTGACAACAATACGTTTGAGCAAGAAATTGCCCAACAAGCACACACACAACGATGAGTTAACCAGCCCTGAGGGATTAATCACTTGGTCAGATTGCCACAGGATTTATGTTATGTTTCTTCCTGTTTTGTGTTCCTCTCAAAACTAACCAATACGGTCATTGGGCAAATAATGAAATAAATAAACATTATTGTTGGACCCCTATGATGACCCCAAGTGATTTGGCCCCAGGGTTGTCCAATAGAATCTAATTTCTGATGATCTGTTAAAGTTAAGCTGAAAATGTGAATTGTGATTAGGTTAATGTTAACTGATTCTGATTAGGCTGTCAATGCAACACACACACACACACACACACACACACACACACACACACACACACACACACACACACACACGCACACACACACACACGTTGATTGTGGCTCTGATTTGGATAACAATGCGGCAGAATGAAGAGGACAAGCTGAAAACAGCGGCAGAAATTGTGCAGGTGCTGAAACGGTGTCCTAAGAAATGAAACGAGGCAAAGGTGCTGTCCATGGTGCTGGAGCGCCACAGTTTTCATTCAATTCACATAATTACGTTCTTACCATTGGTGGACGATAAGGCTATGTAACCTATAGGAATGGATAGGTGTGTGCGTACTGTTCACAGAGAGGGGGAGGGGGGATTGGTTCAGAGTGAGGGGATGGATCCATAATACAGGGAGCGCGACTGAGAATCACCGAGCGCGCCTCCGTCGGATCTCCTGCCGTCACACCCACTGCTGGGTGGCGAGTGGGTTCACCCCGGAGAGAAGGAAGGGGGAGGACCGACACACACTCACACCGAGTGCTGCAGTGCGAGCGCAGCGGGAGACACGGAAGCGCAGGCAAAACACACACACATACATACACTAACACACACGCGCGCGCATAACCGCGGCCTTATCGATGAAACTTGGTTTATGGAGAGATCTGCAGCGGCACCATAGCGACGCAGGCCGTCATGGAAGAGTATTTGCGGAGGGTCCAGATCAGACTCGGGGTGAGTTCATAGCTTCAGCTTACAAATGAACGACCATGACAGGGAATCTGCTACTGCTGCTATAAACGCTGCGTTCCTGTTGCTGAAAACGCGAGGAGCAAAACGCCTCCTGCGTCTTTTTCATCCTCCGAGCACCTGTAGATTGACAATATGACCGCAGAGCGAGGGACGGAAGGAGGGAAGGAAGGAACAATAACCGTGTTGTGTTTCCAGGAAACATCAGAGTGTGAATTTGAATGAGGGTTCTGATTTCTAATGAGGGGGAGGCGTGACATCAACAAGTTTAGCCAAAGGCTGTCCTCTCCCTGCTATCTGGTTGCTCTGCAGATACACTGACTCATAATTTGCATTTGATCCAGGGCTGAATATCTGTTTCACACATAAAAAAATCCCCATGCAAATAATAAACAACGTAATTTATGGGTACTAAATGACTGCAACTGAGGTGCATCAGCGTCCAGTGTCTGCAGGCGTACACGTATGTGGTTATACTGTCTTACATTTCTTTACATATAGTCTTGGTTTGTATACATTTAGCTGGCAAGTCGTGAAACATGTGCACAGGCTTTCACACAGGGGAGCCTTTCATGGATCATGCACATAATACCTCGAGGCCCTTTTAAACGGCTCTTTTTGCATGTGTGCTGTGATGAGCATATTGTGATATTAGTTGTAGAGCATGGGCATAGTATCTTTTACACACAATCACATCATTTCCCTTCCAAAGGGCATTTGCAACATTTTGGTTTCCCCTCAAAATGGTTGCACTTCAGGCATGTTTGCATCTACAGTCTTGCCTTTCATTGAAAATGCCCCGATGGTCATTGGCACCAGGACTCATCGGTCTAGGTTATCTCTCTGTCTGGCAGCCACTGAAGAGCTTATTCAGTGATGATGTAGCTGTTTTTCCTCATTTAGTTAACTTTTAAATGTTATGTTATGTTATGTATGGAAAAAAAACAACATACACCTATTTATGTATCTACAATCCTGCACTTCCCCTAGAGTGAGAGATCATCCCCACTTTGTTGTCTGTTCAGTTTTTGAGTAAATTATCTCATCTGCAAATTGAGTTTTGTTCACTTTAAACATTTTCCACAATCATTTTTGACCTTGCAATTAGAAAACAGTGTCTTTTAAAACATTACTCTCATTTAAAAAAAATCAAAATAAATTCAATCAATTAATATCAGTATAATCACATAAATAAAAGTGATCATAGTGAAAATATATTGATAAATAAATAATACACAAAATGCTTGGAATTAGTCTTTTTGGACAAATTACATTGGTAAAAAGTGGACATAGTCTTCCAATTTGCTGCTTGAGGACAACCTAGGTGTATGAGTATACTGAATAACCACCAGGGGGCGACTGCGCAGGTTGCAATTGGAACTCATCTTGGAAGAAAGAAAGAAAGAAAGAAAGAAAGACAGAAAGAATTAAGAGTTTTTTCAATTGCTAGTTTCTGGTCTTCAATAGAATATCATGTCATCCGTGTGATTGACAGCTGGGTCATTCAATAGGAGCCTGATTTCAGAACAGACACGTTGCAAAATCTTGACGCTTCAAAAACATTAATGTCTGTTAGAACTATATAAACATGCACAGGAACACGTAGTTAGTTAAGGAATAAGAGCTTTGATTTGGGAAGCACTTAAAGCTGCAGTGCGTAACATTTGGTGACTTGTTTGTATTGTTGCGGTTTTTATAGTTGTCCCTCTGTTTGGTCTCCAGGAAAACAAACAATGTAAGACCTGACTAAGGGAGACTTTGTGCGTATACAGTGGCAGCACAGGGTTGTGCAGGGTAAAGAATTGTTTATCTCAAACAGATCAATGACTGGATTTAGATTTTTTGAGCTTTTGAAACTTTCTGTGGGAGCGCCTGTGTGTTTTCACTCATTCTCCAACCTGTTTGCAGTCGTCTCGCTTTACCAGCACAATGATGCCTTTGACTCCGTCTGTGTTGACATAAAGCAGCAGGAGAACGTTGCTGGGTGACACAAGATATAAGCACCACCTTACTGACAAACATGGAGAGAGTCATGTGAAGCCAAATGTGTGAACTCTTTTTTAAAAAAATATTTGAATGCAACAGACATTTGTAGATATTTAAAAGCTATGCTCTTCAGTTTCAACGTAAAGACAGAGAGGAAAAGGAAAGGCAGATCAAAGATGGAGGTGCAGCAGACTAAGAGAGTGATAAAGAGGACAACTGATGATTGTCATGGATGTTCCTGATTGTCATGATTATCACCCATTTCCCTGTCGAGCACACGCACGCACGCACACGGATGGACTTAATCTCTTTCAGCTCTCCTACAAAAACTTTGATGACTTGCTCTTTCTCTCTCACACACTTGCTCTCCCCGTCTCTCCACTCCCTGGATGGCCATCATCCAGAATACCCATACTCCTAATTGGCTTGGCTCTTAGTGCTTACTGGACCTGTCTGTCTGTTTGTCTGTCTCTCGTTTTTTGACTGTACTGCTCAGGATCCTTTGCTCTCACATCACTTGGCACAAAACTGAACCACTGTGCTGAATGGACTTTCAGCAAATGAGTCCACATACACATGCACAGGCATACACACAAAGTTGGTTTTTAGGACTACTTTGCTTTTGGCTTCATGCTTTATACAACATTTAATCATTAACAGCCATTTTTTAAACTTTATGCATGTCTAAAATGTGCTAACATCCATCACCTTTAATTCCTGTAAGTGTAGAACTGTATTTAGAACTTGTTTTATGAGCCCACATTTTCCTACAAGGATCCCATAAATCTCACCAGTGATGTTTTGCTGAAAATGTAAATTGAGGTTGCTTGGCATTTAGGTAAGGAAAGGCGAGTGAGACAGGGGGATGGAGAGCTGTGAGAGATTGCACTCAGATTGAAGGATATCAGATGGCCAAAGTACACGCACGCATGCGCATGCGCACACACACACACACACACACACACAGGACAACAGACACTGAGTGGCCTTTTCTACCGCTAATGCATCACTTCCTTTTCTTTGGCTGTATTGATTTATTCCAGCTGCAGACCTCCTCCTCCTCCTCCCCCTCCCTTTCTCTCTCTCTCTCTCTCTCTCTCTCCCCGTCTCACACCTTCTCCCCTTTCTGCTCATCCCCTTCCACTTCTTCACCACATATCTTCAGTTTCTCTTCCATCTTTCTCTGTCTTCTTACTACCACATCTTTTCACTTTTTCCTGTTCCCTTTTTATGCCTCCAACTTAAAAATGTGCCACCTCTGTGCTCTATGGGTCAATCCACTTAGTTGCTGCTTCATCCAATCTCATTACAGTGTACTTTTTCATCTTCATTTTAATGAAGCCCATAGAAAGCATTCTCCCTAACCTTAACCATAACCAGCCAATGTCTAACCCTAATCTTAACCTAACCACAATTCAAACCTTAGTCCCTAAATCCAACCAATTCCTCAGAAATGCAGTTTGGGACCCCATGAGGACTACTGGTCCTCAAAAGTCAACGAATGTGCTGAACATTAGCCAAGAATGTAGGAAAAGTCACAGCATGAGTTTTGCTTGTTTCAAATGTTACAGCCCACTGCTGACCATTTTACAAAGCACACCATACTGATTTACTGTCAAGGAAGTCACTTGACTCCATTACCTTCAGCTGAGTGCCTAGTTATTGTTATGAGCCTATATGATATTTGAGGTACACATAATGTGCATTATGTAGAATGGCAGAGTTATGGCTGTTTCAACCTGGAGACAAAGACAGATGTGGCTGCTGAAGGTTTTAAAAGCACTGCTACCCGAGGACAATAATTATTCAGCATCCTTTACACAAAAGTTGTCCATCAGATTCTTTTTTTTCCCCAAACAACTTTATTTTTTGATGGCTATCTGAACATGAAGATGATTCTAACAAATAATAAGCTGTAAAACTGTAGCATTTTACCAATGTAACTCCAAACCAATGTCTGGTACATTCAAACCATTGTTACATAGGTTCACACAACGCTGTGTGTTTAGATGGACATATCACAGGAAGTGATTCATTTTCTGCCAACATCGCACAACTGCAGAGCCCGCAAAACCTTTCAGAAGTGAACTTTGCTTTAAATACCTCATCGTTCAGCAGTTTCACAGGATAAATGCTTCTTGCTGCTGCTGCTTTTTACACACAAATATTGTCTCAGTCAGGTCTAATAGTACTGCTTGACAAATCCTGTTTTCAAATGAGCTGCAAAAATAGTTAAAGACCAAACAGAGCCAGAATAAAATCAACAAAGAACGTCACCTTTCAGTTAAAAGGGAGGCAATTATCCACTGTGATGAGAGGAATTTACTTAAATATTTCCTGATTTGAGTCATTTTACCAAGGCCACAAAGGGAACCAAGCTTGTGACACAAAGTGTGGATCTTTGTGCTAGCGGCCAGAATCTAGCAGACCCGACCAGTTCCAGTCTCCTCCTGGTCAGCTGCTTCCCTCACTCCATTCTCTCCCATCAGAGCATCCTACAAGTCCACTAAGATGAACCACAGAGAGACATGATATTCATTGTCTCCACATTTTTCTTCTTGATTAATGGTGCAGGCTGCAGGGAAGGCATGTATACGAGCGGGGAGTCAGTCTATTGGTTTTAGATAAAAACAGACTGACACAGAACACACAAGGTGCAGATTGTGGATGGTTGCTGGTGATTTTGTTCTAAATTACCACCGTTTCCTCTTTTCACATTTTTGCAGATAAATACTGATTGACCTGTGAATGTGTGTTTATGAGCAATTCTGAATAATATCTTTGTTTAAATACCATAACACAGAAAGCAGGCAAGCAAAGTCAGTAAATCTTTAACAACATGTCTGCCATCCTGAAATGCCATAAGTCACAATCAACAAACAAAGGGGGAAACTTAATTTTCTGCCTTTTCACCCAGAGAAGAATGTTTAATCTGTGTAATGGAGCTGTCATTAATGTCCACTTAACATAAATGAGTAGTGTTTGCCTACACTGTTTAATAAAATTAATGGAATCCATCACTTTCCCTGATAAAGCACATCTTGTAACATTTTGTTTCACTGCTGTAGCTGATTGTGCGTCTAATGTTGTACATTAGTGTATTCTCTTTTAAGCATGAGCTAAACTTAGCAGCACGGCAGTTTTATTATTAATGCAGTGTTGATTTTCAAAGTGCCGCAGTCATCCAACACAGTCATTCTGGCGCGATGAGGTTTCAGCTGATACACTTACTGTACATGAGCTATCAGATCAAACAATAATGTACAGTTCCGTCACCTGTTTCCATTGCTGAATGTTGGAAAACAAAGCGATTAAGGGATGCATTAACTTTGATCTGTATGGTTGTGTTTGTTCTTCCAGGTAGAGGCATCAGAGGATGCCATCCATGCTGTTTTAGGGGGACCAAAGCCAGACATTGATACTGTGGCTGCAACACTGTGCCTAGCCCTACACCTCAGCCAGGTACCATTAATTCTGCCTTTTTTTTATTTTAAAAGACTGTACTATGACCCAGAACTAATTTACACACTGGTTCTGCACAGTAAAAAATGTTCTACATACAGACTGCCAACACAACAAAGCATCAATAGATGCCACACTTGATTTAAGTATACAGTAGTTTTAGGGCCACTGAGTTAGCAAACAAATCAAATGCAACATATTTGTTCTACTTAGATGGTTAGAGAAGAGAAAAATACAATTAACTATTAGCTTTCTGGCATAGTGTTTCTAATTTTTATTAATTATGTATTTTCTAATCTGTGTAATCTAGAAGGAAACGTCCGGCGGATTGTGTCTGCCAGTGTTGTGTGGCCAGCGAGCTGACACCGTATTGCCTGAGGAGACAGTGAAGTATCTTCAGACGGTGAAAATAAGTGAGAGTTTGCTGCTGTGGAGGGACGATGTAGACCTCTTAATGCTTCACCACACCGGAAAACTCTCACTCACACTGTTGAGAGATGGACTTCTCGAGAGGTAAACACACCCATGTATGCAGTGCATGTAAAAACACACACACCAGCTCAGTCTGTTTATAGGTTCAGCTAATCCTTAACTGCATTATAGCATTAGAAATGATAGAAATCCAAGAAGCAGGGTCAGTGAATTTTTCATTTGTTTTTTTTTAGTTGTCCAATACTGATTATATACAAATGATGCTGCAGCACACCCACACACACATACATACATACACAGATCGCAAATTATATGCAGATACTGTGGGTTCTGGCAGTAAAATAGAGATTGAGAGTATGTTCGGGCCTGCATGTGTTCATCCCTCATGGCCCAACCGGTGTAGTATTAATGCAAATGCCTCACAATCATCGTTTTTCCCCCTGCAGCCATCTATAATAGCCCCCCTCCCCCTCTGTCCTCTCACCCTCTCAGCTCGGAAAACCATGCTTTGGAGTCCAGCATCCTGCGAGTGGTCCATCACAACGGGCAGCAGGACACGGGGGATGATGGGGCATCGTTCGCAGTGAAGACGGTCGCTAGAGAGATTCGTCAAGAGGCAGCGGAGCACATCAGACCAACACTGGGGAAGACTCTTGGAGGTGAGGGAGGCACAGGCGCCACCCAGGGGGGTGTAATGGGGCGATGAAGGAGGACACACACAAATCCCCTGACATGACTCGCTTAACACTCACCAGGAGAGATGGAGAAAAAAAGAGATGAGGGCTGGTGAGTGTGAGTAAGGCAGAGCCCAGAAAGACATACAGTTCCTAAATGTGAATCTATTTTTTTTTATTATTTTTTAAATTTAAGTTAGTATTTTGAATAGATTTTTCCCACCAAAATAAGAAATCAGATTCTTTACTTAACTGGACTACACGTTAGTTTTACTTTTAAATACAGCATAAAAGAGATGAAAGTGGGATTAAGTAGTAAAAGTGAAGTGTATGCAAGCGAGTGAATTAAGTTAAGTCAGTTGAAGAGTGTGCCAAACAGGTACTCATGTTGTCGATGTTAAGCACCTGTGTAAAAACTGGGCAGGAGAAACGATCTCTCGTCAACTGCCTCTCACTGTGATCTACAGATTGACAGAGACTGGCCAGCGAGATGAAAAACGGATTATTGTGGATGGAGTGAGAGGAGCAAAAGAGAAGCAAAAGCGTAAAGTGCAAAGACAAGGGGAAGATTATTAGAGCAGCAGAATGATGTACTAAGAGTGGTACAGTTCTCACAGTTCTCACAGTTCATTATGGGGATTGTTTGGACAGTGTATTTTCAGGTTCATTGATTCTTGAAGCAGTTAGAAGCTAAATCCTATTCCTGTTACTTCCTGGTCCTCTCAGGCTTTGTCCAAAACACAATTATTATCCTGTCCAATTACACTGCTCATTCAGTCAATGGAAGATTTCAAAAAAATGAAATTTTCCACTGCAAGAATAAATTAAAATACGGTTGTGGTTTTAAGGGAAGAAGGGATAACTTGGTGGGGAACGGTGAGCACAGACATTTACAGTAATTATTCACATTTCCAAAGTAGCATGTAAAAGATTCTAAATGTTACTGTTGTCTTATTAAAAAAAGAGACATGACTCAAAACAGGAAAAACCCGAAGATCTCACACACTGCAACTTTATGGCATTGTCTTGGTACTTGAAATGTCTTGCTTAAAGAAACTACATCGCAATTAATGTACGATTTCAATTTAAAATTTAGATGTCTCACTGATGTTGACAGTGAATACATGATTTGCTACTGTGGTGCCTTTGTTAAAAAGGCAAAGTGATACAGAAGCACCAAAACTCACAAATACGACTGAATAGCTTCATATTGTGGGGCATCAGAACCCCTTAACTCAAACTGAAATTGATAAAATAATACTATAATGTCAATTTATTGTTCAGTGTAATCAGCAATCCTGTGCAGTATGTCCTATGGGTGTCACCACACCCTGATTTTAAAGCACGTTATTGGTAGGTATGTTTATTTATTACTGTGTGTGTGTGTCTTGTGTTGGAATTGCAGTAGTTTTCAGATGAGTCACTCATTTTGTTGTAAAGTAACAGTTAAATGTTTCTATTCTATTTTGGTGCATTGTATAAACTGCCTTTGTGTTTTTACCTCTGACAAATGATGAGGTAGTTTTTGGTGTGTTTTTGTCTTGTCCCTGGTGGCGCTATTGTGGTCAGCAACTTAATTAAAAGTGCACCAATTAAAGACAGCTTTATTCTTCACTGGTGTTTATCCAGTCCAGCTCAGCACAAGAAGATATTCAGTAATTATTATAGATCAGTATTGGCAAGTAGTGATTTCTATTTGCATTACCTCAGGAACAGCGTACTACAGCCTGACGTGCAGGATACTTAAAAACAAAAGGCCAATGGTCTCAGTGAAAACAAGAAAAAATTAATAAATAAAGCACTCAATAAATATATACTTCAGGCAATATGTGATGAGGCAGTGAACCACTCAATGTAAATGACTGCTGGCCCAAGACCAAACTGTGTTGTAGTGCTGATTACTTGCCCTGCACGAGAAGCTCAGGGTTATAGATTAATTTCTGAGAGACAGAAATGCATCGTACAAATCATCATGTTGTAACTATCATTATTATTAAATCTGCACTGAACCTATGAGAACGTGTAATGTTCTCATAGGTTGTAGTCCACTAACATTTCCAGGAACTTTTACTACTAGGAACCTATTTACCTGGGGAAAATGATTCCCATTAATCTGTGTTTTGCACACTTCCACCGCACAACAAAGTTCCAGAAAGCGACACTTGGTCGTTTTGTGTTGCCGACTTGAAATCCCGACAAACCTCCTCCTCAGAAAAATACGCTCAAAAGAGCCTGGACCTCGCCATCCATCCACTTTACATCCTTTTCTTTACTTTACATCCTTATTTTTTAAATGTCCAATAGTGAAATGAATAAGTTCTTCTTTCAAAGATCTTGTTTAAAGGTGGGTTGCAGCCAAACTTACTTAAACAGCTGAAAAAAACGTGTCCACCAATCAGTGTTCTTCAGTACACAGCCCCGCTCCTCTAGAGTTCCGGGTAAGTAAGTACTTCTCTCGGTGAAAGTTTGGGGTCGAGGTTACGTTTTTGTGGTTAATTTTGGTGGAATTGTGCCTTGGAGGATTCACCTGTATGTATTTGTGTGGTTCCAGAGGCCGTGCGGCTGCAAAGTGAGGCTCTGAGGATCAAACATGGCCAACAGTCACCACAACTGGAGGAGCTCAGAAGATCTCTGGAGCTACTGAGTGACGTCACCGCAGGTCAGCCAGATGAGGCGAAGCTACAGCGTGCGTATTCTGAACTTGCTTTAATTCAAAACAGCACAGTTAACATGTAGGTGAGCGATTTGTATACGTTATCTCTAAAATACAGCCCTCATGAAAGTTAATGAAGATAACTTTGCATTTCTCATTACTGTCATATTTTACAGTGTACGCAGAGTAAATAAATGGTATAAAGCAAATAACAGACATACCGACAACAACAATAGATAGCAGACATTTTGAGCTGTGATAGTAGCACCCAGAAAGAGTTTAAGAACAGGAAGATTTTTGAAAGGATTTTGAGGAAAAAATACAGCAAAGAAAAGAAGATGCAGCTACAACAAAGAACAATGAAACTGATCACAACTTGGTGAAGCAGCTGTTTCTCCCATGTAAGTTAGGGTTCATGATTGTTAATGGTCCAGTGTGTCACAATTAGGAGGGTTTATATTGAAAATACTATCGCAACTCCATTTGTATTTGTCCTTGCCATTCCTATAAATCTGCTCAAGTGAAATAAATACTGGTGAACAGACTAGAGTCACATTAAAAATCTGCAAGACAGTGAAATCTACATTTAGCCTGCCTAAACAATTTAAGCACTCACAAATATTGAATTCATGATGGATTTTGTGCCCTCTAAATCAGACACAAGGTGCAGAAAAAGGTCAAATTACAGACTTACCAACCTACATAAACTAAATGATGCTGGCAACTTTAAATCATTTGCACAGTGAGTGGAAGAATGTTGGTACATATTTTGGTTTTGTCCTAAATTGAATATATTCTGGGAGGAAGTGTTTAAAATGCTCAAAGAACTTACACTAGAGATTGAACAATTCCATTTTCACTTTCAATTTGATGTGTGCATACTGTTCAACACTACCCAAGTAGTTCAATGTCAGTTCTTATCTGGAATATGGAGGACGCTGATAACTCGGATGTCCTCTGGGGGTGGAGTCCTCGGCTGGCCACACTGTGTTTCTGGGGTACCCATAGTCAATCGTCTCAGGGGTTGGCCTTGCCACTGAACCCTCAGATGGTTCAGAATGATCCAGTCCTGGTCAAGCAATAAACCATTCTACACATATAGTGCAGAATTGCAGAGTTACAATCTTCTCTTTCCATATATCACAATATCCCTTTACTTATTCCATAATTTAAAACATATATATATATATATATATATATATATATATATATATATATATATTTAAAGTGGTTCTACAGTACTATGAGTAATGAGTTGCTATACATCACAAGGTACTTTTAGTGCAACAAAATAATTATCCATCATGCACTTATATCACTATCTCCATTTGAAATAAACAAATTGAATTATTTGTCTTTTCCAAAACACAAATAGTTTAAAGCAGATTCTTAAATGTAACATATACTCTTTGAAATAAACATATTTTATACACACACACACACACACACACACATACATATATATATATATATATATATATATATATATATATATATATATATACACACTGAGTGACTGGACAAAACGTATTATGCAACAATCAAATGAATAAAGTAATTGCATCCGTGCCATAACATCGAAGTGGACATAATAACTTAAAAGGTGAACCAAAATAACGTCATGTACCTGCTGTACCAAACTCTCAGTGACAGTTAGTTTACCCGAGTTAGCTGTAGTGTTTGCCTCTATATCGTACTCTCAAATGTTAGGTGTTAGCACAGCGACTAACCTACATTAGAAAATTAGAAAAAATTTAGGCAAATAACAACGATGCAATCTGTACCACAGTAGTGTTGAACATCAGCGACACATACCATAACGCCGATTGGTTTAAGGAGAGTATGTAAACACAATCATCTTGTGATCATGAGCTAGCATGGAGATTTAGCCTACTAGCAGCTAATGGCTATGCAATGCTTACCGGCAATCACAAGAGGGCTCACGAGGCAGACGCAGTTCCTCACGGTCAGGTTCACGAAAACAAAAGAACGTATTAACAGCCAATATGTGGTGAATTAATCATAGATTTGTGACTTTCACGTCATAATTTCATACCGGCGTTCTCAGCGTGATTTGTAGGCAACGTCTCAGCAGAGAGGAGAGACTGACCAGAGTGTCCACACTCATCTGTAACATGCAGATACAGCGTATGCGCCACCTGCTGGCCAGGTATTAAATTACACCACTAAATGACATAAGGGTTAAGTGACCAACTACATAGTTGCTCGACTCAGCACGTGTTGTTTTGCTTTTCTATATGCGATAGTATCTGGTACCTGGTAATTTTTGTGCTTTGGTGAGGTTCTAAGCAAGCTGAGCCGGTACAAAACGTGACATCAACAGAAGTCGAAAAGTTATGAATGCTATGTCCAATACAAGAATCAAACCGAACAGTGCCGAAATGTAGATCAATTAAAAATACCTGAAAATCCAGAAAAACATGTGTTAACCTCCAACATATAGCAAGGAAATGTCTAAAATGTCAACATATACTGTAACAGAGGAGTACGGTGTATTTAGCGACACCACTGCCAAAAACAGTGATGGTGAGCAGTGAGCCTCATCACAATCCATTCATCTGTCTTTCAGTTCACTGACTGTGTCAGAGGTCATTCAGGAAGTACTGAACAACAAGTACTTGATTCTGTGTATAAATCTTTAACTGAGAATATTTCATTAACTGAGTCTAATGATTCTGATTAAAAAATAATTGCTTCTACCGTCACTAGTTTGTGTGTGTGTTGCATATAAAACGATGACTCGGCCCATGTTGAGGAGATACTATACCAGTGGTGGCTGGTGATTTTGGGGGGGGCGTCTTTCAATTAAAAAAGAAAAAAAAACACTACACAAATCAAAGGAAAAAACAGCTGACGCGATAGATTAGAGATCAGACATTACCCTCAGTTTGAAGCTGAAAGAGAGAGAGAGAGAAAGATGTGTGTCCACACCGACGCTGATAGATCTGCAGCTGCAGACTCCCGGTAGTTACCAGAGTAAGATGTTTATATAAAAGACGTGTGCGCCGTAAAGAAACCGGAAATATGTCACTTGACCGGCACTCGCTGTAAACCAGTGAGGGAACATTTGTAAACTACACTTGAATGCAGATGTCAGTCATGGACTGTGACCTCTGGGCCGCTACTGTATTATAGTAATGGAAAACCATACCAAACCGAGTAGAGTCGAGCTGTGCCGGAACTGTATAGTGGAAAAGCACCATATGTTTCACATGGGTTACATGATGAATATGATTATGTACATGTTGAAACTGAAATAGAAATTAAGTTTTAAAAAATAACAGTAAGTGTTCAGTATACATAACCTTCGAATAAGCCTTCTATTGTGTACTTTAGGTCAAGGGGGCTTATTTGATTGGAAACTGTGCGTCTACAGCAGCCTGAACAGATGTGCGTTTCTTGAGTGGAAACAAAATAACTCATGTAAACCCAATGCATGAATCAACAGAAAAGAGGAAATGACAGAGAGAGAGTTTTGAAAGAGTGTTAAATCCTTTTAGGTCTGCGAAAGCCACTGTGGTTCCCCGATGGTCTCGGGAGCTCTGGGCTTGCAGTACTCCAATCCTACTCACTTAGATGTCACTACTTCTCTTCTAATTCTTACACCCTGGACCTTGAAAGTCCACTTTCCTGGAGTGGTCATTCACACTTGTTTTTTTGTTTTTTTCTTCTGTCTGTTGTGAATCTTTTTCGTGTAATTTTTTGTGTGTGTATTTTATAACTGTTAGTCTGTTTGTGTGTACTGCCTGGGTGTAGACTTGGAGCAGCTGCTGACAATGGAGCTGAAGGAGTTCACAGACGGAGAGATGACCATTGCATTGTCTTCGGTGACCGCAGAGAACGAGGTACATTTTTATCCTTACATTTTTTTTCTTTCAACTCGTTCAATAAAGCATAAATATAACTCTATTTATCTGCTTGTGTCAATGCAATTTTAATGAAAATTTACAGCATTGTTGAGATATTTCAAATTTCACATCAAATAAGTGTGAATATGCACGTATATAATTCAACATGGGAGAAGTGTGCTGACACTGAGAAAATATTGACTAATTACTGCACTTAATACCTCAATTATTGGTCTCATTAAGCTAATTGTCATATTACATTTGTTATGTTGGAGTATCATTTAGTTTAATTCCATTTGATAGTTGTTATGAAATTGAAATGCACAGTCTTTTGAAAGAAAAATAGACTGTGAACAACAACAACAACTTTCTTTAAAAAACAACAACCAAACACTTTTGATGGTTTCTGTGTTTTGGAAACATCACACCTGTACTGTGTCTTTGTGTGGAAACATGGACCCCATGTTGTGGTGATGATCTGCATCTAAATGAGATGCAGAACAGAGGCCTGAGAGCCTTACACACACAAACAAGTATCATCCTCCTACCCACTGAAATCCAATACGCATACAAATGAATGAAAACACACACAGATAAAAACAATGGTTTGCATGCATTTGTGACATGTTTGTGTTAACTTCTCCAGATTTCTAGTGCTGACATCCTCTTGATTCTCCTCATTGCATTTGTGTTCACACACACACACACACACACACACACACACACACATTCTCGTGAAACCCTTTTATTCAGGACACATAGACATAATGCATTTCCTACCTAGCCCTCACCTTAGCTTAGCCACCACAACAAAATGCCCTTAATCTTATTCTAACCCCAAAAACCAGGTCTTAACCCCCAAAAAGCTCTTTAAAGTTGTGAGGACCAGACAAAAATGTTCTCACTTTCCCAAAATGTCCTCACCTCCCTATGGTTTATACATTTTTTTTTTCTTGGTCCTCACAGATACACATACAATAACAAACAAGAACACAGAAAACACACATTTTCACACAGCTATCCTTTTAAAGACTGCAGTGACTACCATTCATTTGGACAGTCTAAAGCAGGGGTATCAAACTCATTTTAGGTCAGGGGCCACATTTGATCTTAAGTGGGCTGGACCAGTGAAATAATAGCATAATAACCTATCAACAGCAAGTTCTTTTACATTTAATGAAGTATCTTTTTAGTGTAATTTTAGTGTAATTCAATAATACTATGTTTACCTACTAAGTTTACCTATTACACATGTGCATTACACCTCATAGATCACAGTGGATCTACAAAGGCGCAAACATTTAGCCACAGGTATCTGGGACTGAAAAATATAGGATTCGATTCTAATTATTATGTGAAATATTGACAGATTTATCCCACGGACCGTACGTGTGACACCCCTGGTCTACACAAAGCAACCTTAGCCATAACCACAATTTAAATCTGAGCCAATCTAAACCAGTTCCTTTGAGATGTGGTTCTGCCTCATTAGGACCAGATTTCGGTCTCTATGAGGACTACTGGTCTTGACATGGTCAGGGTTTATGCCAGGTCCTAGAGACGTAACAGATGTGAGCACACCCACACACACAGGGTTCCTTACCCCTTGCTTTTCTCCCCACTGCAACTTTGCTTACCACCTCCATCAAAACAAAAAAAAAAGGAAAAAATCATTAATTCATTTTATTATTTCTTTTATATCTCCTTCTCACTTTCAAAGCCCATTTTTCTCGGTGGCTGCCTAGTGTGCAGTATTAGGCTATGTGTAAAATAAATGATGTCTGTAGCCGTAGGGGTATGGCTCTGCCTCCCCCAGAAAACTACCTAACGTCCAAGGAACATTAAACACCCAGATCCTCGTTTAGCGAATAAATAACCATTCATTTGAATGGCTTTGTCTGTGTGTGAGCACCGGACTTTCTGTGCATATTTTACCAGCGCTGAGTCTACATGCTGTGTGTCGAGGGAGGGAAAGAGTGAAAGAGAGACAGAGAGAGAAAGAGGCCATTAGAGACTTAATATAGAATAAATGGCCAGGGGCCTGTGTGTCGCCAGCGGACCCTCCAACTCCACAGCGCCATGGTGGGTTACTAATGACCTGAGATCAGGCTCCAAAATGAACTCCTCATATGCATGTCATTTGCAGTGTGTATATATTTATATATTATTTTTTAATTGTGTTTGAAAAGAGAGTAAAACGGTATCAGAGTATCATCCATTGAGGGGGTTTAGGGAAGTTCTGCCTTAAATGATTCTTTGCAGAAAACTAAATAAATTAGATTCAATTAGACTTTAATGGTTTATGTGTTATGTGTTTGTCAAAGTGTGTGTTTTTTTTTTCTTGTGTGTGTGTGTGTGTTTGAAGGCAGTTAATGTGGACAGAGTTAGAGTTTGGGGTGAAACAATTCTGGCTGTGACTGCCTAGTTAGCAGAAGAAGGAGTTTCAGCGTGTGCGTGGTGTAATGATATGGACATATCGTATATAGACTGACTAATGTACGTTTGTGTGTTGTATAAACATACATTAGTCAGTCTCTCTGCTCCGCTATTATGGAAGAGAGAAGTGAAAAGGGAGTTTGAGTCTGTCTGGATGTTTCCTGTGTATTGTTTGCGTCTCTATATAATCAGTAAAGTCACAAAGGAAGATATTTCTTCCATGAAAAATGTTGAAAAATGACCACAAAACATAGCAAATATTTGTGTATATATAAAAAAATGAAGTTGTCTGTTAAGGTATGTGATGTTTTCCGCAACAAAACTGCTGTTAAAAAATCTTGTGAGACAAATAAACTCTCAACTATTTGTCATTTCTATTACAGCTGTCAAAACAATTGAATTTTCTGTAAATAAATAACAGTACAAGATGTCCTAATGACTTGTTCCAGATATGTAATGGTGTGAAGAAGGATGAGGAGTAAAGGCAAATACATATCGTATTCCTTTTGAATCAATCTCTATTATCATCTTTAACACTGCATTATTATATTAGATTACTCATAAGTATATAAATGCTTTTTACATGCTTGGAATTATTAGTAGCCTTCTTATTTATAGTTATTTCTTTGTCTATTCTTGTGTCACTTCTTATATAATTACAAAACCTCATCATGATATAATGTATATTTTCTATAGAAGCTGTTTAGGTCGTGGTTATGTCACTGTAGAAAATGTTTACTCCTACGTCACCAAAGTAACCACAGTTAAATTTGTTTGTATAGCAAATGTTATGCAATGAGGTAATACTTAAGTAATTACGTAATAGAAAACAATTAGAATTTTTTTTTAAAACAGAGCCGAGATGACACAGCAGGAAAAGATAAAAATCATAAAAGGACATTGCAAGATAAAAAGTTTGAACATAAAAATACACTTCAATAAATAGAATACATTACACTGGAGGAACGGATTTGGTCAATTCTTAAAAGTAGGTGTCGGCTGCTAAAGTTCAGCTTTGGCCTTTTTTATTAATATAAAAGGTGTTTTGTATAGTGTGTGTGTGTATCTTTGTTTAGGCTGTCCAAATGAGTATAAGTCAACACAAGTGTGTGTGTGTGTGTGTGTTAGTGTGTGTTTTTGTGTACCAAAGGTTTTCATGGCTCAGTAATTAGCACTGGCAGATGAAGCTTTGGTCGGATGAAGAGTCATCATGCTGTGGAGTTGATGAACTGTAGGAAGGACAGGAGCCTGCAGCCACACACACACACACACACACACGGCCATGAATTTGTGAATGATGTGTTTTATGAATTTTTAATATGGACATCTATTACATTTTGTTTTAGAGTTATTTTGTCGTCATTATCGCTCCTGAGACATTAAAGAGACAAACAGTGTGAGAAAAGTTTTAACTCTGTTTTCTGAAAACGTATCCAGTGTTTCCAGAAAACAAAAATAATCATCTTTTGTTCACAAGTAAGCAATATTTTCTTCATTTATTGCTAGAGTTCAGTGATGCTGATGTTAATTAAATGTACTTGAATCAGGGACAAAATACATTAATATCAGTGAGAGGAAAGACTCTTTGTACCAGACTCGTTCAGCTGGTAATTTGTGTGTGTGTGTAAAAGTACATCTCTGCATCTGAGGCTTGGTTTAGGTTTCACGTTGGCGACATTGATTGTCTCTAATGCGTTGTTTGTTCACAGTCCTGCGGCCCTTCTGTTTGTTTATGCGGGGCCAGTTTTGCCCCTACACTGCTTGCGCAAATAATTATGGTCGCTAATGAAGGGGCCTGCAGCCACAGCACTTGCTAAATGCCTTTATGATGAGAGGCACGAGGAGACAGCAGGTGCAGGGTTGGCCTCCCAGGGACTAAGATTGAAGACCGGGAAGCCAGGGGCCCCCCGCTCCTCTATCCCTCCATCTCTCGGCTCCTCTCTGACTCCCTGCTCCTTAATATTTTATTTTTTTACTTCTGATTATTTCTGTTGAAAGTATGTCTGCTGCAGCCACGTCAAACTGAGAGATGTTTTGAAATATTCATCATTACAATTCAGCACACATAAACACACACTGATGATATGTCATTACTCTGTTAGTTCATGGTTTAGACACATTAGCAGGGTTAAAAAAAAGAAGAAAAAAGTATGCACATCACTATGTCTGGAATTTGACATATTTTGTCATTATGTGATTTATGATATATAAACACAAATGTGGCATTTAAACAAGTTTGGAAAACCACTGCATAGAAAAGTCATCATATACTATATTTTTTACTTACTTACACTGATGGTTCCTCCTCATCATCTCTCCAAAAACGTTCATTGTTTTTATCTTGCTCCATTTTCTTCCTCCCCCTGTGGCTTCCTCGAGCTTTGAGGGCAAACAAACAACACAAAACAAAACATTTATAGATTCAATGCTTTGCGTCTGTGCCCCCAACTCCCTGCACTACGAGCCTGAGTGAATGAAGCATGCGGAGAAGGCCCATATCAGAAAGACGGAAAGACATTTGAGCCTCTTTCCCTGCAAAGTTTTATACCCCCCTCCCTTTTTCCCTCTGTCTCTCCAAAACTTCATATACTCTGTGTGTGTGTGTGTGTGGTAAATAGAATACACTGCACATGTGTGCGCGTGCCTGCGCATTTGCATGTGTGTTTGAGCAGGGTGGTGTCAGCTCGCTCTTTGCCACCCCATTTGCTGTAGCTGTACCGCTGTGATCACAGACAGATGTATAAATCAAACCTCGCTTGATAGATTCATCAGGGTGGTGAGACGATCGCCTGAGAAGAACTCGCAACTCTCTTAGCGTTCTGGGTTCTGACGGAAAGGGTATGCAAAGAGCCTAAATGGATGAACGCTTGATTAATTCTTTGCCGGAGATGTTGGCGACAGCAGGAAATGTGTTTTTGCTTTGACTGTGTTTGCACGGGAATTTACGCGCGCGGGGCGTGAGTTATGAGGCCCGAGTTTTCTACCTAAGGCTATTGTGCATAATGATGGCAGGTTGGGAGAACTGCAAGCAGCCGCTAAAGACTTGCCACCTGTGGAGCAAAGACAACTAGTGTGTGTGTGTGTGTGTGTGTGTGTGCTGAGAATGAAGCCCAGTGTGGGAGAGGATATGAATTTCCAAACTATATGTAAAAGTGAGGCATGAAGAAGCAAAGTGTGACTGAAAAACACAGGTGATGGAGGTGGATAACAATGTCAGAAAAAAGAAAGAGAAAAAAAAAGTTAACACAAGAAAAACAGGAAGGAATTATTCAGAGAGTGAAAACCTCAGTCAAGGTCCCTCACTTTCCCACAGTGACACCAACAACCCTGCAAGCAAGCCTGGATTACTGAACCAGCCTCACAGGCCCAGGGGGCCGAGGCCTCAGGGGGGCCTGAAGCCCAAGCCTCTGTGCAACTGTCCTAATAGCTTTGCATCAATGTGTTAATCGGACCCCGAAGCTAAATAACACTGGTTATTATGTGATGTCTTCATGGGGCCCCTTATGCTATGATATCCACCCCGATGTCGTGATGGGGCCCTTAGTCAAACAACAAAGGTTAAGTAATGTGATCTTTCTATTAGGGGCCCCTGAGTCATATTAGTAGCCCTTTTCTAGTCAACGAGCAGGGGCCAACTGGTTCATACATAATCCGTCCCAGCCCTCAAGGTATTTTGGCCATTTTTACCTGAGGCCTTAACCTACAACAATTTATATTTACAGTTGTGCTGCTCACAGACAGACAGACAGAATCATAAGAAAAGAAAATGTGTGAAATATGATGTTAGACCGTAGAGAGAGTAGTAACAAGTGTGTCCATTCATTTTCATTCATTTTACTGTCCGTATCAATAGGCAAGGACAGGATTCTTGCTCTAACATGAGCCAGTGCCACAGAAAGGTTACTAAATATAATAAACTTTATGAAGACATTGACGAAATGTCCATGCTTTAATGCAAAATGAACAGAAATCCTGTGTGCAAAGGCTGAAAATATATATAAAATATTTTCCTTATATATTACATTATATATATTTTTTCAAAAATACAATGAATTACTGTTCTCACTAAAAACTACTAAGGACTTTGTCTCTTGCAGTAACACAACAATTTGTTTGCAGAATGTTTTCTTTCTAAAAAAAAAAATGTTTAAATTCTGAATATGTGTGCCGTAGCAGGATATTGTTTCTCGTGTGTGCGTTTGCTCTTAAATGACAAAAGTAAATACAAAGTAAAGTGAAGGGGCTTTTTTTTTCTTAGCTTAAGCTCGGTAGAGGAGATGCAAGTTTTTGTGTCCAGATCATACGGTTCTTCTAGACACTTAGTAAGTGGATTTTTATCGCTAACATGTTGGTAATTTATAAGAAAAGTCAATCTGTTAATCTGGAGGTGGCAGAAAGAGGGTGGGGGTGGGGGGCAGGCAATATGAGTAGTAATTTACTCAGTTAAGAGCCAAATGGCAGACAGACTGTCGCCCTGCGTGTTATCTCTCAGATTTGCACTCTGCTCGTTTTCTGGCTCCGTTTCCCTGCCACTGAGTGTGAGTATGTGTGTGCGCATACTGTACAAACGCAGCTGGGTTTTTAGCTTCAGAGTATCGGCATCATTTGAACATTTACGTTTATGATGTACTGTAAATCATGAAGATTTTATTGCCTTTCCCAGTACTCATATGTGTACATACAGGCACATGTTTGTTCGTTGAGTTTACAGAAGACGACTGGTGGATTTGTATGTGTGTGTGTGTGTGTGTTCATGTTGCTCGGGTTACATGTGCTCCAACTTATGTGCGTTTGTATTTAAGTGAGTGAATATGTGTGTTTTAACGAATGTTGGGAAGCTTCATTGCACTCATCAGGATATCAGTGTTGAGGAATGGCAGTGTCAGGGGAGTGACAGTTGTGTGTGTGTATGTGACGATTGATGGGCCTGACGATGACAGCAGCCATATTGAGAAGAGGGAGAGAAAGATGGAGGCATGGAGGAACAGGGGGAGGAGTGTTGAAGTCCCCTCATCCTCACAGGTTAATATTGACACAGCCTGGGCAGACACAGCGCCTACAGCGCTCATCAATCATTTTCAGTGGACCCATACAAATACACACACGCACAGAAGCTCAAGAAAAGAGAAGGGCCACACACACACATACACTGTATCACAGAAGAAAGTATACACACTCAAAGTCAAGTAGATCATTGGACTATTTGAAAGAAAACAATGTTTTCACACACACGCCAAACCTCATCTGCTGGAATCACTACAACTATCTCTTTTGTTTAAAAGTTCTACCCAAATGAGCCCAACAACAATCTTTGAGAACTTCACAAAACAAACAGTTGCACAACAGATTCAGAATAATCAAGCAAACACGCTCCCAAAAGTATCACTTTACGCATAATCCTGCACTGCAAATTATTGTGGCTATAATATTGCTGTTAATCATTTGAGAGAGGAAGAAAAAAACAAGTTCCCTTGACAAACAAAACAATTAATTAATGCATTTTCCCATCCATCAATCATTGTGTGTGTCACCGAATTACCATAATCTGTGCATGGTGGCTGTTTTAAGAGCAAACAGTTAATTCCCAAACAATAAATCACAAAGTGCCTTTCTACCCCTCTGTGCGCTTTGACAGCTTCGTCTCTCATTGCTGCAGATGAAGGCTCGCTCCAAACCACAGATTTTAGAGTTAAAAGTTGAATCGTATGCACAATAAAAGGCAGCAGCGGCCGAAGAAAGTTTCACTGTAAGCAAAGTGGTAGGGAATCGTTTTAATAAAATAAAATTGTTCCACTTTTTTGTTCTTAATTAATGAAGTTTAAACAAAGTTAAGTTTGTCATAATTTAAAAAAGGATCTGTCGTTTCTCCCTTTCTTCCTTTTCTCTCTTTCAGGACTGGCATGTTTATGTGGAGGGAATGAAATCAGTCAGTCAGGGTCGTGGTCTTGATGGGCTAGTGCTTCTCTTGTCCATCAGTGACACACTTCAGCATCCCTACCAGCAGGTGGCTGTCTACTCAAACAACACAGAAATCCTAAACCAGGTAAATCAGCTGCAAAACACAGTACTCCACTCATTAGTGAGACTTAGTGAAGTTCTGCTTTGGTGGAAAAGCCCTGTATCAATGACCCTGGTTATTGGTAGATGATTATATTAACAGTAGTGTCTTGTTTCATTAGTTTGTTTACATTGCTGTAATTTGCAGAATATTCATTTAATGAGGCACTCATGGTCTGCTTTGCCTCATGAATAAAATCCAACCACTTGTTATGCGTACCTAACAAAATTACCAATGTGGTCCTTTTCTGCTGAAGCTCCTCTAACCTCTGGCATCAACAAGGCATTTTTCTTTAGAGAACTTCCACTCACTGACTGGATATTTTCTCTTTCTTGGACCATTTAAAGATGGTTGTGAAAATTCCAGTGTAGCAGCAGTTTACCAACAACCACACCACTTTCAGTCAGTTAAATCACTTTTCTTTTCCATTCTGATGATCAGCATGTGTTCTTGACCATGTCAACTTGCCTAAATGCATTTCTTTGCTGCTCTGTGATTGGCTGATTAGACATTTGTGTTAACAAGTAGTTGAACAAGGCCAGTGCAAGTTAATGCCTATAGTAACTATTACCAAAGTTAGGAATGACTCAATTTAACTCTGAAAATGGTCTGCAAAAACTGTGATTAAATATCAATAAATATATTCAATATTACATTCCACTTAATAATCAGCATACATTTGCAAAGGAACTTTGTAAAATTCATAAAATGTCAACATCAATTTAAATTAACATTATTAATTTTTATGACCTCCATGGCCCATCAGAGGGCTGCAGCCCACACTTTGGGAATCACTGCCCAAAAGTGCTGCTCAGGAGCTGATGGTCAGAAACCACCAGAACAGGTGTTACTGACAAGACAGCAGAAGATCAATGTAGTCATAAGATTATATGAATCTCATTGCAGATCTGCTGTGAGTTAGAAGAGTCCTCCAGCTGGTCTCTCTCTGGTGAGCTGGTGGCCAGGGAGAATCTTCAGGTCTACCACATCCCTTTTAACACATCCCCCTCCTCTGATGCTCTTCATCTACTGCAAGAAGAAATCCAGGGCCTCCTCAAGGACTTTGTGGACCGACGGGGCTCTGTATTAGCCTGCCACCCCAGTAGTAGGACATCCTCCACAGAGGGAGTAGCAGGCAGTGTGGAGTTCTCCCAGGGATCATCGGGTATCAATGATATGGACAACTCTGACATAGACAGAGCAGAAGAAGGTAGTGCAGATGCAGTGGCAATAGCAAGGTATTTAATGCATTCCTGACTAAAAGTAATTCATACATTTTTTTATTGATTATGATTTTAGGAAAACGTTGGCACAATTCAACAATTGTGTTGTTTTATTTCTATAAATAGGGTGATGACAGATGGTGAGGAGGACACAGGGGGTGTAGGAATCAGTGGTGCTGTGGAGCTAGTGAGCCCTGATAGTGGTATGATCACCATCCGCAGCAGCCGCTCCTCCAAGGAGAGCTCAGTGTTCCTCAGTGACGACAGTCCACTCGGTGAGGTTACTGCAGGAGGAAGTTCAGCAGCAGTGCCAGGAGGACTCTTCCTGAGAAACCCTTCTCCCCTGGGGTTGTTATCGCTCTCCCCTCCTGTCCCACCTGAAAGGAGAAAGCAGCGTTCTACCAGAAAATGGAATGACAACTTTGACCTCTTTAGTTTTGACCCCCTCCATAGCAGTGACCATTCGTTGCCTGAAGTAGGAGAACTAGCAAATGATGAAGTAAAAGGAAGTCGGGGGGAAACAAGCGCAGAAAGCTCCAACTTATCAGAACTTGAAGAACTTAGCTTACTGGATTTCTCTGATCCCAATTCACTTGACAGGCTTGAAAGTGGAAATTCTTCAACTGACCACTTTGGTCAAACCCACAAAAAAGAGATGACTGACACTGTGGTTCCCCCAACTCCAGTCAACAGCCTGGTAGGTAGCCGCCCACCTAGCAGTTGTGGGATCAGGTTCTTTCCAGAGGATGTAGCTGAAAGGATTGATGGCTTACAGCACAAGGACAGTGTATCATCATCCTTGTCAGAGACCTGGGATGAACTTGGCTTTGATACACAAGGAAACGTATCCTTGATTGATAACAAAGCCTCAAATAGGACCAAAGATGAGAGCCTACAGAATATGGAGGAGGACATTGGAGGCAAAGACTTTATCGGTCAGCAGACAGAAAGAGAAACACAGGAGGAGATGTTAAAAACAGAGCATGCCCAGAAACGGCAAAAGAGACTGGAACCTCAGCTTAGTCTGGTCACTGAGCAGCATGATTCACATGGTAACTGGATCCCAGACACTGAAATTAAGAATCAGTGGAACTCTATTACATTGGCAGATCTGCAATTAACGCCACCAGAGGAGGAGGGAACTGGAAAATCTAAACTGGGTATCATGGGAGCAAAAGAAAAAACACAGTTGGTGTCAAGAAAGAAAGCAATCCTTAACACTTTAACACCAGACTCTTCTAAAGAAGAGGATGAAGGGCTACAAGGAAAGAAAGAGAAACAGATGGAACTTCTAGACTTCTGGACTTACTCAGCTCAAAAGGGATTTCTTAAGTCTGACAGTGGAACCACTACTTCTTACCCTGAATCACTAGATATGTGGAACATGACAATTCGGGATGACAGCCTATCACCAATCACAACCCCTGACAACTTGTCGGAAAATTCAGGTTCTTTCTGTGGTGTGAACCACAGTGTTGTTGGTGGTACATCTGTGGAAAGTCCACCTGGATTCTCTGATGGTGGAATGCAGATGTGGAACACCACCATACAGGAAGACAGCTCTTCCACTGTAACAAGCCCTGAGGGACCTGAAAATGGAAAGGACCTTAGTCGCATTGGATCCCTGGATGCCAATGATTCTCCAGACACACGGGCGAGCAAACAGTTAGAAGAAGAAAAAGCTATAGAGGAGGGAAGATTTGAGAGTAAAGTAATTTGTCCAAAACAGGAGGAAGTGGAGTGGGCAGGTCATGAGCACAATGTGAAAATAGTTATAGAGACTGCAGACGGTAGCAAACACAGTGAAGAATCAGAGGAGGATGACCTGCAGACTGTAGACAACCAACTGTCTTTTAGGCAAAACTTGACATCTGAACATTCAGAGACTGAGACTTCATCACACCAAGGCACATACATGTGGGAACTGCCTGCCCCTGTCATGGTCACCTCCACCTCAGAATATGACAATATAGGAGCTGGTGGTTGGAGTCAGGCATCCTCGCCTGAGACCTATGCCAGCCAAGCACCTGACGTAGAGGGGCTGTCCAGCCCTTTTATAGCTGTGACTAAATCTGTTCAGATTGATGAAAGGCACGATCAACATCATATGAATGCTAATGCCGGGAAAGTATTTTTAGATGAAGAAGAATCCCTGAATCAAGTATTCCTGTTTGAGGGCACTAGTGAGTTGGGTCAAATGACCAGGAGCAGGAGGAGCTCAACTGAGAGTGAGTATGACAACAAAAGCAAACAAGAATCAGTGGAAGCTGAGCAATCCAGTAGTTCTCCATTTGTTATGGTGGACTTTTCTTCTGACACTCCAACAGCCAACTATCAGTCAAGTCCAGGAGAAGCTGCTGAGACCCAAGTCCAGGCTGACCAATTATTATACTCAAGCCACGTGAACTGGGACAGCTCAGAATCTCCTTCATCATCACATACTCCATTAATCACTTTGGCCCTCTCTGAAGATGAAACCCAACAAGAACCTAATAAAGAACACAATATAAAGGTGGAGAACAATATAACAGAGGCAATGTCTCTAAACACTAGCTTTGATGGGAGGAGAGACACACTGAAATGTAGCCCTGACAACCTTCAGCCAGGTAGTCGAGATGAGGTCCGGTCTAATTCTGATGGCGACTCCTCTTCAGGCCTAGAAATGGACTACATTGTTGTGTCTGGTGCAGTAAAAGAGGCAGAGAGAGAGTGGCATGACAGGCCCAAACAGGGAAAGAAACAAACAAAAAGAAACACCATGGAGACCTTCAGCATGCTTTTCTATGCTGCCACAGCCCTGCAGTCCCAGGTCCAAGGTGCACAGAGGGAGCATCAGGAGGACACAGAACAGAGTAGGCAAAACCAGATACGCAGAAGCTCTGACAGTCCAATCAGTACCACCACTGAGCATCAAATGGTGCCAGAAATTATCAGTCCCAGCCAATCAAAAAACACCTCAGAAGCCTTTCATTCCAGACCAACAGGTAACAGTCAAACACAGGTAGAAGAAGGACATGAAGATAAGTCAAGTGTTGCAGGCAGAAGTATATCTCCATCATTAAGATATCCATCGGATAACTTTTTAAAAACCAGAGAAGAAGTTTATGTCCATTCGCAAATTTCAATGGAAGATTCAGATGAGGGTGGACAGTCGCCGTCTGCACCTCCACCGTGTCCTCCTTCACTGGAGAAGTTGCAAGACTGGGGGGGTCAGTTAATGAGACAAGATACACCTCAAGTCGCATCTGAAACACAATCCCCTGTACTTACCGACAGTTCAGCGTCCCACTCCAGCTCTTTGCCTGGCACCCCAGTAAGTGAATCAGGTATTTCTACTGAAAGAGGACTTGGATTACCATTTTCTGGAGATTTAATGGAAGAGGAGAATGATGAGGATGAGCAGGAGGAGGAAGCTGATACTGAGCATGTTGCCCCGACAAAATGGACTCAAGAAGGACAGTCAGGTTCTTCTGATCTGCTAAGTTTCACTGAGGAGCTGTATCAACCACCTTTAGACCTTAACCAGGACAGGTTTCAACAGGATACGGTGGATTATTATGACAGACAGCCCATTAGGTCAGTTGATCACGACAAGTGGTTAACTGACCAACAGTCTGGAAGTCACAGCGCTTCTCAAGATAGATATTCACTTGTTTCAAGGTAAGCAATGCACTTCCAATCCTCATATGTTTGTCCTAAACTCTGTCCCATTCTGTTTCTGTCAAAATTCAAGTTTAAATATTGTATAAATTAATTTAATAAAATTAGTCAAAGGGAGAATACCTACATTTACCTTTTTGTAACAAGCTAATCAATACAAGTTGCAAATGATTTCTAATTTTCTCTAATACATTTTGCCATACGGCAGTTTTATACCCAGAGCACTTTTCATACACAAAGGCAGATTCAAGGTGCTGTAGATAAAATTAAACAGTTAAAAACAGGATCGTACAAAGTCAATACCAAGTTACAATCTATAACAAACTGTGAGAATAAAAGAAATCTTAAGATTAAAAGTGTTATAGAGGGTTAAAGGAGTCAAAAGGAATAGAAAGTCCTAAAAAATGAATAATTATGTTTAAGAAAAACAGGATTAGGTTTATATTTCTTTTTCCAGCAGTTTTTTCTACCAGTTTACATGTAACATGGTGAAATAACTTCCCAAAATTGTTGCTGTTCTTCAAGATGGATTGAAAAAAAAGAATTGAGTGAATGAACATGCATGTGCACGTTTGTGTCAGCACACATGCACATGTGCTACGCTCGCACTCTCCTTACGCTCATGTAGTTTTGTTTTTAAATCTCTACAGCTTTGGGTTTCTCAATAAAGTCAGTATGTCAAAGGAATATTAGCATTGCTGAGCAGACTGTCGAAATCATGCAAGAAGCCCCCCTGAGGAGAGGAATGAGATGGTGTGTGTGTGTGTTTATAAATCTGTTTATGCCTCATTAAATATGCATTACCTGCCTCATTACAGCTGGAGCCCCACCACTGCTAATGAAAACAGCTCCCTTAGCTCTCTTTCTTACAAGGTGTTGGTGGTGTGTGTGTATGTGTATGTAAACTTGTGTGTTTGTAGGTGGATCAGAGAATACAAGTTTGTCCCTGAAGCTTCAGGTTAATACTAGCAAAGTGTATGATATATTTATGCGTCTTGTTTTTGGCGATTGTTTTGAATTGTGTTGTGTAAGTGAATCATCACACTATTCCTGTTCTCACTGACTGTTTATTCTTATCTTATATGAATGAATGGTATTTTATGTGGGGCTATAAAATAGTAGCTTCATTCAGTTTTCTGTGAATGTGAGCATTAGTGAAAGTTCCCTTTGGAGTTTTTTTTTTCTTCTTGGGAACAATCAATTACAGTTCACATTATGCAGTACACTTTGTTTGGACACTTTTCAAAACTACATTCATATTTTTTCTTGCCTGCATTTGCTGAGACATTTACTCTTAAGGTGTGACATTCAATCACACACATTTCAAAGACACATTGATACAAGTATGTAAATGGACTTAATTTGAATTTATTTAATTCTTCTCCTTCTCTCTGCATGATGACCCCCCCAACACCTCCACTTCCGGAAGACATCAAGATGTGTCATCCCATACACCTAATGAGACTGCTGCATATCAGTGGATGGAAACACACCATGTCACTCAGGGTCAAACTCAGTACGGCTACAACTACCATCACATCGACCAAAGAACTGAAAACCAGAGCATGCACTCGGCCTGCGTAGCTGTGAAATCCGGCAGTCAGCGAAACACCACTGATGTCTATGCCGAGTTTACAACTGACGCTACAGCTGTGCAACATGAGTCTCAGCAGGCGGAGGGCTATTATGAAGCAGGGGTTTCTGCCGAGTACAGCTCGGATAACCCAGATTCCAAGTTTCAGTATGGAGCTGAAAGCCAAAGTAGAGAGAACTCCAGTGCCATGTATGCTTCTCCGTGCTCTCCATACCAAGCTGATGACCAGCGTCAGTACGAGACAGTCCATGGTGATTACCAGCATGACAGTCAGACACTCTACCAATCAGCTGTGCAAACTGAGAGGGAAGATCATGCACGGTATGTGCCGGAGGGATACGTTCATTTTACCCTGTCAAGGTGAGCTTTCACTCAAACAGAGTGTCAGGTTCATTTATGTAATGATTTGTAACTTTGGTATCAGCTCCAGGCGTTTAGACATGTCCATTTCCTTTTTCTTGTAGAGAAAAAAACAGTTAATCTCTGGTATCTTTCTTTAATTTCTTCGATAATTCTGGTTATATTCTATTCATTATTTAATATTTCGTTAGTTCTGGTTAGCTGCTTTTATTTTCACATTATATTTCAGCTATGGTATTTTTAGTTCAAATCTCAAACGATGGTCTTTTGTAGGGCTGGGCAATTATTTAATAACCAAATACTGTACATCATGTGCAAGGGCCTTTTTGCATGGAGTTTGCATGTTCTCCCTATGTGTGTATGTGTGGGTTTTCTCCGGGTTCTCCGGTTTCCTCCCACAGTCCAAAAACATGCAGATTTGGTGAGCAGGCTAATTGAACACATGAAATTGACCATGGGTGTGAGAGTGGGCATAAATGGAGTGGATGGTTGTTTGTCTCTATGTGGCCCTGTGATGAACTGGCGATCTGTCCAGGGTTTACCCCGCCTATCGCCCTGTCAGCTGAGATTGGCACAGCACTCCCCCGCGACCCTCGTGTGGAGGGTAAAGTGGTAGATAATGGATGGATGGATATCATGTAATCATTTTCCTCAGTAGCAATCTAACAAAGGTTCACTGTGCATCAATTTAATGTTTATGCATTATGCAAACACATTTTGAGACACATAATTGCTGTGAGATGTGTGAAAGTTTCCCATGTTTAACAATAGTTTTTCATTTTCGGTCTGTAAAGAATTTTAAAAGCATAGTTATCTGACACGCATCACAATAATTATTGATATCCACTGATTTTAAACTTCTTTTTTTTTTAAATCACAATAACATTTATGCCTCATAGCTTTGCCCCATATTCACTGTGTATGTCTTGCAGTTTAATTGTTGCTCATAAGCAGATGCATCATGGTAGCTTTTTTCCCCCCTCAATTTGTAATTAAGATGACCTGCCCCCACTTTGAGATACACAACCCTCCCCTCTGTGTGTGTGTGTGTGTGTGTGTGTCCATATTCACGTGGTCATGTGACCTGATAGTGGAAAGAGAGGTTCAACCACTCATTATGAGAAGACAGAGTGAGGGGAAAGTAGGTCTTCTGAGACAAAGCATTTAAAAAAAACAAAAAGTGTGGGTTTGTGTGTGTGTTTCTTCATGTTTACAGTATAAGCATGTGTACTGGCTTCTCTGTCCAGTATGTCTCTCTATTGTTAGCGGGTTTATGTTAATCAGAGTCTATCAGAGGGGCTTTGGTAGGGGGAGGTAGCAACACTGCTCAGTATTGTTTCCTCAGCCTACATGTGCAGCCTGGGAATGAAGCAGTGAGTTGCGTTCTGTGTGCCTGCTTTTTAATTTTTGCAATATTTCAATGTCTGAAGTGAGACGAACAGATTTTTTAACTCTTCCTCATTCAGTGTCATGAGACAAGTTAGATTCTCGTTCTGTCAATGGTTTTCTTTGGCTTGTTTGGGCCAATACTGTTGGTAGCTGTGCCTATGGTGGCTGTGGTAATAGCGATGATCATTTACGTTGTGGCTCATTATTGTCTTTTTGTGCCTCTGAGCAGAAACACCCAACAGAGAGACACTGGAGCAGAGATGATGATGAAGAGGGCCTCCAGTGAAGAGGCTGCTGAGGAGCCGGATAACAGAGAAGGTAAAAACTTACTGCAGGTGGTTTCCATTTTAGCTATGTTACAAAAATGTAAAACATTCACTTTAACTTCCTCTCCCTGACCAGACCCACCGTCCTCAGCAGATGTATCAGGCAGCTCAAATCACAGGAGAAAGTTGGTGGCTCCACAGATGGACGTGTCCCTGGACCGCAGTGAGGGGTCTCTTCTCTCGGAAGATGCTCTGGACACAGAGGATGATGCCTTGGATACCGGAGACGACCTGGACATCAACGTCGATGAGTTGGACACATCGGATGAGGCTGACTCACTGGAGTTGAACCCACACGGTGAGACGCGCACTAGAAGACACAGAAATACTGTACATATAAGTACAAACACTGTTGATATACAGTATGTAAATGTGGCTGCATCCATAATTCTCATTTTAACGCCTGTATAAATCGCCTGTATAAAGGATTTGTCAGTTGTGATCTCCTCTCTGAAATGTTATGTTGTCTCATCTTTTTAAACTTAAAGCTGCAGTGTGCGCATTTTGGTGATTGTTATTGACGATGTTACTGACGTAACACTATTTGTGTGCTACGTTGTTTATCTTTTCCTTCCATTCAAACAGAATTGTTATTTGCAACCAGCAGGGTTGCTCCCTAGTGGTTAATCATTATATTCTCAATCTCTTTTGGCTGGTTGGCTTCAGATAGTATCCGGAAGACTAAGTCCTTTTTTTTTTATATATATGTACAGCCATGCGTCAAAGTGCTGAACGACCGCGTTATTTGAGCTGCAGAATTCTTTTTCTGTGGGCATTCTTTTTATTTTCACTCATACTCTAACCTCACTTTAGTAGCACAATGCTGCGGTTGCCTGTCTTGATGTAAAACAAATGACAGTCACCACTGATAATGAATATTATGTGACCTCAATAGATTTGTAACATACATTTGTTTGTATTTAAAAGGCACTGCAGTTTAAATAGAAGATGCGTCACATCTATACTGACGTGTCATTGGTGTCACATACAGGAGACTCAGCGGAGTATAATCTGGGTATAGGAGCAACTTCAGGTGATGTCATGTCAGGACACGGGTCAGCTGAGCAGAGCAGAGACCGCAGACTGTGGAGAAGTGTGGTGATTGGAGAGCATGAGCATCGCATTGACATGAGGAGCATTGAACCATACAAAAGAGTTATTTCTCATGGAGGTAGGTAATGCTACAAATGCTAAAAAAAAACAAAAACATTTTTGTCAGATTTAACTTATAAACAAATTCTACGAATGAGACATTATTGATTTCAGATTGTCCTTTTAAAATTCTGTGAATGCACATCAACTATAAATGATTGTGTGATCCATGTGTAATAATGGTGCTGTCTGATTGACCTTGAATTAGTTGATGAATAAGGTCCAGGTCAAGTTTGGCACAACAACCCTTATTGAATAAGAAGAAATGTATTCAGTTTAAGAACAGATGCACAGGTGTGTACATTTGCACTGCAGCGAGACCAACTGTCTGTGTCTGTGATTGTGTTTTTTTTTAGGTTATTACGCCGAGCAGAACGCCATCATTGTGTTTGCAGCGTGTTTCCTACCAGACAGCGACTGTGAGAATTACAATTATGTAATGGAAAACCTATTTCTGTAAGTAAAGTTTTACTACATGGCCAAAAAAAAGGGGGATCTGGACACTGGAGTATTACACCCACATGCGTGTCACTCCAAATACCGTGGTGATTAATTTGCTGCGTGAACAGCTTCCACTCCTCTCAGAGCCTGAATGCAGGAATGTTTGCCGTCATTGAGCCACAACAGCATGAAGTGAAGTTATTGATATTTGACAAGAAAGCCCAGTTCACGGTCACCACTGAAATTCAGCTCAGAGCTTGAACTGTTTTGGTGCCGACTTCCATGTCGAAATAGGAAAAAAAACCTTCACCAAGTTATTAGATGCAAGGATTCATTTGTTAGTGAATGGGCCGAGCCCTACTCATGATACACTATATATATGTATAAACAAAATTATTATATTATACCGTTTGTTGCTTTGCTTCTCTATAAATACTGTCCAGTCTAACAGTATTGTCTCCGTCTCCGTGCAGGTATGTAATTAGCACCCTGGAACTAATGGTGGCAGAGGATTATATGATTGTGTACTTGAATGGCGCCACACCTCGCAGGAGGATGCCTGGTTTTACCTGGATGAAGAAGTGCTACCAAATGATAGACAGAAGGTAAATCACAAGAGCACAACAGAGAAATATTTTCGGTTCTTAGACCGACCAGTACTTTTATGATTACACAGAGCCACAGATTTGTTTTTAAATACATCAATACTAAGTTGTAATGACATTATGTTGTTTTTTGTTTTTTTTACAAAGTCTAAAACAGACTGTAATGAATTATTTAAAATTATGCATCACCATAAATGAAAAGTCCAAAACCAGCTTGAAAAATAAATAGCAGCATCTACTATTTAGAGCTTTCTAACTTAATCTTGCTATGGTGGCTTTGTTACACACAACACGTACAGATAAAATATAATGATAAACTTCTAGTTTTTGTTGGTTGTTAAAATTAATTAAAACCATATTAGGGCAAATCTCACCCTGTGATTGATTCTTCCTCTAAATTAATATTTCTTAACACATACTGTTATAAGTGATGTTTAACTAAACGAGTATGGCATTTTATTGATACATCTACAGAAATCAAAACACAAGCCAACCCGATTACTTAAATGTTATTGTGCATAAACACTGATCCTGTTTATACATCATAGAAGTGCATTTACCTTTTTGTCACAAAATCTTGTTGAAAACAGGTTTGGTATACTTTGTTAGTGCAGTCACTACTCAAAGGAGTTTCATGTTCTGCCAGTAGAGGGCAGACCTGTCTAACTCAAACCTCAGGACGACTGACCGTAAAATAAACATAACATTGTGTGTCTCGTCGTTTGAAACACATTTGAAAGTTAATGTTTTTGTATAGTTTTGATAATGCTCACTTATTCCTTGTGTATCATCTCCTTTTTAAATTAATTCATTTATAAAATTTAAAAAACAAGCACTCAATAGGCAGTTTTCATCTCCTCGAGTACCTAATATTGTGGCGCATTCACCAGATTACGCATGCCATTTTGTACAAGTTAACAAGTGTTAAAACAAGTTATGAGTAAAGAAAAAATAGTATATTAAACTTGAGTTATTATTGGAGGTCTTACTAATGTTTTTACACATTCTATTTCACCTCTTGTTCCACAGACTGAAGAAAAACCTTAAGATGTTCATCATTGTCCATCCTTCCTGGTTCATACGCACTTTGCTGGGACTCACCAGACCCTTCATAAGGTTTCATTTCTGTGCTATACATAAAGATAACATACAGTGCATTCATTACTGCAGAAGATGAACCTGCACTGTTTCATAAATGTATCTACCAATTCTTTATACAACTACATCCAGGACATGTTAGTACATTACATTACATGTCATTTAGCAGCCGCTTTCATCCAAAGCGACTTACAATGGAATTGGAATTGAGTACAATAAACCAGGGGTGGAGTCAAACTTGCGACCATGATGTCTTTTTGCACACAGGGTATCGGTCTTAACCACTGAGCCACTCCACCCCTTTGGTAAAAATTAGATCATTAAACTATAGTATTCAATGTAGTGATTTCTTTGCTTCTTTATGGCATTTCCAAAAACACAGATGAATCACAATGATGCAGTAAAACTAAACTTTGTCCTTTCTGTTTTTCGACAGCTCCAAGTTCAGCAGTAAGATCAAGTATGTGCATAGTCTGCAGGAGCTCGGCCAAATCATCCCAATGGAGTATGTTCACATTCCACCCAGCATCGTCAAGTGAGTCAGCCTTTCTCAGTATTTAATGTGTGGATCTGCAGAAAGTTTTTACTTGCTGATTTTTGTGGTATTTAATAGACAGTCAGGAAACCCTGCCATTTTAAAAGAGAATAGCATGCTGCCATGGTCTGCATAGAGAGACAAGAAATTAGATTATAAATTACCCACTTTTTCTTCCTTGCTTCACTGTAGTTTTGTTTAAGCCCCTTTCTTTAAGTATTTAAAGAAGCAGTGAGCTAACAATCTAACTCATACAGTGTAAAGTAAGTAAAGTGCAGGCAGTATTGATGTTATATTTGTTGTGTTAGATTTTTCTGTCTTGTTTCTTTCTGGCGTGATAAAAGCCATGGTCATTGACACACACTGTATTTCTGCTACAATCGGTAGACACAAATACATTTTTGCAGACGTAATAAAATATACATATCTATCACTCTGCCCAAAGGTATGACGAGGAGAGGGGTAAACACAGACTTGCATGCATGAGGTAAATCACCATTCTGCCTGTACCGATCAGGTGGTTTTGTAAAACTCTCCCTGCAAAAAAAAAAAAGCTAATGTGAATTTTTCCCAATGCTGGGACTAACCTTCTACTGACCTCAGGCTGTCTCCTTATCCAAACTAAAACCATTACTGACTTCTGTCTGTGATGCTGCTTCCAATGTAAACTTGCTTCATCTCACCGGTCATCCCTGACATTATAGTGACTAAAAATCTAATCATCATCATACTGTATATAACCCTAAAGTAGCCTGCACTAACAACAGATATGCATTGTCACTCCTTAAGCATGACTGGTTTGCTATAAAGGAATTTACATGAAATGCATAAATGAGGGAAAAAAAACTTCAAACTGGTGTGGCTGGTTGAAAAGCCCCTGTATGTATAGAGAGCACAGGTTGGTTTATAACCGCAATTAGAGTCAAATACACACATCTTATTTATACTATTACAATTTGAAATACGACACATACCACACAAAGGGGCAATGAAAATAGCAGACATGGTGAAAGGACAGCAATATTGATCCCTGGTACAAGATCATACAGAAATAAACATCCTTTTACTTAAACAGCAACACATTATTTTACTAAGTGGAGCGCAGCCATGTGCCCAACTACTGTTCTATAAAGTGTGAAACATCCAAAATTACATAGAGACTGGGTGCTGGGCAGGATCGATGAAATGATAAAACAGAAAGTGTCTGCACACCAGTTGTGTCAGAAAAAGCTTTTACAGCCTCTGTGATTTTTTGGGCCCAAGTCCAGTTAAAAGAGCTTATATCCAGATTTACAACATAAAAGAAAATGTGATCTGTTTGTAGCTCACAGATTCCCTAAAACATACATTATATGGACAAAAGGATTTGGCCACACCTGTTAAGTATTGAATTCAGGCGTTTTAATCAGGCTTTAGGCTCGACCCCTTATCTCCAATGAAGGACAATCTTAACGCTTCAGCATACAGAGATATTGTGGACGATGCTATGCTTCCAACTTTGTGGCAACAGTTTGAGGAAGACCCTTCCTGTGCCCCAGTGCACAAAGCAAGGACTATAAGGACTTTTGAGTTTGGTGTGGAAGAACTTGACTGGCCCACACAGAGCCCTGACCTCAACCCACATCAAGCACCTTTGGGATAAACTGGAACAGAGATTGGGAGCCAGGCCTTCTAGTCCAACATCAGGGTCTGACCTCACACATAAATGGACACAGATTCATATAGAAGCACTTCTTTCAACAAGAGTAGAAGCGGTTATAGCTGCGAAAGTAGTTTGAATACGTCATTAATGTCCCTCTTGGTGTAATGGTCCCAATAATTTTGTCCATATAGTGTACATTAACACAAAAAAGATTTAAGCCAGAATATTCTTAGTTGACCCACATCTTCTGTCCAACTGCGCTTTCATACGTCACTGATAAAGAGAGGCTACTGATGCCCGATGTGTGCTCACCATATTGACTCCATCACTAACCTTTTCTCTCCACCTCCCAACCCAAATGCTAAACCAGACTGGACTCAGATTTGCAGGACACAGCATCAAAGTGAGTAATGTGCTCCTGGTCTCTCAGACAAAAGTGGGAAACAATCAATGTTCTCTGACAAGAGTAATCAAACGGCGTGCTGACCAACACCACACAGATACATGTCGTCAAAACTGTGTCAGTAGATGCGGTGAACTGCGTTGTCTTTTTTAGATTTGCATATTTCAATATCAGTAATGCGAGTAGTGTATCCGCTCAACGGTTTCTAAACCAGAAACAAGTCAGTGATGAAGTTGTAAATATCCAAGACATGGACACAAACAGGCACATAATCTTGCATGTATTTGACATTAAAGACAAACTGAAAAAAAAAATAAATAAATGCTCTGGTGCTTTGCTTTTCTCGAACAATGCTTGAATTTAAGTGGCCACTAGGCACGTGCTGATTTTGCAGTTGGTATGTACTCAAAGATGCAATGTAAAACGCAAGTTTGTTTTTAATTAAAATTGGAATTGTTCAGGTGAAGGTATCCAAATATTCATATCAGTACCATATGAAAATGTCATATTTGTCATCTCGTCTTTCACTTAGAGCCGACAAGAGGGGGAATTCAGCCATTTGACGAATAAAAGATAGGCAACTCCTGCTTTTCATCTCCCTGCAACATGCTGTATTCTACCACAGCATGTGTGAACATGAGCACGCCTGCAGCATGATGTATGCAGCACTAGCAGCCGGCTGGAGAAGAAGATGCTGTGGTACAAAACATCAGGCCTTTGCTCGCTCAATGAGAGACGAGCACCAACTCTGAAGGTGATAAAACATCATACCATGTTTACAGTGATAGAGACTGTGTCACTGTGCTGGAGGGAAGATGCTTTTACCCTGTACATCACACAGCACTTGATTGTGTTCCCTTTTTAATCCTCCATGACTTTGTATTAATGCCATTGAGTTACTAACATACTTTGGTTCATTGATGCATTCTTCACAACCAAACAAAAATAATGCTACTGCCCTTCTGCTCACAAATATCCATTTGTGTTCCCAAATAGCCAGTGACTGTTCTGTAGCTCAGTCAATAGACTCATGTTAATGGATATTAACTAGAGTCACATTTCTGATGATCATGGTTTACAAAACTCTGTACTCCACCTGCAGTTTGTAATGGCATGAAACAGACTGGTCAAACTGTTTTTGAACAGTTTATTATATCACTGTGTCATCCAGCACCTTATACAATCATAAGAATGCTACAAATAGGCTCTTCTATTAGCATTGTACTGTATATCACTGTGAAAATACTTGAGATGTCATGACATAAAAAAAAGTAGCAAAAAAAGTCAGTTACCAGTAGCTGCAGTAATGTGTTGCATGCTTTCAGTTGCTGCAGTATCAGAAATCTATTTGATTCCTAACTCAGATGCAGAATTGTGTACCAGTGTAACTCAAGTTGTGGTTTCTCTTGGTTGTAAGTGTGCGTATATATGTGTGTGTGAGAGAGAAAGGTTAAATTGTTCTGACAGCTCGACAGGAACTGTATGAAGAGGGTCAATACTGTGCTTTTTATTTATATACACATTTGTGGCTTGTAAGGTCTTTGGTTGTTGTATAAAATGTTTTGTTTCAATAAAGATGTGTTTGCCCCTCTCACTGTTTTTTTTTTAAAAATCTGCAACATTTTAATGTTCATTTCTTTTTAAAATATTTGACCTCTGGGCTTCTGAGAAGACTGACCACTGGTAGAACAGCAGGAATATGACTGGATAATGTATTGCCACTTATTTGAGTTACTTTAACACTAAAATAATAAACTTACGATAACTCTCGAAATGAAGTCTTCCTGTATAAATAAAGGATTGAATTTAATTGCGTCCTTGGTTGCAGTGATAAACCTCTCATACATGTATTGTAACTCAGACAGTGCCTTCTGTCTCAGATATTTCTCCAGGCAGTAGACAGCAACAGGGTCCATATCAATGTCAAACTTATTAGCAAATAGATGATGCTGCTCCAGCATCCACTGGAGGTCTCCAGAACCATACACGCATACTGACCGCACATGTGTACCTTCGCACGCTGGATACACCGCCTGTATTGAACTGCGTGACCCCTCGTGTCCATCCCATTTCACCAGTCTTGCGATGGCGTTGATGTCGGTCATGTCGTATTTGGGGCTGGGCCAGGTCGAGCCTGGGACGCCGGGGATTCGTTGAATGGTCGCCCAGATGAACTCGTCGGGACTGTATGTGTCTTTGGACCATTCCAACAGTGCCTGCACTCGCTTGTCCTTCAGCACAGTGCGGATGAAGCCTCGGTTTACCACAATGTAGGCATTTCCTGACAGAATAGGCATGTTGAAGGGAGGCGGCCCCTTTGGTGTTTGCGTCACCTGAGACGGTTAAAAACACAGAATTATACAAGCATAGTATTATTGATAAATGAGGTCAGTTTGAACTGTTAAAGTAAACCTTGCAAATAATTATAAGTATTAAAACCTTAAAAAAAAAAAAAAAGTACCTCTAATCTTCCATCAAGTATCTGGCAAACAGAGGCCACCCTCCACGCCTTTCCTGCAGGCATTTGTTCCGACTCTAAACTGTTTGCACCGTTCAGTGAACGCAGCTGTCTTACGATCTCCAAATTGGTTTTTAGAGGGAAATCTTGGCCACAAAGGTTGATGAAGTATTTCCATTTTTTGCGCATGTTATAAAGATCAGCCATACAGTTGAGGTCGGCCTGGACACGTGGCCAGGCACCGTAGATCACATCTTCAGTCCTGCTGACCATGAAGGTGTTTGGGAAACAGGACGTAATCGCCGTGATGGCAGCTACAACCGAGTCCTTTGCTTTTTTGTCCACGTGGACGCAGTATAGATTTTGAGGTGCGTAGATGGCTCTCAGGAGCCGCTCAAAGTTCTGCACCTAAAATACATGAAAAATAAAAAGTTTAAAAATCTGCTTTGTGTGTACTTTTCAAATGAAAAGAATTTAATCTGTAAAATAAGCAAAGGGCCCTTTTGATCAATACATTTTGACTCCACTTTTAAAGTTTACAGTGCATGAGTTTTGCTCTATCACCTGAGTAAAGCCTGTCCCACACTAGAAGATCTTCAAATGTGATTTTGATTTTGTGGGAGACCAGACACAAACAAGAAAGCACAAACTATACTGTCCCTTGTCAAGAGGCAGGACAACACAGATATAATAGTTATTGTATATCTGGCAACACTGGAGGGAACAGACACAGGGCAGATGCATTTATCGCATCAATGTGCTGAATTACTTCTGAGATGTTTAGTGGGCACTTTTTTGTGTTTCTAGTCACCTGTCAACTATCACAAGGACACAGCATACAAATGTCACATTGTTTTTGTTCAGAAAAAAACCCCCCAAAAAGGCAGAATGTATGTACGCAAGGCAGAATACACACACACACACACACACTTTAACATTAACAGAATCAAATAAAGGATTTTAAATATGTTTACCTTATGATGCACAACCAAAGAGTAAGCTATTGGGAAGTCCTCTTCCTCCTGACTTAATGGGAATGTTATGTATCTCCTGCTCAACTTGAATTCCCTGTAAATGCACAACGTCGGAAACATTACTAATTTCTGTCAAGATGTCACACTCGGAGCAATAAATCAAAATATAAATGTAGTGTAAAGCCACACACCTGCAGTCTTGGGCCGCTTTAATGTAATGCTCATCCGAAAGTAGAACATTCTTGCGGAAAGCCCTGGTGATGCTGAGTATTTTGGCCTGTTCTACTGCCCGGCTGTCTCCCTGCAGGATGGCCGAGCAGTTGCACGTGGCTTCCGGGCTCCCGTCATCGTCCGCGTACTCGAACCAGCGGTAACCGAGTCTGTAGTTTGAATCCCACTCTTCATCAGAGCAGCTGAGAATGGAGAGCAGCCACAGCATCGCCAGAACAGAAGTGAGCTTCAGAAACAGGAGAATCCTTCTTGGTCTCAGGAACCTCATTATTTCAGAGTACGAAACTCAGTTAAGATGTCATTAGTGTGAATTATGTGTGCAGTCAGTCGAGATTTATATTTATCTCATGTCGTCAAAGAAGGTCACTCTCAGCGATCAACAGGTGCGCGCATGCGCAAAATTAACGCTGGATTCATGACACGTGCGCAGCGGCCACTTTTCTAAATTGACAGGCGCGTGTCCGGTGTCTGCAATCAACAAACAATCACCCCCCTTTTTCTCCATAAACAAAACATCATCACAGTTTCCTTTAACGATATACGCACATATATGTATATATATATATATACATATATATATATACACACACATATATACATATATATGCCAGTCTATGAGAAGACACCTCTATACAATATATATTATATAAAATGCATATTTAATAATTAATTATAAATATTCATACTAAATAAAATTTTTGAAATTGTGTTGTTAGTCACTCTATCTAGACTAGACCAGCGTTTGGTTGGGAAATGTCACCCTCTTGTGACTGGGTAGATAAATGACATTGTATTAAATGTATGTTAAATGTAGTATTTTACTGTCAGCCAATACAAAGATTAAGCTTTTATTAACCTCAGTTGAATACATGACTGACCACTGGTTCTTTTAAAAAATGTTTGAGAAGGTTCCCTCAGTTCATCTAATTACATTATTTTCATTATTTATGTTGTATTATTGAAGGGAAAAGAGAGCAGCTGTTTTTATGGAGGGACCTTAAAAAGAAACGTAAAAATGATTCTTAATGAATAACTTTATGATTATAACCAAGTACTTTATCCATATAATGTATGGATATTGTACTTAGTACTTAGTCACGACTAAAAATCTATTTTTATTCATTTATTTGACATCAAAATATTTTGATCATCTGTATCTTGTGTACAATATTGCTATTATTTGTATTTAATGACGGCGGTATTTTTGTTTTAAATGCACTTTTATTCAAATATATAATACTGAGTTTGTCGTTTGGCGTTTATGTTTCTACCTCCAATCGAGAACATTCAGTTGAAAATATTCTGACGACACTTGAAGGCAGCACGTGGCTCCACGCCTCCTTCTATCACGTGGACAATGACGTTAGCATAAGCGTTTTACGTGCGACGCAGATGTGTAGTATGTAAGCAGCATCCTAGTGGCTGTCTGACTGCGACCACCAGGTCTTTATTTTCATCGTCACACTGCAGGTGGATCTGAGAGAAGCCGGAACTGTGTTTCTTATAGACAGTCGGATCAATATTTCTTTTAAAATTACTTAAACAACACGTTGTAAGAGCCGGTCCCTCTGATGAAGCTAACAGTTAGCTTAGCCTCTGTTAAGTGAACTGTTAAGTCTGTGTCTGTGAGGAAGGTTAAACCTTATCAAATTACAATCAACTACTACTTCAACAGCAGAAGATACAAGGACAATTTCTGAAAGCCTCAAGGTGACAGATACAGTTTGAGTTTTACGAGCTGTCAAGGAGGCGCTAGCCCACGTTTAGCCGGTCTCACTTCCTTGTGTAGTTCGAGGTCATTCTGTCGGTTTCGTCAGAGCCAGTGAACCGTTAGCGGCGAACCATGAAGAGTCTACCGTACTTCTGCCGCGGAGAGGTCATCCGAGGCTTCGGGAGAGGGAGCAAAGAGCTGGGGATTCCCACAGGTGAGTTAATAATCTCTTACCAACCAGCTTTTTATGTCAGTATCTGCTTATGGCGATCATAACGCCAAGTCATTCTGAATCTGACTGATCGATCTAGAAAACGTGCAGAGGTACATATCGATACAGGTACAGGTAGACCGATATGTATTTCTACGGTTGATAACGATCTTAACAAGTCATTACAGCCTGTCTGATATGATTTGATTTTAGCTGATATATTTGGTCATGTTCTTTTTCACTCTCATCTGAGAATATTTAACGGTTTAACAAATGTGACACAATTGCTTAATTTAAAGATAGAAACAATGGCAATAACATTATTTGTATGCATCCTTTATTTAACAATATGCTCTGTCAAGCACAGTGGTGTAGTGTACATGATACGCAGGTATAAGATGTATATCCACTATAGAAGAAGCAGGGTGTCTGTATAACCACCAAAATGTGCAGTGATGCATATCAGCTGTAGAAATTGCACTCATAATCACACTCACATTTGTTTTTACTTGCATATAATAAAATTCACCATGTGCATATTCTTTTTCTAGGTTATTGTGTTGCTGGTCTGGCAACCCATGCTGCTTTGAGTGTGCTTTGTTTTTATGTAACTGGGGAAAAGTGGCCTGCACTCGACATGCCTGACCATTGGACTTTACCGTCCCTACACACTGAAGTATCACAGAAACAAGCAACACTGTTTTTTAACAGCCTGCGGGATTAGTGATAGTGTATCCACTAAAGTAGTATACACCACTGGTCAAGCAATACTACTGTATAAGACCTGACTGAGGGAGTATTTGTGTGTTAAAAACAGCAGCTTGGGGGCGGGTAGGGGCAATAAGCCTTTATTTCGTAGAACCAGCAGCTTTTTTTTTGAGCAGTAAAGTTCATCTATTTAACTTCTTGTGGGCACTTCGTTGTTTTCAGTCATACCTCAAACTATTTTTAGCCATCCATTTTGTCCTGTGGAGCTTTGTGTGCACTGGTTTGAATGTAACAGTGCAGTGCATTTGTATTTTTTAACTAAAAATAATGTTTAAAGCATGAAACAGGTAATCAGCAAACTAAATTGTTTAATAAACCGTGGGGTGAAAATATTAAACAATTATTGATTTTACTTAGGGCTGGGTGATAATACGATAACGATACGTATTGTGATAGACACTTCCGCAATATCAATTGAAAAAACGGTCGATAAAATCACTCTACTTCGTTAGGGAAAAAACAAAAAACCTGTAGAGTGGTCAGAGCCTCTGGAGTGGCAGTCAAACCAATCACTGAACAGTCAATTTGGTTGCGCCATCCTCTTCCCCGTGTCTCACTCACAACAACAGCATGTGAACATCGAGTGAGCAGAGGCGAGAATGAGTGCTGAAAACAAGGGAAAAAAAGACACACTACCTTGCCAGTATGGCAGTTTGATGGTTAATTAAAGTCCGACCGAGCTTATTACTTATTATCAACAAACTTATTCTACCATCTTCATCGCTCACACCCCCTGGATTACTCGCGCTGTACTGCACGCCAATCAACATCATCTGCCTCTACCTGTGGAGATACACAGACCGCCCTGTTGAGGTGCTCTGCAACAGTATGACAAAAAATCCAAACGTTACAAAGACATAACTGAGGTAGTGAGGTAGTGGCTCACAGAGCCAAGGACATGCTTCCAGTCAGCATCGTTGAGAAGTTTGGTTTTAAAAATCTCATGAACGTGCTTGACATTACTATTTTCCTCTGTGTGGTCTGGTTGATAACTGTAGTGATTAAAATAAGAGGAAAGTTTATGAGTTTAGAATAAATGTGTTCAAGTTAAAACATTTTTTATTATTAATTCAATAATTGTCAATATGAAGTAGTTATTGTTGTAGTTGTGATATGTTTTTCAGCCATATCGCCCGGCCCTTTTACTGCTTTTTTTGTTTTGTACACAACACATTTGTTAAAAAGCATTGCTCCATTTCCTTCCTAAAAACAAACAAACAAACAAACAAAAGAAGGGGATTTTTGTTTATGAACTTACATTTTGTGTATGGAATATGGCAATTGCAAAAGTGCCATTGAGCAAGAATAATTTTGTTTCCTTGCAGACCTCATTTTAACTTTTTAATTTTCTCACCTTCCTCCCTTTCCCCATCCTGTCACCAGCCAACTTTTCAGACTCAGTGGTGGACAATCTTCCAGCAGATATCAGCACAGGAATCTACTATGGCTGGGCATGTGTGGGTAACGGGGATGTTCACAAAATGGTGATGAGCATTGGCTGGAATCCGTACTACAAAAATACAAAAAAGTCAATGGTAAGTAGCATAAAAAGCACCAACTGTTGATATTTTAGTCTGACTGACAATATGCACGTTGAATATGAATTTATAAAATGCTTACATAGATCACCCAGGGTTTGAAGGCAGTGATGGTCTGGTCACAAGACATCTTCTTCTGCTACAGTAATGAGTGTAAATAATTCCAGGGGGGGGACCCAACCTCAAATATAGATTGAGGTTGGGTCTTAAGGTTATAAAGTGTCAACGGTTGAGTATGTGCATTCATGGGGATTTCACTCATGGCTGCACATAAATGGTTGTCCAGAATGATAAAAAAGACGGTTATTATTATTATTAGAAGGTTATTATCAGCATCATGGTTAGTCCCTCTATGAAACACAGAGAGGTATGAAATATTCAGTTCCCATGATTTCATGCTGCTCGCTAATGTCAACAATCTAGGTCTATGGTGGCAGAGATTACATACTGTGCCTTTAAATGTATTCATATTAAGGTTAGAGAGGCAGAGCAGACCATTCCTTATAATTGCAGTAAATGCCAATTTTTATTATTATTTTTTTGGTTCTAGGAGACCCATGTGATTCACACGTTCAAGGAGGATTTCTATGGGGAAGTTCTCAGTGTTGTCATGGTGGGCTACATCCGTCCAGAGAGAAGCTATGACTCTCTTGGTATGTCACTTTTTTTCCTAACACCCTCACACACATGTACATTGACTTCTATTCATTTGGACAGCTTAAACAAAGCTTTATCCTAAACCTTTTCTATAACTACTTAATGCCTAACCTAACAACAATTCAAATCTTGTCCGTAAACTTAACCAGTTCCTCAGAATTGAGGTTCGGCCTCATTCAGACCAGGTTTTGGCAGTCTATGACATGTCTATGTTTCTGCCAGATAAATGTTTATGTCCTGAAGAGGTAATTCACACACATTTACTGACTTGGCTCACTTGTTTTGTCTGCATCTCTTTCCAAACAGAAGCTCTGATTGCCGCCATCAACAATGACATTGAGGAAGCCAAGGTCAACCTGGAGCTCGCAGAGCATCTCAAACTGAGAGAGGATAACTTCTTCACCAGCACCTCATCTACAGGCCTGGCCACCACCACCACCACCACAGCATCCACATCACAGACTATAATGAATGGTCACTGACAGCTGGCTGTGACTGTAGCACTTAATGTATACACAAACATTTCTGAAGATAAGGCTTTCTGCATTCGTACTCATTAGATGCACCGCTTTGTAGATATAAATTATAAAAGACACATTTTTTAAAATTAGTTAGATATATTAGATAATGTTAATTTGTGTATGTGTATATGTATATGTGTATATATGTATATGTGTATATATATATATATATATATATATATATATATATATATATATATATACATATATATACACACACACACAAATTATATATATATGTTCCCTCCAGAATTGCTGTTTGCAGTGTCTGGATTCCAGTGCTTCTGTATATTTGATCTTTTATGTGAGAAGGTACTCTCAAAAATCAGTTTGAGATGAAGGTGACCAGAAACTACAAATGGTTTAGACCATAAACTAATTTATATGAACACATGGTCATAAACAAAATGGTTATCACTTTTAAAGTCCTTTTCTCATGAGGATATATCTGTGTCAGATGTTTAGTCTGGGCATTATTATCTGTAACAAGAACACAGTTGGCACAGTTGTGACTTTATGCAACGTAGTGGCTCAATGCAAGGCATCTGTGTGATGACAGGGATATTAAATAATGAAACCATATAAATTTAATGGCATCTTTACTTTCTTTTTTTCATAGTTCTTCTGAGAAAATGTCTTTTTAAGCATGAGTCTAACTTTCCTTACAATCACTGCCTAGAAAACTATTAAATCAGAGAATTTGGGGGTTCTTCTGGAACAATGAATATAATCCTCGTTAACTGGAATTACTGAATAATCAGCAGAATTGTTATTTATTGAATGAAATGTCTACATGTAGCATAGACATAAAAAAATACCAACTTTTCAGATGATGTGAGAATCCTTTAGCAGAAGCAAACTATTTTTTCCAATGATTACAGAGAGTAAAACATTTGAAGGCCAAATAAAGCGGGGGAAAAACTTTCACACCTCATTCTCCCAATACTGATATTTACAAATCTTTGAAGACAATCAAGTCTAGACAGAAAAAAAACCTACAATCTGTGTCTACACACACATATTACTGTTATATCTGTTGAGCTTGTGGTCTTTTATAGGAACTGTTTTTAGATCAGTGTGAGTCGACACGTCAATCATTTAAAAGAAAACATGAAATGGTCAAATATTTAACTTCTTGCAAACCCATTTAAGTGATTGTTTAAAAGAACCAACATATTAATCTAGCACTGTGCTTTGAAATGTTTTAATCTGCTTTGTATTTAGATTTTTCTGGGTGTGTGTTCAGTGCCTTCTTATGAGTGATGACATAATCTTTCTGTTCTATTGTAACAGTATACATACTTTATAGCTGTCTGCTAATTCACCGTTATGTCAAGCTTCATGTCTCATGCTGTAAACTACTGTATATGCTCGTCCTCTCACTGTAACTTCAGGTTGTAGCTCGCTGCTTCTCCAAACCTATCAAACATTTGAAGAGGGATGTTTACAGTTTAGGGGCCAGTTTAACTGCATGGAGAGTTAAGGGAAAATCCTTAATATTTTCTTCACCTTTCACTCAAGAGGCTTCTTCAGTTCTGACTGACTCGTGGGTGAGAGGTGAAACATCTATAGCCTACAACTAAATCAAATCCAGCTCACAGATATCCTTTATATTTTCATTCATGTTTGACAGGATTTTTAATCAAAGCTTACCAGGAAACAAAAGCACCTCGCCACATCTGGCCTTTTTTTCCTGGGATGACATTGGTTGATGCCGACGGGAATGTTGTCAATGTAATGTCTAATATTAACAGTTGCAAATGTTTCTATTACAAACATTGTGTAATTAAGGGTTTGTTAAGTTGGATGAGAATAAACCTGTATTTCCTGATTTTACAATGTCTGAAACCACTAAAATGACCAAACACTGGTTCATGAATGAGTCTGTAAATGTCGCTGCACAAACAAACCCGGAGGTGTAAGGGTTTAGTTCTACATGTTTGACGCAGAGATAAGGGATAAGGGAAAACTGCCACAGTGATGTCTATAGTCCGTATTTGTGAAGGAGGGACTGTGACAAAATGTCCTCAAGTTGTTGTTCTGTCTGTTTAGTCTATGAGATGAGGACAGAACCTGTTCCGCTACGGATTCAGTGGGAAAGTTTTACTTTTAAATACAACAGTCAGTTGAACTTTTATGCAGGACAAACACCACAGTGCAAATCTGTTTCCCACCCACTCTATTGCACAGATGCTTGCACACTCCCTCAGCTTTCTCGTGTAATCTAATCACACACCAGGACCAAGGGATCACCAGTCACTCTTGCAATTGTTTGTTAATTATTAAACTGCTCATCAATATTTCACACAGATCAAAATCCACCTTTATTTTTGAAAGAATAATTCACGGCACATTTCACTTCAACCATGTACAGAGTAATCATTATTTGCGAGACACTAATGTGTCTTTTTACGGTCCAACTAATTAATTAATAACTGTAAACCAAAGATGCTAAATTAAAAGCAACATTGACTGAATGTGTTGGATTATTTAACTCTGATACATTTCTGCAACACGTTTTGTGACCAGCCTTGACTTGGATGTATTTGTTTTTATACACATTTAATTTACTCTGGTCCCCAGGATGAAGTATCCCTGATAACACAATAAGTAAACAAGCAAAAATGATAAGAAAATGTCAAATACAGCCCATGTTCTGAGCCTTACATCTTTTTTTTCTTTCCATTTTTAGGAGTGTAAAGCGATCTGCTGCCAAAATGGTCAAATATGACATTTGAGGCAGGTTTAATTCCTTGTAGCTGTCATCTGTCTCAACAATGTCACTGAAAAAAAATCATTTTGGTCCACCTCAATTCCACCTGATTAATCCATTTTTATTTATTCAGCCCCAAATCACCAATGCATGTTACGTATCAGGGTGTCGAAACTAAGTGAAAAAGCACATGGCGACAGTGGAGGGAAGTTTCCTTCTTTAAGAGAAGGAAACTTCAATTGTGCTAACAAGATCTGAAGGCATCCAGCTTTATATACAAAAAAGAGTATTAAGTAAAAATCATGTATCCAATGACTACCCGTCTGTCTGAAGAACTTGCCAAAAAATAAACACATTTCTCGTTTTCATGTCGGTGATATTGAACACTCCCCTTCTTTATCCTTTATCCTTTTTTATTTCTTGCTTTTGTGCTTGATTTTCATATATACGAGTAGCTCTCGTCGTCGTACTCAAGTTCAATGTCATCTTCATCCAAGAGTCCATACTTGAACTTCCGATACACGGTCCCATCTTTTCCCATGTGAACAATATCGTCTTCTTCTTCCTCATCATCCTCCTTACAGTCCAAGATTCGGTCACTGTACTCCCCCAGTGAGGAGGTGGAAAACTGTGCGGGGACGCTGCCGTTGGTGTCCAGTTTCTTGTAGCCCCCAGCTTTGGCTTTGGCTGACAAGGTGAGGGATTTTGACCGTGCGTTGAGGAAGAGGAAGAGCCCGCCACCACCAAGGATGACAAGTAGCACGCAAACAGTGACAAAGAGTCTGATGGCGCTGCTTTCAGGCTCAGCTTTCTCCAGGACAAAGTTCACACCCATGACACACTCATCTGAGACGAATGAGATAGAGCACATCAGGTTACATTGGTCACATGTGAGCTCTATACTGGGTTTGTGTGCTTTCCAGACTCCAGTTGTAATGAAATGTCGCTGTGTCTGTGTTGATTAAAGACCAAGAAATCTTGGGAAAATCCTGTAAGCTGGAAATTTCTTAGCATCATTCAGAAAGACTGGAAATTCCTTCATTGGAAGATGCCCCAAAGGACTGTGACTAATGAGTGACACACACACACTATTTTCCAGTTGTAGATTACTATATGAACTCAGTGTATTCTCAAATATGGAAAAGCAGTATGCACTGACAGGATGACACAGAATGCTGTGTGTGTGTGTGTTGTACCTAGTGATGCCTCACAGTCACAGCACTCCCAGGGTATCGGTTTATCATCGTGGCCGTTCTGATCACCACAGCAACTCAAGCAGCGGCCATCATCAGACAGGATCTGTAGCGCATGGCAGACAGTGCAGTTCCACATGCTGGGACCTCGACAGTCCATGCAGGAGGAATCACACGGCCTACACTCTGGCTCATCGCTCTGGGAGTCAGACTGCTGGAGCAACAGAGGAATTAAGTCAATTTACCATAGGCTGTTACAGGCAATCTGTAATTTGGGTCCTAATATGTACATTGTTTGTCTTTTTAACTTGTAAATAAATAACAGAAGGTAATAATCACCTGTGAAGTGCCGTAGAAGCCTATGAGACACTCAGACATACAGATGCCACCCCTGAAGGCGTAGGAATCATAACAGGACAGACAGGCCAGAGCACCTTTATCTGGAACACAGAGAAAAAGGTATCACATGATAGTAGATGGATCACAAGACTAAAAGTAGATTTCAAATCAAAATATATGTGTGTGTGTGTATATATATATATATATATATATATATTTACACACACACACACACACACACACGCACACACGCACGCACGCACACACGCACGCACACGCCTGTTTTACTACTTGTTAGAGATGAAGTGTAAAGGAATTAGTGACATCTAGTGGCGAGACTGCAGTGTGCAACAAAAAAACTGAATGCTGCCTCCTTCCTTTCCTACACGTTAGGCGCCACGTTGGCCTTCACCACAACCCTAAGTTCTACTCGTTCACTGCTCCACTCTTGCTGCCCTTCATCCTCCTCATTCACTGATTCACTGATATTATATTGTCCTGACCTAAACACATCATATTCCACAGACTGAAGAAAACATCTTTGTTCCTCACAGCTCTGCACAAATATAACACAGTCATCATTTTAAATGAGCTGTTCAAATGAACATGAGAACAATTATGCAAGAATGACCATTTCCTCTCAAATTGAGGAAAGCACACTGTGACTGGTTTGTTCATTTGGGTTTCAGTTGAAGCGTAGAGGCGGACCATGGTGGCGTCTATATTCTAAGACTATCTTTCATTTTAAAGCAATTATACACTAATACATTCTGTTCATTTCTGTCAATGAACCCTCATAAAGGTTGCAAACTGGACGGCAACATTAACTCAAATTATCATTTATTAAAGGAGATGATCTCTGAATAATGTGATATCACATAAAAACATGCAAACAATAAAACAGGTGACGTAAATAAGCAATGAAGGCTTTTTGTTTTTTACCTCTGCAGGTCTTGCAGGTTGAATGACACCTGTGACAGGTCATGAACCGTTTATCTAGGTAGAAGTTTGAGGGGCAGCTCTGTAGACACTGGCCCCACTGCCTTACGTATACGTAGTCCCGTCGACAACTCAGGCAGTTTCTGTTCCCAGGACCCGAACACTGGCTACAAGACGGGTCACAGTGCTCGCACACCATGGTTTCAGTGTCGCCGAAGTGACTGAAGAGGATAGAGGATGAAGATTTGTACCAATTGTGTACCATGGGCAACAAATAAATTAGGATTAGATATGAAGAAGAAATGATGATTGATGTCTATTTTGATTGTTTTGAGGGCATCATACCAAATCTTTTCGAACAATCAAAATGGTCAACGTTACTGAGCTTCTGCCGGAACAGAATATTGTATACATGGTCAAAGTCAGACTAAAAATCTGAATATTAAATTGAATCAGTAACTTCCTTTATTCTACAAAAGGTTGAATACTACCTACTTAAATCATTGATGGTGATTTATTTTTTTAAATCACTCACAGCACACAGAGTAAAAGTGTTTTCAGACTGATGTGTTGATCAGGATTATCCGGGATCTTGTGTATTCTTCTTACCTTTCAGAGCAGGATTCCACGCAGCTGCTTCCCTGCTTGAAGAACCCGGTTTTACAGGTGACACACTGCAAACTGTGGTGACCAGCACATGATTTACAGCTGAAGTGACAGCGCTCACACACGCGCTCACCCTCGTCCTCGGCGTAGTAACCTACAGGACACTGCTCCACACATGTGCCGTCTGATGGACGATGACACAAAGTCAGAAAGAGAGAGAGTGCTTGTTGGAAAAAAAAAAAACAACAACACAGAGTCAACAAACTGTGTAACTTTGCTTTGTTTCTTACTCAGCAGGAAGTGTGGCTTATTGCAGTTAAGGCAGTTGTTTTTGCCCGGCCCAGAACAGAGATTACAGAGTTTGTGACACTGTTGGCAGTTTCCACTCTGGTCCGTGTACGATTGTGGAGGACACTGAGTGACCCGCATACAGTGTCCACTAGCATCTTTTCTTCTGTTGGTGTCACAGCTCAGGCAGGATGAGGGGTCAGGCCCTGAGCAGGTCAAACATGACCTGTCACAATCTGAGAAAAACAAAAGCCATGAGACACAAACAATATGTGCAAAGCTTTTAAGCCAGCTTTGTTGTTTGCCTCGCTGATGCAAAATTCTGATTTCATGTCTTTCTTTGGTATTTTGAAAGATAAAATGACATGTTTGACAAATGCTCCTGTAAATTAGCAAGCTGTCAGTGATTTAAACTTGTACAACATGTGGATCTAATGCTCGAGCATGTCTCTACAGCAGCCATCAAAGTAGGGCAAACAGGTGTAAGCAATGACACTAATTAGAGTCAATTAGTTTTAAGAGAGACAGTTTCCTGCTGTTTTTAAAAGGATATGATGACACTTAAACGTGTACAAGCTGTTTTTCTGGGGGAAAAAAAAAGTTATTTCAATACACATTTCGTTGTTTTGTATTCTAATAACAAAAAAGAATATATGATCATCCTAGAATGCCTAAAACAACAAATCTAGTAGTGGTCAGTATATTTTTAGTTTGTGTTTGGAAATGTTGATCCTACAGTATCATCAAGCTTCCTTACCTCTGCATTCATTGGTTCTCCCATCATAATAAGTGTGGTCAAGACACTTGGCCAGACATTCTCCATTGTAACGGACAGCTTTCACATTGCTACACACGAGACAGTCGTCAATACCCGGTCCGTCGCACGTGGCACACTCAGAGTGGCAGTGCACACACTCCTGCTGCTTCTCACTGGCAAAGTAGCCCTGAGGACAATCATCCACACATTTGCCCTCTTGGAGGAAGTAGTACTCGGCACACTCTGGGAAAGAGAGAGAGAGAGAGAGATTAATGCAACTGTTACAGCCTTAAATGAGTTATTTTAAAGACTTGAAACCAGCAGTTTATCCTTTTTATCCTTTTAGCTTTTCAGTCTGTCAGTATTCACATCTAGTGCATGAAGCAGTAAAAACCGATTTGTCTTTCACATCATTGATGAATCAAATGTTTACAAAAACAAAAAATTGTAAAATAGAAAAAAATATTTGATGATGATGAGACATTTGCTGGTTCTTTACTACTATTTAATTCATTAAGATACAGTGATTTTCATACATAAATGCACATATAGGGCTAAACCTTTTGGGGAAACTACTGAGTTGTGATGCATATTTTTTCTGCCAAGTGTGTAAAATACGATGGAGCATTAAAACATGACACAATGGAAATATTAACCACTTTTAATGTGAGGTGATGATGTGAATTGTTTCCTCTATCCCATTTTTTAATTTGCAGGGCATTTTCTTCATTTGATAACGAGTAATTGATCAGCCCTGTACGTCATACCTGTTCAAAGTGTGAATACTCAAACTAACGTTGACACTGCTCCACCCAGATTACTTACTCTTACAGAGGCCATCTTCATTGCACTCACTGCAGTGAGCTGGACAGCTACGACACTCTCTGTCTGTAGTGAAATAGCCGTCTGGGCAGCGTGACTTGCAGGAATGGTCCAAAAGGAAGTAGTGCTCTTCGCAGCTCAGACAGTGAGCAGCACTTTGTTGGCAGGACGCACACTCCGGAGCACACGGCTGACAGTTCCCGTCCTGATGAAAACCTCTGGTAAAGAGACAGTGAGATGATGACAGTTAGGTACATTACTGTTTCACAGAGTTTGTGTGGAAGTAAAAAAAAAGAAAGAAAAAGAGCTGGATGTGAACCTCTGACACTGCGTCACACACAATCCATTTTGCAGGTAAAGGCCACTCCGACAGCGGAGGCATTGCTGTGCGTCCTGGCACGTGACACAACCTTTTGAGCAGTCCTGACACTGGTTTGACACCTTGTTGGCGAATGTGCCTAATGGACAATGTGGCACACACGTCTGTTGAGCAGTTAAAAATGTACCTGAAGACAGAGAGAGATGAATCACCGGACAGATACAAGAAAAAGTACATAAAGCCTACAACTTTATATTAAAGGTTGATAATTTCTGCTTATTTCTGCGAAAACAAGTCATCTTTAATGAAAATCTGCCTAAAACATCTGAGATAATCCCACTAAACATCTTTAAAAAGCTTAGTCTAATAATGCGCACATGGACTGAACATGTTTACCTGAGTGGCAACTCCTGCAGTCATCCTTCTCTGCAGCAGAGCAAGATCTACAGGTGGAATGGCACTGTTCACATTCGTCCTTAACTGATGACAAGAGAGAGGAAAAGAGAGAGAGAAGAGATGGAGCAAAGAGAAATAAACTGGTGGGTAATGTTGACAGCGGTAAATTTGTCTTACTGTTTCTGAAGTGTCCCTCGCTGCAGGGCAGTGTTTTCCCCTCCACACACTCCCCGTTGTCCAGTGTAAATCCTTTCTCACAGGAGTCACAGTCGTCATATTGTGGGCCTCCACAGGTGCGACAGGAGCGGTGACACGACTCACATTCCCGGCTCTCCTCATCCACGAAAAATCCTTCCTTACAGTGATCCACACATTCTCCACCTGGGCACACAAACAAACCTAAGTTGACCAACCATGTGCCACTAAACTTTTAAAGGTTAATTGGAGAAAGAATTAGTGACCTATTTGTCTGTGTAGTAAGCCTTGGTGCGTTCAGGCTGTTGTAGCAACATGGCAGCTCAAGATGGTGGCCTTTAGAAAGCAAAAATGCTTGTTCTATAGACGTATATTCTAAGATTATACGTGAATACAAATATGCATGTTTAGTATATTCAATTTCTGCCAGTATGCCCTCTGAAACACTATAATTTTGAATAAAGAAATGTTTTGTCATCTCTGACACTCGAGTACTTGTTTAGTTGTAGTGATGTTCACACATTTTTAGAAACTTTAATTGAAAATGGTACTGTCTGCGAGGATTACATTTACTGAACCCAAATCAGTCACTTTTTCTGGCCCCAAGATTTCATCACTTATCCCAAAATAATTCAAATAATACCAAAGGTGTAGAATTCATCTTCACACCAGTAGCACTGGGACTGTTCACAGACGACACATTTTCTGTCTTCACATGGAGCACAAACCATGGCGCTGTTTAGACTGTAGGTCCGGTCTGGACAGGTCTGATGGCAGTCTGTGCCTAACCTGACAGACACACAGACACGCAGACAGACAGGTACAACATCAATGTTATGACTGGTGATTATAATGGGGATTGCAACTCTTTGAGACTTACAGGTAGTAGCCATCTTCACATTTGAGGCAAACCGTTTCCTGGCCCTGCTCCCCTGAATCCTCTGTTGTAAAGAGCAGAAATAAAGCTTAATCATCAACAGGAGCAACAACAACTTCATCGAGATCAGGCAGGTTGTGAACTTACTGAACAGATCATGTTTGCATTTTCAAAGAAAGATAAACAGGAAGAGAGCTTATACTGGGTCAGCCTTGGCCTTACTTGTAACTTGGTTTGAACATAGTGAAACTTTACTCCCGTTATCACCTTGAGAATTATAACCACAATCTGTCGAGGCAAGTATTAGTTAATTCACATGTGACAATATGAAAAATAACATGACTTTGGCCATGTTCTCACAGGCAACACTGTGATTTCTCTGACCCCAGTTTCACCAGCAGGAGGCACTCTGACAACACACTATGTACACAGTGTTCAGTTCACAGTGGAGGTGAAGGACACTCTCAGTTCATCATCATCCTCATCCTCATCAGTGAGTTTGATCAGTGAACGAGCAAACAACTTTAACCCCGAAGCCTTCAAACAAACTGAAAAGTCAAAGAGTCGTTTCAGTTTACATCTGCAAAATCTGGAGTCTGAACAAAGTCACATGCTGCTCAACTGGTTACCTGTCAATTGTAGCAACAGAATCTATTGGAATAAGTTAATATTTTTTCAGAATAAAAGCCCTGAACTCGCCAGTCCACATACTGATGCTGGCAGGTGTATGTTCACTGTAAGCGGCTAGAGCAGGGCAACATGACCTCAACTATTCAATAAGGCAACATGACCTTAAAATGATACCACGATATAACATCATGGTATTGCTATAACTAAGATTATGGTATTTTACAAAAGAGTCTGTGCCACATTTTCATTATGACATGATATTAAGCATGAAATCGATCAGGGGGCCTCATATGGCCCACGGGCCGCAAGTTTAAGACCTCTGTGCTAGAGAACGCAATGTATCCAAGAATGTCCTCACAATTATAGGGGGACACGTGTGTGTGCATGTGTGTGGGCATTTTTCGTCTTTCAAACTAATTATTTCCTGCTGTCAATCAAATCGGTAACCAAGGAAGAGCCACTCTGTCATCATCCCTTTGTCCAACAATGTCAAAACAGGACAGACAGAGTGTGGTGGGAAAGAAGGATCAGACAGGAAGCAGAAGGAGTGTGTGTGTGTGTGTGTGTGTGGGGGTGTGGGGTGGGGGGGTTAAGGTAAAGGACAAAAATAAGGGGTTGGAGAAAAGAGGTGGAAATAACTTCTTTAAAAAAGCCCTTCTGCAGACTTTCCCCAGGGACTTTTATTCTCTCCAGAAGAGCCTCCATCGACCCCCACACCCCATTCCTCTCTTTCTTCTTCTAGCACCCACAACTTAACACTGCACTGGTTTGCACTTCAATGCAGTCAACAAGCCACTACCTGTGAAAGCAATTACTCATACAGAGTGAGACTGGGAGAAAGGAAAGGTGGGAGGAGCGGAGGTACAGAACAAGGGAGAGGGAGCGAGGAGCCGAAAATCATGCCTCCAGGCTGTGTCTGAAGTGAAGAGAGAGAAAATAGCGCCCGCATAAATATTAACTGTACAGGGTGGGGATTTCAGCTGAATTTAAATTGGCATACACAAGCGCGCACTTGTGGAATGCGCAAGCACACATTCACACTCTACATGCACTCACAAGCTATACACTAAAATAGCACATATGTGCATGCACACACATGCAATCAAATTAATGTCATTCACCACCTCGTCCCAGAAAGAGGTGATGGACTCTATATTGACAAGAGTGAGGATGGATATTCATCTGCGATCCTCACTTGAGCAGGAGAGAGTATTAAGTCAAGTGTTTGAGAATGATACCGTAGACTATGATTGGACTATCAGTCAGTGGATTCTTAAAGGATGGAGAAGGTGAATAACGTTAGTTTGAAATATTTGATGATACCTGATTAATCGCTGATAACTACCTTCAGTTCACAAGAAGAAAAAAACATCAGAACTGAACAATGTTTAATAATCGTGGTAATAATAGTGATCTTTCATGGATCCAGCAGCAGTCTGCGTCATTTTTGTTGGAGTCTCTACACATTTGTTTTCGTTATTGATCAATTGAGGAAAATGATGTACACTATAAAGTAAACATGTCCTTTAAATGAGCAAAAGTACACATCAACCCATAGACGTGATACTAGCCAGTGGGCTGTGGAGCCTCCATGGAGAGCAGTGATCTGCTTCTCCACATGACGGTCAGAGGTAGTGCAACAATCGGTTCCATTTGGAACCAGGGTCCTCTGATGTCTACAGGTTGTAAAATGTCCTATCAGAGAGATTTAATCACCCAAATGACCGATCATTCGACCGTGTGGACATAATGAAGCAAAAAACATTCATGTGAAAGAGAAGAGCATCAGAAGGTGAGATGATCTTTCATGAGCAGAAGGAGCCTCAGCCCTGCAGAAGAACAGCGCTGATGATGTTCACTTCACAGAGACAAGAATCAAGAGAGATCTGAGATGCCAGCAGCAAAGTCCTGTAACTGTATGAGGAGGAGCCCGTGGAGCTGTGTGATGAAAAAAGGTGCAGTCCGTAACGTTTGGGGTGTGTGTATGTGTTTTTTTTTGTTTTGTTTTTAAATATTATTATTTTGCCTCTGTTTGGTGTTTGTGAACATACATTATGTAACATCATTTGTGGAAATCTGCAGTGTGTGGACACATTTGACAGTGGTTTGCATGTGACATACTTAAAAGTGACCAACAACCATATTAATTCCAGGTCATTCTCAACTTCTGGTAACTTTACCAGCCAGGACTGATCTGAAATACCACTAATCCTTTTTATCAGAGCCAGCCCAAGGCTAAGTTTGTGGCTTCATGGGCCCCCTGATCACCCCCCTGATATTAACATATCAAATAAATCTTGATTTCTTTAGTGTTAAGTCTTTTTGTTTTATTTTGGAGTTACTGAGTCAGTGCACATTTGCAAAGTCATTAATCTGGTTTACTTGTTCAATTCAAGCATCACCACACACTTGAATACAAAAATGCAAATTAATACTAGCAATTTATAGTGTTGCGTTAATGCTTGGGCTGGCAGTGCTTTTTATATAATATATTTATATTCAATGATGACTGAGTTTAGTAAAAAAGAAAGGTTTAAAGGATACAAAACTGCTGATGAGTTAAAAAGAAAGAAATAAACAAACAAACAAACAAACTTGGGACCAGTTCAGTGTTTTCACAAACATCAAAGGTGATTTTTCAATGACCTGTTCTTTGAATAAAAGGTCAGCTGTCTTAAACCGTGAATAAAGAGGCAAAACAACCTTGCATTCCAAAAACATTCTCACATTACTGTAAATGTCTTAGCCCACCTTTCACAGTGTGAGACGAGCAGGATGACACATAGTGTGAGCATGCTCTCACACATATCAGATCGCAGGCTTAGACACCACAAGTTCTGTTTCATCCGCACTCTTGCCCCTAGCATCGCGTCAAAGGGGCCAATCATCTCGCAACTCTAATTTGCCGTCTGACTCGTTCAGCTCGCAGAATTGTGATTCCCCAGAGTGGGGAGGGGGGCATCAGGGAGTGTTGCAAGATATTCCACCTTAAACGCTTCATGAGATAATAATGGCCCATCGCTGCACGTCAGACTAGTTCAGCACAATAACAGCTTTCTAAGGTATGTCAATAATCATCGCTGGGAGAAGGAAATTGTCTCCTCAACTTGCACTGACAGGGTGAATGACGTGGAAGAGCACAAGGAATCACATTCAGGGAGGACGTTAAGCGGTATACTTAAAGTTCTAATCATTCACAGAGGAAAAACAAACATTACATTATTGAGATGTTTGGAGGGCAACACCAAATGAATAGTTACAGCATTAAGCAAGGAATCATTTCACATTTCAGTAAGTGAGAATCAACATCACTGTGAAAAACAAACATCAGATTTTCCAGTATGGTATATTTGTCCTCCCACAGTCCTCCCACTAACCCTGCCTTTTCTCCTTATGTCATCAGGGATTGGCACCAGCGACCCCCACAACCCTCATGTGGAGGATAAAGCTGTGGAAGGTGAGTGAGTGGCATTTTCTAATGTGTGTGACAACTGAGAAAATGCATTCAAATGGAGGTCTAGCAGAAGGTCTGTGAATAAATGAATAAAGCTGATTGGAGTAAACATCATGTTCATTTACTGCATCACTCTCTTACTTTTTAACTCAGTTGCTGAGGCACATTTAAGTTAATTAATGATGATATGTTAGTGCATCTGCAGCAATAGAAGACTTCATGGTAGGTATACTGTCAAATTCATCACATGAGGACTGAAATGCTGCAGCTATTGTAGTCAATAGCAAACAGTTTTATTCCGGCAGTCTGATCGATGAGGAAGGTGCAAGAGGCAGGAAGAGAAAAAGAAAAGAAAAGTGAGACAAAGATGTCCACTCACTGCGTTCACATTGCTTGCAGCCCTCGTCACAGTGGAGACAATCCTCATCCTCTGCCACTTCACCTGATGAAGAGGACGATAGAATGACATAATAAAGCCACACATTTCAAATTGGCAACTCTTCACATCAGTGTTTCCCCAACATCTTACATCGGGACCAACGTTTTTAAAGACAGAAATCTATCACGGTCCAGTTTTCAATATGATCACGATTTAGAGCAAACGATTACATTTATGACTATTCTCACTACCATTTCTATAACATCTTATATTATTCTGAATAAGTAAAGCAGCCATTCTCAAGACATGCATGATAAACAAGTTTATTCTATTAAGTTATTTCATAACATCTTAAGTAAAAGGCTGTAAAAATTCACCAAAATATTTGTCGGGTCCCGAGCCAGTCTCTAATAGTGATTGCTTTACATTAGAGCACATTAACCATCTAATAGTATGGTAATAGTGTTGTACTTGAGAGGAAATAATATGGTTAAACCTGCTTGTTTCCAATGTACTATCCACTGGTAATAATAATAATGATGATGTAATAGTGCAATAATAATAAGATAATATGATAGTAACATTATGTTATTTCCAACTAATAGCTTCGTTATGAAAATGACTCAAGGCTACATCACTGTATTGGTTTCAAATGAAAATATTTGTGAATAAAAATTGATAATTACCATTACATATTCCCACACTCATTCTCCATTGTTAGTGCTGAATACTTAATTTATAGAATACCATAGTATTACTCCGCTGTTATCATGTAGTTACTATACTGCAATTAAAAAGTGTCACTAAATATTTAACAGCTTAAAAAATACTTATTTAAGCTGAAGAGGTAAGACATCAATAACTGGTCAAACAAAGACAAGAGACACATGCATCAGTTTTTCCTGCTCCTGTTGTTCATGTCGCCTGTGAGGCCTGTTGAAACCGGTCCACCACATATGATAAGAATTTCCTCTCATACGATTTATATCCTCGCGCACACACACAAGCTCATCATTACCCTTTACCTCCAGCTCACATTCACCTCCTCCTCCTCTTTCTTATCTCAAATATCTCAACAAACATATCACTCAAAACTGTTCCATTACACCCCCCACCCCCCATTCCTCTGCTCTGGCTGCTGTTACCATTTTGATCTCATTCTTTTTCTTTTTGTGATTTGTGTCTCTATTTGCTGATAGCCCACAGATTCCTTCATTACTAGAGACATGAATGTTAAAAGCACTTCAGAAAATTACCCAAATCAGCTCACGGACATTTATGAAATTTATCTTCAGAAGTTTAAAATTTTCTCCAGTGACCTACACATTTTTCACACATGAAACTAAGACAGTTCAGTGAAAACAGTCCAAAGAACTGCTTCACATTCTTTGATTAGTTTGTTTTAGAGTTTTTTTTGGGTTTTTTTTACTGCTCAGCTAAGGCTTGGATTGGAATACATGTTTTAAAATGAGGTCAGTGTGCTACATGCATGCTCCCTGAGGTTCGCCAAATCCAGGTCGGCTGTGTGATGCTGATGCTGAGCAACAGTATAACAGCCATCATAAAATCCTCCTCAAACACGTCTTTAATTCAACACTACTCCTTCCTTTGGAATCGGACAACACGTTGTGTTTTTAAGACCTCACATTAGCGCTGTAGAGTTAACGGGTTTGTTAAATATAGCATTTTTTTTTTTTTATTTGAGATGTGCCACCTCATTTTCATGCTTGTCCCGAACAACATTAATACAATTTAAATGCAACACAACATAATGCTAAACACGTTATAACAGCGAGAGAGAAAGACAACATGCAAACATCAGGAAGTGTCTTACTTCATATATTACACAGACATAACTTAACTTTTGGTGATTTTTGTTGTTGAAGAAGAATGACTGAATGACTGGGGTTCTTTTTGAGCAGCAGAATTCACTTATTTGTGTTCTCAGTCATACTCCAAACTCTCTCCAAAACTCCAAAGGAGTCTCACTTTACTCGGTCTTGACAAGAAACAAACCACTTGCTGTGTGAGGCACAGTTCCTGTATGTCACGAGAAGCTGAACTCATTTGTCAATGGTTTGAATGTAACGGACATGTTTACATTTAAAAGTTACAAACTACACTGTTAAACATAAAGACCTGCTTATCCATTCCTTTTGAGACTTGAAGGAACAAAGATACCTTTCTTGATTGGTATAGAATATTATATAAATTCATATTAATTAGAATAGTAGAATATTGGGGCTTTTTTTTTTTGCCATGATGTGATTAAATTCAAAATTTTGAGAAAACAATTTGGAATATCATCTCAAGATTTAAAGGAATACTTCACCGATTTGCATTTAGCTTTGTATTACTAGAATAATAGGGTTAGTATTTTTGAAAAATTATGCTTCCCAACCTCAGTTTCCCCTGAGTTGAGAAATCTCTTCATTCTTTTCTTTGTTACGTGTCCACCAGTGACACTTGGTCCTGTTACAGCTTAACTGTTAGCAAAGATGGCGGACACTGTTTACATTCTGAGAATGAGGTCCCGTCCCCCTACGAGTGGGTCTAAAAAGTGCAGAATTAGCGTTGCAGTTTTAAGCCTCGGACCAAGAGTCACTGGTGGGCAACAAAAAAAAGAATGAAGATATTTCTCGACTATGGGGGAACTGAGGTTGGGAAGCACAATTTTCCAAAAATACTAACCCTATTCTAGTAATACAAAGCTAAATGCAAATAGGTGAAGTATTCCTTTAAGTCGACATGTGGACTTTAATCTCGTCATTTCGTCTCAACTTGTCCATCAAAAAACAGACTTTATGTTATTGCTATTTTATTAATTCCTGTCAAGAAAAGAGTGCCCACGTCTGAGACTGACTTTGGCAGCTTTTGTGGAGCGGTCACTCTCTCTGATGGACATGTCGAGATTAAAGTCGACATGTCATCTTTAAATTTCGACATGATATTTCAACTTAATTCTCAAATTTCGACTTTAAACTACAGTAATCTTGTCATGGCAAAAAAATATGTTTTACTTCACGTGTGGTCCTAATGAACACATGAGGTGGACCATGCTGCAGTCTTCTTGCCAGTCTTTCATACATGATACAATGCTGTGACATGAAAGGACGTCCAAGAACAAATCTGCATAATCTATTGCAGACCATATTGAGTGGAATAAGATTTGTTTTAGACTCAGCCTGATACACAACATCAGCATATTCTAATATTGGCAAAATAAGCTGTAATGCAATCTTGTTTCCAACAGAACATAAAAAAAACAGTCTGGAGCGATGAAGAGTGCAAATAGCAAAAGTCATTAACATTTCAGAAACAATAACTAACAGTGACATGATTAAATGAACATGGATCACAGTCTTATGTGGAAAATAGTGCATCGCTCACCTTCACTGCACTCCAGTGGGACACACTGTCCATTTCTGGGTTTGTGTCCTGGGCTGCAGTGGACGCACTGGTTCTCTGCTGTGCAGATGATGCATTCTGCAGGACAAGGCTCACACCGACTCCTCGTAGAGTGGAAGAAGCCTTCGGGACAAACATCCCGGCACTGACCTTGAAAAAAGTACCTGGCTACACCAAACTTATCTGGATGGTGCAAGAAAAAAAAGAAAGAAAGAAGAAGAATAAAAAGAAAGGAATCAGTTAAGGAAACAAAAAAAAACCTCAGAAACAGCTTTGTTGGATTGTCTGTAGTTCATTAGACGTTACATGAATGCTAAACAGTAACACATTCACAGACATGCAAAAAATACTTTTACTGCAGGGCCGAGCAGTTTTCAAAAAACTATGTTCAGGAAAAAGGTTTAGTCCATAGTTTCCATCCCATGAATGTAAAGTTGTTTTTCTTGGACTTTTATTCTTCAATATTAATTCATTCATTCACGGGTTATATGCTCAGCATGTACCAGAATGAATGTGTGTGCACGTGTGTGTGAGACTGTCTAAGATAAGAACAGTTGTTTTGGGAGAGAAGTGGCACTCGCAGAGACAGATGGAGGGTCTCCTCATGTTATTTTTGTTATGTCTCATTGAGCCTCAGACAGACCTGCAATTAAATGAAACCACATTTGCAAACACAGTCTGACAAACTCGCTGCTTAATTGAGTGTGTGTGTGTGTGTGTGTGTGTGTGTGCGTTCCTGGTATTCCTTATGTTGTGGGGACCTAAATCTGTTCACACGTCACATTATGGGGACTTATCTTCCTTGTGGCGACAAAAATCAAGTACCCGTAATGTAAATGACTACATTTTAAGGTGAAGGTATGTTTAAAGTAACGCCAAGGTCAGAATTAGGATTAGGATTGGGTCAGTAGTAATTATGGTGAAGGTCAGAGCAAGTGTCTCCAGGAAATGAATGTAAGTCAATGCAAAGTCCTCTGAAGTCATGGAAACCTGTGTGTGTGTGTGTGTGTGTGTGTGTGTGTGTGTGTGAAGGGAAATGTGGTGTTAATCTTCTCCTTGGCTGTCTGGTATCTTAGAATTTGTGTGTGTGTGTGTGTGTGTGTGTGTGTGTGTGTGTGTGTGTGTGTGTGTGAAACAGAATCTCCCCAGTGTAAATACATTGGTTCTGACAGCCATAACACTGTCTGTGACACCATGATGAACACAGTAATTACCACCACCTTTGAGGTTGATTTTTCTTCAGCTGTGAGTCTCTTATGACATCCGTGTTTTATCACTGTGATTGTTTTAACGTTTTTGGGGTTTTTTTTCTCTCTAATGGACTTTGGGAAATAGCTGATCCTCCGATTATAAAACTCCAACTAATTAAAGTTTTATCAAAAAAAAAACAAAATTAACAACAAGCAAATGTTCACCTTTTTAAACACATCTATCAGCGGGAGCCTATAGCTGAATTACTGCTTTAATTAGATTCATTTAGGTTTAAGAGGATTGATTGGTGCAGTCTGGCACAAATGAGCCTTAGCTTGATCCATGTGATGTTATGAGGAAGCACGATTTCACTTACATTCCAGTCACAGCTCCATAGACGAGGGTTTTAGTGAACACCAGTGCACCTCAGCAAATGTCTACCCGTGGCTTAGATCAGGCAGACTTTACATTGTGGTGAGGACAGAGATGGAATTCTTTAAATATAAATGAATGTTTGTCAACACTGATTTTTTCTTGTTACTTAAATGTCCAGGGTGTAACATTTGCAGTATAAAAAAAAAGAAGAAAAAAAAGCTTATTCTATGAGCGTCTAGTCTGGCTAAGCGGGGGCCAGACTGAATTTCATCCTGATATCACAATAAAGACATTCATGGTGATATTTCACAGAATGTCAAAGTAAAAGTGTTGGTTTTGATGATGAATGACGTATATTATTTACAATGTGAAGTAAATTGACAAAATAAATAATGTCAAACAGAGACATAAATCTCTGTTAAGTAAATAAGAACATGGCAACTGTAACTCTGCAGTTCAAGTAGTGAGGAGACTCATACACAGTCTGATCCTGCAGGAATATTATTTAACCAATAACCAATAAGTAATATATCCAGAGTCAAAGGTTTTATGTCCCAAACAGACCAGGAGAAACTCATTCATGCTTTCATCTCCAGTAGACGTTGACTATTATAACAGTCTTCTGACAGGACTCATTCACAAAACGATCTGTTTTAAAGTCTTTACACTGGCATCCAGTCGCGTACAGAATATAAGCTGCTTGTCTGCAAATCAATAAATGGTTTAGGTCCAGACACATTAATGGAATAAAAGAATATACACTTCATAGTGCTCTGAGACCTACTGATTCAGGTCAGATCGTCGAGCCCAGAGTTCAAACCAAATATGCTGCACACAAGGGGGGCAAACTACAAGTGGAACTGAAATCAGGACCAGATATCTTTAAATCCACATTAAAAACACAGTTTTTTTTCATAATCTCATGCTTGAACTCTTTTAAAGCATTTTTAAATTTGGATCTTCTGCACTTTGAGTAAATTATTGTTTTCATTGTTATCATATTTTATGCTCCATTTTTTTGGTTTTCTTTTGGTCTTTTTATGACCATGTTTTATTTGTGTTGTAATTGAGTTTGGTTCAAATTGTATATTTGAATGTTTCCAAAATGTTTAATGTCATTTTGCTTTTATGTAAAGCACATTGAGTTTGCCCTTGTGTTTGAAATTTGCTATACAAGTGAAATAGCTATTTCTTGCGCATTTGATGATCACAATGTTTCTCAAATCCTTGTGCGTGCACGCATGTGTGTGCATGCATGTGTGTGCATGCATGTGTGTGTACCTCTGTCACAGCTGGTGCAGTTGTTTGGTCCTTCATCCACACACTCGTGGCAGGAGTGGTGACAGCTTTCACACTGTCTCCCCTGTGCATAACGTCCAGTCTGACAGCGAATGCTGCAGCGTCCATCATCAAACAACCTGTGAGTGAAGTGTGGTTTAGAATCTTGACACTACATCTGTATATCACATATGTATTTACACATTCAAACCATCAAATGAGTTCACACAATCCTGATTAACCCTATCAGCTATCAGAGTTTGTGTTTAAATCTCGTTGAGCGTCACTGAGCAAGATTCCCACGCTGCACACAGGAAGTGATTAATTACATGTCAAAACAGAGGGAGGCAACAGCAATTTAGAGCTAGGAAATTAAAATGCAAACGGGTCAGAATATAACTGAAAACCAAAAGAAGTGCACAAGAAAGGTTTTAGATGTGCTGCAACAATTATTCGATCAATAATCGATCACTATATTACGATTTGAACACTAGAGACTAACTATTTTGATAATCCATTAATCGGTAATTAATACAGGTTTTCTGATTTTTCAGCTTTACTCCATATGACAAAGAAATCATTAAAAACTGAATCATTTTGGTTTGTAGACAAAACAAGACATTCGAGAACATCATCTTTCAACAGCAACATTTTTCAACAATTCAACAATTTCTGACATTTTACGGACCAAATAAGTACATGATATAATATAATATAATATATATTATATATATACGTTTATGTTCATATAATATATATACATATAAATATAATAGACAGATTCATCGATTATGAAAATACGATGTCAAATCTACAGCTCAGAGAACATTTTGCAGTTTGATGGCATAAATACCTCTTGCCCCGCCCGCCCCTGCACTGCCGCGGTATACACACAAACACTCCCCTCAGTCAGGTCTGATAGTATTGTTTTCAAAGATACAGAATTCAAATAACGTTACTTCGTTTCTGTTCATAACGACCAAACCGAGGCAGAATAAAAACAGTAAAATTTTCCCCCAAAGTTACACACTGCAGCATTAAAATATTAAAACTGAGCAAAAGACTAACGGGACCATGCAATGCTTTTATTTTCCTTCATTAATACCAGGCTGCTCAGCTTGTCTGTTGTGATTTTGTTCATATGGACTATCGTGATAAACACACTGTCAGATTTCAGGTCTTCATGTTTTGACTGTGTGTGTATGTGAGGTTGGAGTGTTGTTGTGTTTGAATGAGGGTGAGTGTGTTTCATTAACTCTCACCTTGTGTCAGGGCAGCTGGTGCAGGCCTCCTGCTCTGGACCACTGCACCGCAAACAGGTCACGTCACACAGGTGGCACTTTCCATAGCTGAGGTATTCTCCTGTAGCAAAAGAGCAAAAAAGAATGAACAGCAGCATCTCACACCTGCGTCCCCACAACATCAGTTATTCCTAGAACCAAGTGTGCGCACTTACTTGATGCTGTGATGTCCTAGGAGTGTCCTACTTGCACCAATTATAACCCGCAGTCGTTAGTTTCTGCTGTCATTTCACTGAAGATTCAGCTCATTATACTCTGGCTTCTGACATTGTTTTTGTTGTTTTTCTCCTCTATCTTGTTTTTTTTTTTTTTTTCTTCCTTCCATATAATGTGCAAATACATTTCACAGGTTTGAAAAACAAACACATCTTTGAAGTGTTACTCTCTGACTCGCTAATTGCTGGGTCTTTTTGAAAAAGGAAACTGACGAGTCCTTGTGAGAGTAAACACACGGAGAGGAATCTACAAACACAAACACACTTCACCTGAACAAAGTCATATTTATCAGGAGCATGAAAATGTATCTCAAACCAATTTCGAACCTTTTAAACTTCTTTGTTGTGTTGAGTTTGTCTGCTGTCTCCATGCTTAAAAAATACTTATCCATGGCTCTCCCCTTTATAACGCTCAGGGGTGACAGCAGATCTTTATTAACATAAATAAAAATAAATGGAGAGATGTTTTTCATCAGAAAAGACCTTCAGTGACTTGCATTCATTGCTTGTTGTAATGTACAAATACTTGTTACTGTCTGCAAGTACAGAATTCATGTATCCGGACTTACTTTTACTCCTCTACATTTCCTTTAACTATGTTTGTTACTCGTTACTACCAACTAAAATCAGAAGAGTTGGTAATGGTCTGTAGTTATATAGAGCTTTTCTAGTCTTGATGAGCTGCTTTACGTTATAGTTTTGCCATTCACACGCTTCAACTTGCGGTTAAGTGTCTTGCTCAAGGACACATACTGTATAGACTAGCAGAGCCAGGAATTTAACCCACAACCTTCCTGTTGAAAGACAACTCGCCCTACCACTGAGCTACCATGGCTCAATCCTTACTCCTCACTTTTTAAATGCTTTTACTTCTAAAATCAAGTACATTTTATATCAGGAAAATGACTCTTGACACATTAGTATACTTCTACCAAAGTCATTTTCTAGTAAGATACTTATAATCAAGTATCCCTTTTAACTACTTTATACAAGACTGCTTGTGTTAATGATCAGGAAAAAGCAGCTCAGTGGTTCATCAACATGAAGAACTAAACTGAGATGAAATAAAAAATGTCCAATGGTCACATCCTACACCTCTGAATATGTTGAAAATGTGCGTGGGTTTTAGGGAGCCGGAAAAATCTTTGTTGCCAAACAAAGAACCATCTGGAAATGAGGTTTTCGGTGCCAGAAACCTCAAAAACCTGGCAAAGTAATTGTTTGAGTTTCTGGTATTGATGAAAACTAGATCACAGGTACGGTACATTAGTGCCATTACGTCCCTATTAAGCAGCGATAATCAAACACTGACTCTACTGATGTTATGACAATGAATATCCTTCTTGTCCTTGCCTGATGGGCTGTTATATAAACTTTGTCCACATTCACTAAAGGACAATAAAAAATACTGTAGCCATTGTCTCCAAGTGTTGCCTGATGATGACTGAGGAGGAAAAAAAGTTCCTTAAACCTTCAGCTTCACACTTGGCAGCACTGAAATGAGATACAACAAAAGAGGAATACACGTGGACTCGTATCCTACCTCTGGACAAGACAAAGGTAATAGACATGGCATGAGGATGGAGCTGTGTGTGTGTGTGTGAAAATCCTTCAAGGCAGCAGCGAGGTTGTCTGTGTTCTCTGCTTACTGTGAAAAGCTCAATTGTTCCTTTCACAACAAAAGAGCTTCTTTGTGTACAAACACAACAGGCGGTGGCTTCTCATTCTGCTGAATCCATTCAAACAGCACCCTAATAAACGCCATCACTCTCCTTCTCAGTGTGTGGACACTCATAGACATAATGCATTCCCTAGCCCCTTACCCTAACCTTAACCATCACAACTTAATGCAGAACCCTAACCCTCAACCCAGTACTTAATCCTCAAAAAGCCTGTTAAAGTTTAAAGATTCAACGATATGCATCCCTAACCTTGACCATAACCAGTTAATGCCGGAACAAAGCATTTACCCTAAACTTATACATAACCACAATATATAAAAACAACATAGCCCTAAAACATGACCAGTTCCTCAGAAATGAGGTTATGCCCCATTACGACCAGATTTTGGTCCCCATGAGGACTACTGGTCCTGATAAGGTCAGTGCTTATGCCAGAAACTGTCCTTAAAGAAATAACAAATATACACATACATAAGTATATACACACACATACACATAATCAGAGTCTCCCCCTCAAACAAACAGGGAGCCAAGTTCTCAGGGGACGTAAAGCTGCACAACTCCACTCAGCAGAAGCAGACACTTCGGACTCCCACTGCCAGATGGGAGAAGAATGGAGCAGAGAGGAAAGAGAGCCTGTCACTCACAGGGGAGTAAAACTTTTTCCACTGTTATGGACTCAGCTGACCTTGTGAGACACTGATAATCTTTTCTGTCAGGAGAGACCGCGAGAGGGAGAGAGAGGGAGAGAGCTTTGTTGGCAGATATCACACCGACATCCACCACACCTGGTCCTGAATTACAATTCCCCGGCTTCTCCAGCACCACCTGGAGCCTCCACATATACAGTAGTTCGTCCTTTTAAAGGAACAGGAAAAAGATGTTGATGAGAGCAAGTTCTGGTAGCCTAGAGATCACTAACTATCTAATAACGTGTGTTTATTACCACAGGGTAGTTCTCCTTTGTGACAAGTTAAAGTATATACATGATTTAACCACGAATGACTATTTAATACGAAAACACATTGTTCAAGGACAATCTTGGGAATTATAAGCTATATGGAATTTGCTGTGTGTGTGTGGGAGAGAGAGAGAGAGAGTTGAACCACTTTAACTGTGGTTTTAAATGTTTTTAAAAGACTGAAAAACAGTATGAATCAGCACACTGCTGATATTTATATATATATATATATATACACATGTTGCTATTGAATACAATTCTATTAATATGTATTGTTATTGAATAACAGCCCTATGGGGACAATATACAGCGTATTATCATGCATTACAATAAGAAGCACTTTGTTGTGATGAATTTCCATTATTTGTGTTTGTGGTTTATTCTGAAGTGTCACAACAGAGAAAGAGACAGAGACACAGACAGAGAGCCTCGTGACTCGTTATGACCTTATATAAAATTCTTGTTTTTTTCCTCCTTAAGGAAGGTTTTGTCCTTAGTGACATGTTTTTTTTGTAACATTACAACTTTTTTTTGATAACACAAGTAGTTGGTTTTTTTGGCGCATTAGTGACATATTCTGAAAAATGACGACATTTTGCAACAATTAGTTGTATCACATGCAATGTGTAATGTTCCCTTTTTAACCCTTAGAACACAGTGGATTTTTTACATTACTGTGTTAAAACGTACAGTATATACAGTACAGTATAAGAATGTGCAATATAGAGCATCTTATATCCTTTTTCAGCACAACCTGGGCAACTATATAAACAAACCTGAGCAAAAAATCAGGTTGAATTTGTGAAATTTGGAAATACGTCACAGTTCAGTTAAGTTCAAAGTTCACTTGGCTCATTTTTTTGAACAGAAAAGAAAAGAAAAACGGTCTGTTTTGTAACTTCGCTACAATTATTGCTACTTTAAATCACTATTGAAGATTGCGATATAAAATGAATCATAACTTTGACTCAACAACACAAAAATATGAACAAAAGCGCATTTTCAAAGCCTGACTATGTGACCTATAAACACACACCCCCAGGATCCAGGAAGTCCATATAAGGAGTTGTGTATTATTCCCACGGCAATTTAGTGAGGGTGCACCTGCTGCACGAAAAGAAAAGAAAACGTTTTGTGTTTTTCATCACGACATTTTCAACACTTATTGGCTAATGAATAGGAATCAAATGAATGTAGACTATGGACAGAATAAAATGAAAGCTTAAAATAGATTTTTTTGTAATAAATTTGGAGAGAATAATCATGACAGTAAATGTCTATATAATCCCACACCAGACTGGGATGACTGGGAGGTTTGCTTAAAAAACACTGACTTTATTTTATAGAGGGTTTATACAACATCTATTTACAGCAAAGATCCCTTGAACATTAAACCCTAGTAGTTGTAATTCTATGTATTTAAATTTAAACGCAATGACTGAAAATAAGGACATTTATCAGCAACTCTTCAACATTTGTTGGTGTCAAGAAAACTGGTGCAAAATGTGTCAAAAGAATAAAAAGAAAATAAGCTTAACATACAGACAGACCTGTTTGGTTTTTAACTCTGACCAAACAGTCAGTGAAATACACGCGTCTTTCTGAAAAGGTGTGAGGCGTCAGGAGCTTTCATGTGATTAATCAGATTAAACCTTTGAAAGTTTTGGAGAGGAATGATGTGAATATCAATACCATTCATGAAAACTGGAAAACAAATGTTTCAGAAAGAAAAAAAACAACAACTATAAACATCAAGATAACTGTAAAGAAAACAATAACATGAATAGATTAAACATTTTAATAAGAACACTTAAGTAAAAAAAAAGATTTTCAAAACTAGGACTTTGAGTAACATTAATAATGCATTGTCACAGATATGTCACAGGTACACAATAAAAACAGCTTTTATACGAGGGGTGTGTGTGTGCGTGTGTGTGTGTGTATGTATGTGTGTCTAATACCGCACCATCTAAAGTCAATTCAAGTCATCTTAAACAATGACCAAGAATACGTTTTTGTTAACCAAAACATGGGATTCATCAAGCTTTATTACAAATCATCAAGAACCATATAACCAGTCGACAGTACAACAAATCAGCTAATACTGTAAATGCTCGAGCTGCAGGCGTGAAGACCCACACAGAATTATCTGAAACCTTTTTTTCTATCTTGCTGTTCCTTATTAGAGCACCACCAGAATAACATTTGACCTTCCATCAGTGAAAAGTCCAGAGACGGATGGGAGGAGAAACCCGGCACCTGAAGCCCGACTGTGCAGCACGAGTTAACATTTCTGACACGCCTAACTAACGTGATGTAAATCGATGCCTCGTTGAGATCGTTTACCCTTCTTGTGTTTCTACATGTAAAACTTGCAGTTTGCCTGTCATAGACCACAAACCTGCATTTGAAACATCACAACAGCAGAACACTTTGAGCCAATCGCTGACCTTCTGTGTTGAAAGTGTAGCATGACACTTCAATGGCATAAAAATTGAATGACAGTGTGTTGAAACTTCTAAAACTTTTTTTTTTTCCCCTCGAGGGCTGTGACATCTAGGGATGCACCCACGCAGATGAAATAATTACATCATTACCTTTAAAGGGGGTTACATATATGGTAAGAAAAAAAAAGAAAAAAAAAAAAAGAGAGTGACCGCAAAATAATCGTCAGTCATAGTAAGAGATGGAATCAGTTTTGGGAAAGAGTTTCGTTTTTTTAGGATCTACATCGTGTTTGAAAAAAAGGGCTTTGGTGCATCCCTGCGATCACAACTTTCTCTCTACCTCACTGCAGCATTTCCTTCCCTGCAGAAAAGTCCGGAAGGAATGACTATTGACTCGTCTTGTAGTATACCTCTGGAATGAATCAATGCTGTCTGGGCTCACATCAAGAATTAATAGCATTCCTCTGCGTGCGCGCGCGCACACACACACAGACACGCGACTCGGCGGGCAAGGTCTGTGTGTTTGAATAAACAGGATGAGGTGATTGTGGTCAGTTACATGTGTCAGTCTTGGCACGTGGTGTCACTGTGGTATATAAACTGTAACTTCAAGTGATTTATGTGTCTGAGTTCATGTTTATGACTGCATGTGTGTGTGTGTGTGTGTGTGGTATATACTGTACATGCATGTGCGTGTATATCCAAGTGTGAGTTTGTCTTTCCTCCCTTTAACAGCCAAAGTCAGCCCAGACAGACATTATTTTCACATTACAGTGATTCCCCCCCCTCCCCTGATATATATTTACAGGCAGAAAATCAGGGCCTTCTTTCCTACTGTATGTTGACTTTCCATCTGTTTATCATTGACACTGGAAAGAGAGGAGGAAGCCGGAGGAGCCAAAAAAAAAAAAAGCACACATATGTATTCAGAGTTTCACAGGCTGTGCGGCTCCTGTTCTTAAGCTATGCTTCCTACACTGGCAACAAAAAAGAAGGTTCAATTATTTTGGCATCGATGCTTTGGTCACAAAATACCGACACGTTTATTCTTTTGTTTTGTTTTTCACGTTTGTTTTCGTTTGCTTGTGTTTTCTTGAAATAAGTCCCAGTCATTTTTTTTTTTACACCCTGAAGACATGTGTTTGTCCCAGTACAGAAAAAAGGTAGGTTTGTTGTAGTCCTGTCATCGCACCTCCGATGCAGTCCCTTTAAGAGGCACAGATTCTCTTATAAATTATGTGACTGTGAATGGGTGGGCAGGGTGGCTTGAGATGGAGGGGTGCCCCCACATCCCCCCGGTGCACTCCCGTTATGCCCAGTGAGTGTGTCCCGTCATCCCTTTTGCGAGCATGTTCTGCAGCACAGTTGCTGCAGCACTTTCCTCTGGCAAAGATCATTCTTTTTAACTAGCACGCAGAAACTGCCCTCCGCCCAAGATTCTTTATTTGCTTTCCACAGACCAGGAAGGAGAGATACGGAGGGAGATTGGAAGGAGGGGGAGAGGGGAAAACATATGCACACACACACACACACAGGATGGAACCATTAGAAATGGTTGAATGCAGGCAGAGCCATGTGATTGGTCAGGAGAGGGTTCAGGAAACAGGAAGAGTTTTTTGATCCAATCACAGGTGATGTTCATCAAGGTGGAAAATGATCGCAGTCCAGTGGAGTGATTGAATCCATGTCGGGAGAGAAGGGGAAACAGATTTGGGAGGGAAAAAAAACAGAGAGAGAGAAGAAACATCACACAATTAGCAAGTTGGAGAATTTTTTTTTTTTTTTTCAAATTCACAACTTGATATCATTTTGTATCGTAGAGAACTTAAAGTGGACAACCATCTGTAAACACTGAGCCAATTCTGCACATTAAGTACACTGAGAACAGACTGGGTGTGCACTTTAAGCAAAGTAATTATCAACAGGAAGGTCACACAATAAAGATACTGCATTTTTCCTCCTCAGATATTAGTCTCATTGTGAGCTCGGCACCTTATCGGCCACAGGTTTCATTTTAAATGGAGAATAGATCACGGCAAAAACAGCAAATCAGAGGCAGACCTTCACCTCAGGTTGTTATTAAAGGCAAACATGCACTAAGTGGAAAAGACTAAGAATAAAGTACAGCAGACAGAAAATGGCGAGTGCGAGCACAGACACAGGAGAAATCAGTTAGTTACTTTAGAGGGAAGAGAAGAGGGATTAAGAGTAAGTAAATGCTTCTAATATTTTTCTATGAAGTGTACAATGAAAACCAGAAAAGGGCTGAATTCATATTAAAAAAAAACCAAAAAAACTATAATAATAGGAATGTGTGAGTTTGGACACAGTTCATATTAGTAATACACAGAGACCTTTTAAGATAGCGAATGCAGGAGAGAAAGCAAGAAGAACAGGCCACCTTTCTGCTTTAAAGCCACAGCAGAGCCATTTTAGTTGGAGTTAGTGCAAAGCTCAGAATATAAAGAAGGCCATGGTTGTAACCTCGGCTTTTATCTAGTGGAATACCTTTTGCATTCATTGAATACCCTGTGGCCATGTTACACAATTTAATTTAAGCAGAATTGCAAAATAGCCTCAGAGACACAGAGGGTTGAAATGTAAATCTACTCCTCTGAAGGTTGCGGTGCCTGGATTGACTTGAATTGTTTATTCGGTGCGATACAGTCTGCAAAAAGAGAAACGACTTAACTAAATTAATTATAATTTCTTTTTGCTACGCCTTTGTCCATTTAAGTTTTGTAAAGTCTGTGCAGAAAATCCACGACAGAAGATCAGTGCCCTGACATCGTTTTTCCCTGACACCGACGCTGTCTGCACGACAAGAATTAAATAAACACATCAAGACCATTTTGTAGATAAGAGAGCTGACAACTCACCATCTTTGCAGATGGTGCTGACCACACAGGCGCCTCCCTCCAGATTGTAGCCACTGACACAGCTGCTGCAGTTTCTTTCACCGGGCAACAGGCACTCGTAGCAGCTATGGTCACACCTGTCGGTGGTTGTATGAAGAATTAGATGCTAGCCCGTGGCTACATAATGCAGCAGTAAGTTGGAATTTGGAAATGTCCCGAGTATCGGAAATGATCTGACATCCGTTTCTTGAGAGCGAGGGGAGCTGACGGAGAATGCACGAAACAAGCGAGGCAAAGGGTCAAGTGAGCAATAAATAATACATTTAAAAAAAGCAGCAGCGGCAAGGAAAGTCCACTGTCTGGACAGATAAGAACAGCAGCCAAGAAGTCTGACTCTATGGAGGAGTCTGACTGTGCATGTGATAGGAGGCAAAGTAGACATCAAACTGTCATCAAACGTAAAGAGATTATAAGCATGTTGGTATTTGTGAGTGAGTTCTTTCCAGCCTCCTCGGCCAGGTTCATGTTAGTAAGGAATGAAGCTTGTGAACAGTGTGCAGAAAAGTTGCAAAAAAAAGCTTCAGTATAGAGCAGAAGGGAGAGGCTTTGTCTGCATGTTCACAAATCGATGAAATTAAATAAGGTACTTTTTACAGTCAACTTTAAGTGGCAAAGTCCACCGGCAAAGTGTGTGTTTACTGTTAAGAGTGACTGACAGTCATGATGGTTTGACCCCACGCACAATTGCATCACGTAACTACTACATGTGTAACTATGGGAATAACATTTACTTTTAATAAGTGATGTCAGTGTCTGAATCATCGACCGGCCAATTTCTCAGAACGCTAAATGAGGAACTGAAAAACTGGGAAAGGAAGGATCGAAAACGAGTAGTGCTGAAAACGGCTGTGCTCAGCTTAAAGTGAGAAAAACAATGACAATTTGTACTTGAGATTTCCTCTTCAAAACTCTTTAGACCAGAGGTCTTAAATGATCAATTTCATGCAGCCTGCCACTTAATATCAAGTTATGAGTTATTTCTGTATTTTTTTTTTTTTGCTGGATTCATTTTGCAGCATAAATAAGTTGATGTTGAAATATCGACAGAAATATTATGATGATTGGTGTCTTTTTTCAAAAGTTGGAAGTGGGAAAAAATTTTTTCCCACTTGATGAGACACTCGGCTTCACACTGTAGATGTAAAAGGTTTTCACCCAAAGTCTAGGAGGTGTTGAACACGTGTGCTGACTCACTTCTTACAGGACCTCTGCACCTTCCCGTTGTCCGAGGTCTGCTCTGACAGGTAGTAGCCAGTGCTGCATGTTGACACACACCGCCAGTCCTCCAGTAAGTAGCCCTCTGCACACTTGGTACACGCCTCTATACCTGTGCCTGAGACACATATGAGCACACGTTTCAGAAATGTTGTGAGGGCATTAAAAAAAAATCAGGTGTTCAACAAAAATCAAAGTTTTAAAGTTTTAATTCAATGGTAAATAGTTTTTCGACTTCCTACCAGCACAACTTGCACAGGCCCGATGGCAGGGCTCACACATTCTTCTGTGGGCGTTATAATACGTCCCTGGATCGCAGGTCATCTGACACTTGTTTCCTTGAAGACTGGAGGGAGGGGGAGATAAAAAAAAAAAAAAGACACCTCATCGTAAAGTGGCAGGTGAGTGTATATAATTACGACGTACAGCTGCTTGTTAAATATCTAATCTTCTAATCACAGGGCGCATTTAGGCATGTGGATGCGGTCAAGATGACCTGCTGGAGTTCAACCCGGGCATCAGAATGAGGGAGAAAGGTGAACGTGGCCTGGTTGTTGATGTCAGACAGGCTGGTCTGAGTATTTCAGACAACTGCTGATCTACTGCCTTGTTGATGCCAGACGTCCCTGGGAGAATGGCCAGGTTGGTGTGGAATGATAGAAAGGCAACAGTAACCCAAATAACCACTCAAAACAACTAAGGCATGCATGATGAAGCCCATCTCTGAATGCAGAGCAACAAGAACCCTGAGGCATACGGGAGAAGACCACACCCGGAAACACTCCTTACGTGTCCTCATAAAGGGGCCAGTGAGTGTAATTATTCATATCTACGGCCTAAAAAATATTTCAGAAACTATTTTTTTTATTAGCAACATAAAGACTTTGGAATTAAATTCTTTCTTTGCAGTCCACACGAAAGGAAAGAATTTCATCGCATAAAGCTAAGACAGGTATGTTTGAGGAATTTTACCAAATGGTTAACCACTGATGAACAACACAATAACACACAACAGTGTGATAAAAACAGTACGATGGGAGTTGTTGTTGTTGTTGTCTTCTCGTCTCATTTTGTTCCTCTGTGCATTTATGGGCAGAGCTGACGTCAATATGTAGGTGTGATGCATTAAAAGACAACACCCTGGTGACTATTTAAGAAATTACAGAACATTTTAAAATAATAAATGTTACATATTGTCTCTTTAAGCAGCACCACACTCCTCACTGTGAGGCTGTGCCCACTAACAGCTGACCTTTACTTAACCTTCTGACTGAATCCATCACCCTCTAGAGTCAAGTGCAATTAGGGTGAATTTATAGTTTTGTGCGAATTACACAAGTGACTTCAGAAGTGCCAGGTGTGTGTGTGTGTGTGTGTGTGTGGGGGTCAGAGGTCATTGAGGAAGCAGGTTTAGAGGTTATATAGTCAGTTCTGCAAAAATCACAGTGAGGACTGACTGGTGGGTGAGCACGCTGCACTGAGCTGAAAAACAGCTGGTCTCTGTTAGCTAATGTTTCCCAGAAACAAACGCGCCCGCTCTTCTGTTCCTCCTTGGCTCCTAACCGACCATGAATGTGGAAATGAATGGGAGAACGTGTGTGAGTGTGTGTGTGTGTGTGAGCATGTGTCTAACTGTGCTCTCACTGGCGTTCAGAGGAAATTATAGCTTGCAAGTGTCCCTACCTCCACCTCTGACTACAATGAACACTTAAAGCTTAGTTCAAGACCATAATATGTTTTACACGCTTCTCAAGTGTTTCTTTCATGGCCTACTAGGAATTCCAGCAATACCCTATCCTCTGCCAGGTCGAGTGTAGTTGGAGCTTTTTTTTTTTTGATGCTGTTATGGAAGTGGCCAGAAAGTGAACTGGGACATGTTCTGCATGGATAAGCAATGCATGGTTTAGATCAGAGGTTCCTCAAAGTAACACAAGCCAAAATGGGCAACAGCTCCTCTCTTTCTTGTGGGTCTCCACACGACACGAGTATATGAAGGCTTTAATAAGCCCAGGTCACAGGGTGAAACTCAGTTTACTTAATTTGGGTTTCAGGAGGAAAAAGGCCCCGTATTCACTGGTTTGTTCAGTGAATCCAAAACCATAATGTGTTTGTTAGCGACACTGTTTCCCTGCAGGGTTAAAATGCTCTTTATGCCTCAAACCACAACAATGACATTCAAGAAAAAGTGCTTTAAAAAAAACCCACAAAAGCCAGAGCTGTTTGTCCTTGAATGACAGACTGTGACGGTAAACCAACAATCTGATGTGATCGCAGCACGCTCTGAAATATATTAAACATGGAACGACAAAGCCACATAAACGAGAGGGGTTGTTTGCGAGTTGAATTCAAGTGACTTCTTTGTTTTATAAAGTAGTTCCACCTGTTTTTACAGTCAAAAAGTGACAATAATAAACAACAATTTCACCTACTTTTAGTGGCCGTCAATGTTGAATTGTCGTTTTCACAATCTCGCAATATAACAATAAATAAAATATCGCTATATTTCACGGTGTAATACCGTTTTGATTCTTTTGAGGTGTCAACATGTAAATATTCTTGACAGTGGATGTGTGTTTGTATTTAAGCCTCCGACCACTAGCTGGCAACATAAACAATATAAAGTACTATGCAAGCTTTACGCTACATATAGAAATATATGTGAAGACAGGTGTTCTTGAAATAATGTATGTTAGGGCAAAAATAAATTGCGATACATTGCCTTGTGTCACAATTTATCGCAGTACATCTTATTGTAACCCTGTACGGGGACACGTGACGAATCACATTATCTTCTTATTAGCAACTGCCCATTTCTAACATCTGAAAGGTCTGAGGAGAGATTGTTTCTGACGTTGAACAACAATCCCTTTATAGAACAAATGGAGCCAACATACAACTTTAAAGCAAAACAAGTCAAAACGGTTTCTGCTGCAGTGAAGAGGAAATATAGTTGATGTCTAAGCAGTTCTTTAAAACAGTAAAAAATCTGTTACTATAGGAAATCCAAAATCAGCACAATGTGTTAAGGGGTCCAGTGTGTAACATTTAGGAGGGTTTATTGACAGAAATAGAATACCCTTAAATAAGCTTTTTTGTATCAGTAGAATTAGACTTTTATATGTACTTAAAAGTCTAGCCTTATGGACACAAGAGAAGACGACAGCCTCTATGGTGTGTGTGAGAGGCACTGTCGTTCTCTCGTGACTCCTCCATTTGTTTTTCAATTTGCAGTCTCACCAGATTGTAGCAAACGCTCACTCTTACACACTGGACCTTTAAACTAGTGGTGAATGTGTGGTGAGAACACGTTTGTTCAGTTTACCTCATCCCAGGTTTACATTCTGTGCAGATATTGGAGGTGTTGCACTTCTTACAGTCCTCTGGACATCTTCTGCAAATGTTGGAATCTGGAAAAACACAGGGTGAGGAGGAGGAGGAGGAGAAGAAGGCGTTACGTGACTGAAGTGAAGTGAGAAAGATGAAGGAGAGAGAGGGGGAAAAGGCAGAAGAAGGGGCTTATGAACTGAAGAGCGGGACACAAGGGCAGGAGGAAATGTCAGCAGTCTGAAGCTGCGAGGAAAAGAGATTGTAGAGAGGGGAGGAGGAGGCGATGAGGCGCTTTGACACTTGGCAAATGGACACAGCTGACTTCAGCAACAATTCTGGAATTTGGAAAAACATCACATTTCAAAGTTGGTTTTTATGAACAAAGATAAATGGAAAAACTGTCCATTTTGTGACTTCTGCACTAGTATCACTACTCCCGTTTTGTTTTTTTAAACATGTGATACATTTTTTAAAGCCTGAAGATGTGATGTATAAACACACACCCCCAGGATGTCCATATAAGGACACAGCAATTCAGGTCCAGTGTGCTAAATGTAAGTGAAATTATTTTCATTTGGCAGAAACCAAGGATTAAATAACTATACTTCATGACTGGATGTTTTTCTTTACTTCAGAATGAGCCTTTAGCCATTCTGGACCATGATGTTTTTACAATAGTACACAATGGACAGACATTTTAATTTGGACCGTAACTGAAGGCTACAACATACTTGCGATATTCAGTGGGAACATGCAACTTAACCAATAAATGTTGCTAAATCAATCTCTACCTTCAATAGAGATTGTAAGTGGATAACCATGCATCTCAAATGTCCTGTGTGTAATTAAATTTGCATCCTCTGTGTTTCCTTGACGTTGCGTGTCCACATAAGACACATAAGACTCAAGATAGCTCATTTAATGCAACGCAAAAGTAAAAATGTATCCACTACATCTTGGCCTGCGGAAATGTTATGATTGAACTTGGACCAGTTTACATCAGATCTGCTGCCAAACACTCTCACAACTGCCAGGACTCTCACTGTATTGGCTGCAAAACCCATGTATAGATATAATTATAAAGATATACATAGTCCCAGTCTCTCATTCTAGCTCTTCTTTCATCCAGGCTGGCAAAAATAAAACAAAAACAGTAAGCATGTACGTTCACTAGTCTGTATGAAACACCACTGTGCTGCTCACTACATCAGTGGCTGACGCAAATTTAAAAAAAAAAAGGAGATCACTTTTATTTTACTTCAATATGTTAAAGTCTGTTTACATGCAGATGACTCAATCTGTTTTGTGTGCAGACGTTACATCACCAAAGCAACTGCATCATTCAGAGGTATTCAACTAAAATCCAGCTGCAGATTTTTTCTAAATGTCCAGTGTCCATTTTTAATAGATTAACTTCCTCATCCTCAATATTTTTAATATCTAAGGGACTTCATACTTTGAGCTGATCAATAGACGGAGAAGTAACAATGGACAAGCCAGGACAGATGAATGAGCTTTAACACTCTGACATTATGTGTTTTTGGATGCATGCTCCGAACACAATTAAAGTTAAGTTAAATGTATTACATTATGAGAAACACGTGCAAAGGAGTAGATTGCTACTGAAGTCAAAAGAAGCGTATAAGAACCTCAAGCTGCGCTAACAATGAAAGAAAATAAAGAGTAAGGAAACTCATTCTGGGCTCCCCTCTGTGCAATCACATGCCCTCGTTTAGTGAGGATATTTGGCGTCGATCGCGGCGTGAAAACGTACCACGGTCGAGGTAGAAGCTGTCAGCACAGCTGGCAACACATGTGTTGGAGCCCTCGTTGAGGTGGAAACCACTCCGACATGTGGTGCACTGGTCACTGCGGCTACCGACGCAGGTCTCACACAACGAGGAGCACTTCTTGCAGCGTTTCCGATCATCGCGGAAAAAGCCACTGGGGCATTCTGACACACACATCCTGTAGAGAGAATGTGTTGTTTGGATGGAGAGAAGAGACACATAAGGCAAATGTGGAACACAAAAAAAGGGGACAATGCATGCTTTTCAAACGTGTTTCCAGATTAACAACATAACGTTAACAAACAACCTCTATGTTCCGATGGGATTAAATAGGTTAACAACACTGCTTTAATGAGCTAATGTTAAAATGTTAAACATATGTGTGACAAAAAAATACACTGTGTGCAATTAAAAAGCTGCAATAAAATTTAGTTTTATAGAACCAAACCAGATATTCTCTTTCATAATCACCCATGTAAACCTATTTCCCATGCATCTCATCAAATTAATGAGTTGGGAAAAAGCTACAGAAGTACAGGAACACAGTGTGTGCGTGCAGTGGCTATATGGCAAACAGGTGTAACATCTGTTGGATAACTTCACAGGCCTTCGTCACACCAACAATTCCCCCAGAGGCTCCCTTTCCTAAGGTGAAAATGATCTCCAAAAAATCCTGAAGAGCACAAAACACACGCTCCTTAAGCTTCATTCACACACTGCAGCGGCATCTGCCAAGAAGCACATATGGCACGTGTAAAACACTTAATCCACATGTGCAGTAGAACACACCATGCGTCCGTCCTCAGACTGGATTAACATTTACATTACTTAACTCTTTGTGTTTTCAATCATACTCTGACCCACGTTCTGCCCTTGTCTCCGTCTGTCTTTGACATAAAACAAATCACTTCCTGTGCGCAGCACTCACCCTCTGAGTGGGTCTAGACGAACAAACACATACTTAGGGATGTAATTATCTGAACATTAAACACAACACTGCCACTCCTCTTCCCTTGCACCACTCCAATCTTCACTCATCAATTGCTCCCTGTGGTGGCAGAAAAGGGCAGCGCACGTCTGAAGTTGACTAATGATAAGGCAGCACCTAAGCTTGCACATTCTCATGCACCTGCATTGCTTTGCCTTTTATTAGTGCCGAGACCCGCTGACACAAAGGCAATTACAACAGACTTTGATCCTAATGGGTTCCTAAGGGCACACACACTGACGTGCGCAGACACACGCACACACACACTCACAAATTAACAGGGGTAAACAACGGACGCCACATTCTGTGGCCAACAGGAAACGGAATCAGTTCTCAGAAGGACCGGCTGAAATTAATCAGGTTATGAAGTAACAGGAGCAAGCGGTGACCTGTGACAACTGTGCCACGACATCGTGGGAAAGGGAAACATTCTACACAAATCAGTGAATGCCTCGTCGTAACACTGTTTTACAAAATGCAAGTTACGTGAGAGATGTCTGTGTTGCAGTCCGAGCTAAATTCACAGACAGAAATTCCTCCTGATGTGCAAATATGTCCATAAATCAATATCAGTTTCATTTCAGCCAGTCGAATTTTCATTACAACACAGATTTTATTACAAGTCGGTTTATTTATTCACTTCCTCACAACTGAAAAAACTCTAAATACAATAGATCATCAAGGAGAATCCTGACAGACATTCCAAAGATGATGTTATTGAGGGAAAAGGTTTGGCAACAATTTAAGATGATTTGCCTTTTAAGGTGTGATTTTGATTAAACATTAAAAAAAGTGGAATGCCAACATCTGTGCTGATATTAGTTATTAGTCTGACCTGGTGTTGTTCTTGAACTTGAGGAAGTAGTGGAGGCAGTTGATGCAGTGATGAGGTCCAGGACCTTCACAGCCGTTCTCATTGCATTCAGAGTCACAGGGGCCTAGAGACGTGTACAGGATTTTAAAACTTTGGTGATCAAAAGAGAGGCGATTTCACAGTCAAACAATGTCGCACCATATCATAACATGGATGGAAAGGGTCATTTTAATGTAATGCACTCTTTGATCATGTCCTTAAACCATATACAATAATTATCCATCGTAACAAAGCAGGAAAAATAATTGTTGCAAAACAACGTGTCCGTGTACCGTTCTGTATTTATCACTTACCACTGTATTCCTCTGTGAACTCCTCATCAGTGGGTGTCACCGTCTCCGCGGAGCGAGGTTTGTCATTGCGCAGAGATGAGTAAGGGTTCACGGAGGTGCCATAGAGCACCAGTGACCACTCTTTCAGTTTGCCTAAACAGAGGGAACGTAAACGTAACACAGAAACATGATGACAAGCTGATCAGCCTCTGATGTTTATGTGCACTGCTACTAATCTATTCTGTATTAATTAATTCAGGGATATTTCACTTTCCACACTAATTTAACTTTGACTTGTATATGCTGCAAATTATACAAAATTTGCCACAGAATGCAACTGTATAGTACAGTAGTAGATGATAATTCAAACTTTAACATTAAAATCTAGTTCAAGTCAAAACATATCCAGCCTCGAAGTGATTAACAGTTTTCCAGAAGAACAAGGCAAAGGTTACCTGGGGTTATAGTGATCAACATAAGAGCAACTCTCCATTAGAGACTTAATTATGCTGTTTAAAAAGTGACAAACTATCGGTCTATTCAAATGAACCTGAACTCAAAATAATTTAAAAGAAAAATGCCAACATGTCATACCAGGTACTTTCTGGCTGCGGAGCTGAGAAGGTGAGTCATAGATCTCTAGGACCCAGTCGCCTGCTGCCTTCTCTCCCCAGCAGTGGGTGGTCATGAACTCCCAGTTCTTAAAACCCTCCATAGAGTGATCAAACAACCTGCATATCAGGAGTAAACACACCCACAAACACACGCAAATCACACACACACACAGTGATATCAGATGAGGAAACTGCTCAAGTGTCGCAAATGCCAGAACAAACTGTTTAAACCACTCCACCGAGTGCAATCACATCCTCTAATGAGCTATAGACAAACACTGAGGAGGAGTGTGGTTTATTTGAGGTGAACATGGCCTGTGTACATACAGATTACACTACATCCAGCATTCAATCCTTGCGAGGTTTCTGTTTGTAAAGGGTTTTTAAGGGAATTCCCATTTTAATAATGCTCGTTTATTTAAATGTAATGAAAAATGAAATCCTACTTTCATGACATTCTGTATTTCTGTGATGTCAGTTAGTTACTTTGACGTCAAGCAATGCACACAAATGGTCACTACATTAACTACCTGTTGGCAAGCAGCTGCGACTTGGTCCCAGACGGCGATGTCAGGTTGATGGACAGGTCTCCACGGCGAGGGTGTGTGATTGTTATCCGCACAACCACGTGCTCCAAGTAGATCACATGATGGTTGGGGTTGTCGGTGCATCCTGTCGCCTTGTACACGGATCGAACCACGTGGTCTGGGCGGATTGTTCTAGGGAGGACGGGATGAAACTCAATGAAGAGACGAGTCGGAAAAATCCAACGGCAGTCAATTTTATACCAGAGAAACCCACATAGTTGGTTGAAGTGAATTAAAACTGGCCACCATTATGGCAGCAGGGTTAAACTGCTCATTATTACACATGCAAATGGTGCCAAGTACAGGTCTGAACACTCCCAATATTATACAACATATTAAGGTTTTTTCGTATTTCAGACCTCAACCATTCAAAGCATCCAAGAAATAAGAGTGTGATCACAGGGAACATTATTGAAGCGGTCTGCCATGTATGGCTGAGCAGCAGAAAAAAAAATAACAATAATAGCCAACACAAACATGTAATGACCCCCTTGAAGAACATGTGTGGTATGATCTAATATAATAGAAATACAACACCAAAAAAAGAGTAAAAACACGGGACAGGTCCAGTGCAGCGGACACTGTGAAACCACTGTCTATGCAAGAGTTTATTCAGAGTCGTGCGTTCCTGCTGCACAGCAGTTGCACACAGAGCAGCTGAGCCAACGCAACAAATCAACTCCCTGCAGCACCGGATTACAGAGTTCATTCACTGGAAACTAACGCAGAGCTGGTAAATTATACTTGCTGGCAAAAGATCACATTAATGGATCACAATACTTCTTCTTTTTCATCAATTTTAAGATATTTGGTGAAGGCTTGAAAGACACTCAAGTCCAGGGACTGCTTGATTGTGTATTAGAAACTGCTTCATTAGATCCTCCCATGGTCAGGGTTACAATTACAGAATGAGGATATTTTTTACTGAGTGATACAACAAAGAAGTTTATTATTATCTGCTTTTTTGCAGGAAAAAAATAAGCTTTTTTTTTTATATAGGAAACTATTCCTCCCACTTGGGTTGAGACAAGGAGCAACTGCAGTCTTAAAGTAATATATATATATTAACCTGGTTGTTTTTAGTAAAAATGTCACAACATACAGTTGGTTTGTAAAGTAATTTCCATTAAAAAAAAAAGCAGTTTTAAAGTAGCGACACTGCACGGTCAGTTAGATCAATACATCATTAAAAGAAGAAGAAAAAACAAGCCCCTTTTTCATATTTTTTTTTTACTTCAACTTGATCTGATTGTTTATCGAAAACATAAAACACAAACAACAAAATGACGTTAGCTCACACTGACTCGACGGAGCTGGAGCGAAACACTGAACGTTCCTTTCCTAAGTAGCCCATGACTGTTTGGAAAGCGGACAGGAGGAATGGCTGGGGAGTCTGGGGCTGATATCACAGCTCTGGCTTCCCAATGACACAATGCAGAGAAGTGAACCGTACACGTGGGACAGAGTGGAGCAGATGCACAGCTGATTACCACCAGCCTGATTGCACACAAATCAGGCAATTTTCCTGCCGTGTGTATGCTCCAAGTGGAGTGAAGCGAGTGACTGCAGACAGACATTACCAAACGCAGTCTGAGGGGCCAGCCACAGGGTGTGTGGAAACACAGCATGAGGTGACGGCTGCACTTATGTAGCAAGTTACAGTGGAAGTAACTTACAATCAATGTGTGACTGACCATTCCACTGATCTCCAAATTTTACAGACAAACGGGGAAAGGGGGCAAAGGTGAGAGGGTTGTTCTTTTACTTCATTCAGCCAACAACGCTGGGAATGTTGCCATAATGACGCACACATAACATGATGAGTATGGAGGACTGAGCATAACCGCCTCTGACACGAGCTGGGCTTTACATAAGCGTCACGCAGAACAGACTGAGTGAGTGGAGTGCTGGAGCGGAAGAGACAGAATAACACTGATAAAAAGCCACAAACACTGGACATCGAGCCGTTGACTGAAAGCAAAGCAGTCCAGGCCAGGGCTCAAGTTCAACCAGGCAGCCTAACAGAGAACAGCGTTCAGACTTCCAGCTGCATCGAGAATAACAAGCTGTGAAGTCTTGGCTCTGTGTGTGTATGTGTGTGTGTGTGTGTGTGTGTGTGTGTGTGTGTGTGTGTGTGTGTGTGTGTGTGTGTGTGTGTGTGTGTGTGCGCATGCATGTGTGCATGTAGTAAGGGTCTTATGTGAGAACCACCCTGCCAGAACTAATGCTTGGCCCCTATCAAGGTACAGCTTGCACAACCGCACTCTCAAACACATGCCGGTGCATAAAACACCAGAGAGAGAAAAATGGGAGAGAAAGAAAAGACAGACAGAGCAACTGAGAGAGGGAGAGAGAGAGAGAGAGAAGACCGAGACAGACAGAGGGGGTAGGAGTTGTGTGAGACAAATCTACAAAAGAAGCCCAACATGTCCGATCTGTTTTTATAATGCAGCACAACCATATTTTATCACATTTTCTGGTTTTAAAGTTGACTCACTTCACCTGCATGTCACATAAATGTGTGCTGTATATTATCACTCAGTCAGTGCCTTATTATTAGGGCTGACGCAGTAATTCAATAACAATATATATCACCTTATAAACTTCTTCAATCAAAATCCTGCAAAGGACCGAGTGTCACTACAAACATTCAGAACTGAACTTTCAGAACTCTTGGATGAGCGGTTAAACATTTCCGAGAAATCTACAAGTCCAGTTGCCACTGACTTCATGACTTTGTGGATCATACACTGGTTTCTTCAACTTTTACTCGAGGGGAAAAATTCAGTCTTTGATCATCTTATATCCTACATAATTACTGTTTCATTGACAGTTGGTTGGAGGTCATATTCCCCTCTGATCAAAGTGAGGACAATGCAGAAACTGTATTTCTCAGATTTGGGTGAAGTATTTTTGACTACAATGCAAAGCCGCCTGAACTCTGCCCCTGTCAAACACCTTTAAGACGAGGTGCAACAGTGGCTGACCTCAGTCGTGCTCATGTGACATCAATATGGATGAATCCCCCGCAGCCAAGACGTAAACTGTTATAGAAAGTCTTCCCAAAACACTGGAGGCTGTTACAGCAGCAAACATAGAGCATGTGGGTGTAATGTCTACATGTTCACAGAGTTAGTGAATAAGATGCTTTCCATTTAGACTTGGCTAAACAAGACGTCTGTTATCTGCACCATCCAAAAGCCAAAATAAAGGCCACTTTGATCAAATGCAAGACCTGAAAATCACAGAATATTTGCCCATCTAGCAGGTTCTTAGTAGCAAAACAATCAATACCCAAGACGATCGTCTCGTCGAGTCCATTATGCACTTCCCATTAAAAAAGATCAAGAATGAGTAGAGAAAGCAGCTGAAAACATGAGCAAACTGAAGTGAAAAGTGAGCGGAGTGAGACATCAAAGCAATCTTTACAACTTATGCACTCGTTGTAACAGCTTTATTAACTTTCTGTTTTTCACACTCTCACTTCCTGTCCCTGACGACTTAGTTTCACTCATTCTGACCTCAGTTATGCACAAATGCAAACCACTAAAAGAAAATGTGGCAATCTAGTTTATTGTGTCTGAGGGATTTTTTAAGACCTTTGAGCGCCAGATTAATTGTAATTTTTTAGGACATTTAAGACTTTTAATACAAGACTTTAAGGATCTGCAGACACCCTGTAAAGGAATAGCTTAACCCTTTAACACAGAGCGTATCGCAGACACACTTCACCGTAATTATGCGACAGTTTGCGCTATTGGAAAAATTGCAACGGGTTTCCGAAAGCTGAGATGTTGCAACGGCAATATGTGGTTATTATGGTAATTTCCCTCGCGCTGTTGCAGGAAGCCGGACGTCACCAGAGAGGAGAGTCCGAGAAAAGCCTGTACATAGAGTGGTTTCCTTTTTTTGGCCCATTTTTGTTCATTGAACAAGCGAAATCTGGTGTTCATGTACATATAATACAATGTTTTTCCTCAACATCAATGTTTTTATTCATTTTAAATTGTCAATACACAATTTTAACATACAGGAAATTATAAATAACTGCCAGATTCTGGAAAACTGGGCAAAAGCAGTTACTCACAGGACATTTTCTGGCCCTTTTGTGATTAAAATAAGCAAAAGAGTCCAGACGGATATTTTGAGGCTTAGGTGTTAACAAGTTAAAGGCAGTAAGCTTTCGTGAGTGTTTGTGTGTGTGTGTGCATGCATGCGAGCGTGCAAAAGTTCTACCTGATCTGTCGGTCTGCGCTTTCCACACAGACATGCTGAGAAGGGACTTGCCTCCATCGCTCTGCCTCCTTCACCATCGCTTCAGCATCCATCAGGCCAAATCCATACAAGTGGCTGACTGTGGGGAAACAGTAAAGTTAAGTACTAAGCTGCTCAAGAGAGTCCATAAGTGATTCTACGGGGTCTTGTGCCGTTAATGGTTTATCAATACCTCAAGCTCCAGGATAAGTTTAAGTGAAGGCGAGTCAAATTAAGAATCAGTGAACAAGTCTGTAAAAATCTTTAGATTATTTGATGTTTACTAAAAAGTATATGATTGAGTAATAGCAGCTCAACTCATGGAGAGAGCTAATCTAATATGAATTCCTTCCATACTTCACACAGACCCCCCACCTCACCCCCCTCCCCCCCTCCAGTCCTGTTTCTCTTTAGTTCCTCTTTGAAAAAACATTCAGTTGGATAATCTCCAGGCACACTGGGCCTGCAGCCTGGCTGACCCTTAGTTCTCACTCTCTCTGTCTCTCCCTCTCATACGCACACACACACACACGCACACGCGTGTGCACGCGCCGCAAGCATGTGCACACACAACACAGGTATGCGAACACACTTGAACAAGCACTCACAAAATTACAAAACCGCAACCAACACATGGATCCTGACAGACGGCAGCTGGCAACACAGTCGGTTAACTACAAGTAAAAGACTTTTTGGAAACTCCCGAGCTCCCATCTTCGGGCTGGAGAAAAGAGACGCAGGAATCACAGTAATGCATACTGATTTCTCTGCGGCTGTTCTGTATTTTTCTTCCAAACACAAAACATCCCACCGTGAATAGTAAATGCAACTGTAGCTCGACCGCTGTGTCGATGCAGTGAGCGCGCGGCATCGACTACGATGTGGCGCTGAATTCAAATAAACCTGAAGTTGTCAAAACAAAGATTCGGCTTTTCTAGTAGACGGTGCTTGTGACAGTGGGTATTCGCTTCAGCAGCGTCAGAGCCAAGGTATTTTGGGAAGCTTCAGTATAAAGCCTTGTTAGACTTCAGTCTGTGTCCTGTTTTCTCTTTTTTCTGGTACAGTGAAGAGATGTAGAACAGTCACATGTACATGTCAATTAGCAGTAAACCGAAAGGTTCAAATGAAACACACTTGTTTAATTCATGGGAATTAATTAACTAATTTTGTACACGTCTTTTAGTATTTCTGAACCAATCTGATTGAGAAGAACACTGCAGAAAGTAGTCTGAACTGTTTTATAGCATTCAAATCCATTTGTCCATTGGTATGTGCGTGAACACTTGTATTTGTTACCTCTCTGTAGTCCTTGTGGTGTTCAAAATCTGGCTAAGATTTCAATTGTGATTAGGTTAAGGTTAAGGATAACGCTGTGTTTAGGCTGTCCCAATGAATGGAGGTCATTGCAGTGTCCTTAGAAGAATAGCTGCACAAACCTGTGAGTGTGTGTGTTTGTACTTGTATTTATATCTTTGTGAGGTCAAAACCCGTAGGGACATTTTTCCAGGCCCCACAACTGTAAAGGGCTTTTCTCAGGGTTAAGACCTGGTTTTAGGGTTAGGGCACATACGGCGCTTTTCAACTATACAGTTGTCGCACGGCTCGACTCGATGACCTGCATGACCGGAGCACAGACTCCGTCTGACACAGTCACTAAAGTCAAAATACATCTGTTGCTAAATACACCAGACTCCTCTATTAAATATTGAGATTTTAGAAATTTCCTCTTGCTACATGTTGGAGATTAACGCACTGTAGTGCCGACACTCTCTACCAATAAGTGGCTGGCAGTCTGTTGACGTCACATTATAGTACCGGCTCAGCTCGTTTGGAACTTCACCAGAGCATGTACTAATAGAAGAGTCGAGCCGAGTCCTGCTACAACTGTAAAGTGGAAAAGCACCATGAGTTGTGATGGTTAAAGTTAGGATAAGGGGCTAGAGAATGCATTATGTCAATGAAGTGTCCTCAGTAAGATATAAAAACAGGCTTGTGTGTGTGTGTGTGTGTGTGTGTGTGTGTGTGTGTGTGTGTGTGTGTGTATACCATTGTAACCAGCAGCATTGGTCTTCCAATCGGGGGCACTGAGATGTCCAGCTCTAGATGTCTTTACAATGATGTGCTGTACATCTCTCCATGTTAGAAGAGGACTAGGAAAAGACAGAGATAGGGTAAACAAATTTAAAAAAATATATATATAAAAATATTATATATATTATTTAATTTATTTAAAGGTACAATGTGTAAGAAGAAGAATTTGTAACAACTAAATTGATTTGTATTAGAAAAAAAGCAGAATCTGCAACGTGAAATAAAAGAGGGAAAACATTCCTCTTTTATTTCACATTCATACATGGTGACATATTTGTGTTAGGACAAAATGTGAAAAGGCATGTAAAATCGTTATATATATTTTTTATAATTTTGAATAAATAAACAAGCTAAATTACTGAGAGAAAATTACAGAGAGGCATAGATGGGCATAAATTCCCGTTGACCTGTTTGTTTCTCAAATCTCAAGGGAGATCCATTTCAAGATGGCAGACATGTGTCTCAACCCCTTTGATGTCCACACTCTACATTTAAAAAAAAAGAGAAAAACCAGGAAGAAGTGGGTCACCAAGTTTCATGGGATTCCCTTCCATCTCACATGCTGTCCAGATGCTCCACTCTCTCCCCTCTTGTTCCTCCCTCCACAGCTGAGACCAGGATCCAGGTATTATTCTCAATCAGTCAACCAAATCTAACATTTTAATGTTCGCAACGTTTAGATCGAATTAGAGCCGCAACTAACGTGTACCTTCGTTACGGACTTATCTGTCAATTCACAAATGTAAATCAATGTTTCCTATTCCTCAAAAATGTCTTCTGGTTTAGTCCACAAATGGGAAAAAACGATTCAATTTTATTTAAGATTTATTTGTTGCATAGAGCAAACAAACCAGACACTGTTTACATTTAAGAGGCTGAAAAATAAAAAATAAAACAACACTAAAATCAATTAATGAAGAGGGAGACAGAGAGCATTAAGCGGCAAAATTGGGCCAACCTTTACACATCGAGGCTATGCACATTATTTCAGTGTCATTATTTCACCATCACAGGTCCTTTTTTACCCACAAAGCTCTAGAAGACATTTAAACCCTGGAGAAACAAACCACCTTGGATAGAAATGACAGCACTTCAAAAAAGGTGGATTGAAAGTCCCCAATTTCAATATTACACAAATTAGGACTAGGACACTGACACTGCCTGTATGCAACAAACTGAATGCCGTTACCTCCATGAGTTGAAAAGTACAGTCAATTCCATATAAAGGGGCCTTAAAAAAATATTTGACTAATTAAAAGTAATTCTGATTACCATACATACTTATAAGATATGACATTTACAACAAATTCCCCTTTCACATTAACCCAGTTTTATAAAATAGAGCACATCTATCCTTTGAAGTGCCCTCATTACAGAATGGGCTCACTTTTTTTTTCCAGACACATTATTGTGTCTAACTAAAAACAAAAATATTTGTACTTTGTACATTTGTAGGAGCTACCTGTGGATAAGCTAATACACAATGCATTTCATACATCTACTTTCTACTTTGCACATTCTTAACCTATTGAATTTAAAACCTAGCAGTTTTATATGTATTGCAGATTTGTATTTGTAGGTTAATATCTTTGAAGAAAAACTGAACTTTCTGCACACAATGAGACTGATTGCTTTGGTTGACTTCCCTGTTTGTAACAAACCACCATGGCCACAATTACCTTCCGTTTTTGTAGTTATTAGAGATATAAAGGATGACCAGCAATCAGGACTTAACAATAGGAGGGATTATTTATATGGGAAACATTTTTTACACATCTTTTAATGGGATCATGCTCCCATAATGTCCAGATTCCTATAGTTAAGAGACTGCTGATTAAAAATGTACCAACACTCCCCTCTGAGTTTACACTCAAACACTCTTGACTAGCTGAAACAAATCAAGTAAAAAGAAGCACGGATTGGAGCCGGGAAAAGTCAGAATAATGAATGCTTAGATCAATATTAATAGGCTTTGCTGTCACTGTGTAATTATGGTCCCATAAATGTTTCATGGTCATTAATTAACAGTGACTTTGGCATCATTATCTAGGCCAGGACAGTTGGTCTACCCATAAACAAGCCAATACTAATTAATGGAGTAGCTAAAATACTGGGGGGAAACCAGCAGTGAATCAGACTAATGTATGTTCCTCTATGCTGCGCTCAGCTTATTATGGACAAAAACACACAAAGGTGATCTTCAGTGAGGAAAAGCAAAGAAGGAAGTGAAGAGGCAAAAATGAGGCCATCCTTGGTTATGCCCAGTGATTGCATTTACATTCTATAATCTGCCTAACTGCAATGAATTTTAAATCAAATGCAGGGTTTTTTTCTAGAAAAAAGGACTATGAGGGGAATGGGGTGATGGTGCAGGTTAGCGGCAGGTTGAGGTGAATTCTAAGGCTCATACGGATCTAATGACATAAAATCTTGTGATAACATGCATTGTGCAGTATTTTACAATAGCAAACACCGGGACGGCGGAGTTTTGGTATTTTTGGAGGCGTCGTGCATTTTCTGGGAACATTTGTTTTAAGCAAAACTGCATGTAGTGTAAAGTAGTATAAAGTAATGAATACAAATATATTTTTGCCCATCTGTGCCTGCTTTGATCTCATAAAAATCCTTTAATATATGAGGTTCATATGCTGAGTTATCCTTCTCATCCCTTCAAATTTCCTCCCTGAAGTCTCCCGTCTCCATGTTCACTCATTTTTCCATTCCAGACACAAGGGAAGAGGAAAGAACTGGTTATGGACTCTAGATCACAAAGAGATAAACCATATGCTGACTTCTAACATCTTAACCTTGGCAACATTTACAGAGAACAGAGCATGGGACAGATTTCTGGCATTGAGGGGGAAAAGACCTCACAACAGAGACTTTAGTGAAGTCTAGCATAATGGCGTCTTGACATGTTTATCGCACAACGTTTACTTGCTTTCATTCACCAGATAAGAGCAGATACGATCAGCATTGCACAGTTTGTCTAAACTGTTTTCCTCTTTGATCATGTCCCCCTTTGCCTGCATGTGCATGCATGCACATCTATCCATGTCAGAAACTGAATGAATGGTTAGATAGAAATCCAGAGCATTTCTTTTTTTAATATTGTGGCAGTGAAGGAAGCACAGCAAGCACGACAGAGAGTAAGTGAGAGCCAGCAGAAAAGACGAAAGCAGACAGGCAAGAAGCAGCGTGTAATAATCTTGTTGAGGAAACTGGTTTATGTCCCCAGCACGGTCTGTAAACCAAGAATATTTTCTACTGGGGGGGATTTGGATTGGATAATCCAGGTTAAATAAAGAGACCTTGGATAGTGAACATATGATAGTAGGGAAAAACCCAATTGAGAGTCCAATTCATGAATTCATCATAAATTATGAACCTCAACAGGTTACAAAGAGCAGACAGGTTCCTGCTGTGTCTCAACCCAAAACAAACAGAGGTTTGTAATCCGGAAAACACTGAGAAAACCCATGCACACACAGGGAGAACAAGCCAACTCCACACAGAGAGACCCTTGGTGGGAGCGGATCACACACCCAGACCTTCGTACTGTGGATTGCCATCATGTCTAAATACTTTTCCCCAAAACAGCAAAATAATAAGAACACCATCTGTGATTTCTCATAGTTCCTAATGATTCTATATTAGCTACACTGTAAAGAGCTTCATGAAGAGCTGAGATGGAACTATGTGGACTGCATCATACATACACATATGATCATTCCGATTTTTAAACCGCTATAAGCGGGCATAGGGTTAAGCTGCCACAAAACACAACAGCTCTGAAAAAACTCTTAATATTTAAAGATATAACTGAAGGAAGGTGATGCCAATTTATAGCCATACATTCATTCATTGTCTACCGCTTTATCCTCCACATGAGGGTCGCTGGAGTCAATCCCAGCTGAAACAGGGGGAAAGGCAGGTTAAACCCGGGCCAGTCCATCACAGGGACATGTATAGAGACAGACAACCATTCATTGTCACATTCACACACACAGTCAATATAGAGTTGTATACAGTACAATTAACATTTTTTTGGAATGCGGGAGGAAACCAGAGTACTTGGAGAAAACTCACGGACACATAGGGAGAACATGCAAACTCCATGCTTTGTCTGAACTGGGTCACAAAGTCAATGCTATCCCCTCCCCCCTATGTCACCCACCTATAGAAGTTTCTCATGTTGCCATTTTAAATATCAATCCTCTGCATTGAGTCAGGCTTAAGTCATACTGGTGTGGAGAATAACATAATTTAAAAAAAAAAAACAGCCGATGACTCCTTTCACTCAAAACTGCTTTAAAGGAACTAAAAGAAAACCTGCATTCAAACAGATATTTTAAAAAAAGAAAAAGCAAATGAAAGCATAGCAACAAATTGGATAAATTGTGTGCTGAAGCTGACAGGAGGCAACTGAAATTGAGAAGTTGATGTATTGTAAGTCCAGTGGACGTGCCCATGTGCTGTACGGTCCAACAGCAGCACTTTGAAACTCTGACGTATCTCTGAAAACCAGATTGTGTCTTTGCACACACATATTTTCTGAGAGAATATTTCATAAAATGCGTCACCTTTTCTCTGACTTCTAGACCAATAAAGTGAAAGAGTGGAGCATTAAAAGGTACGTATGGGTCAAATAAATGAAGGGATGAGGTTAAATGGATCTTACTTTGCCTCCAGGGCCAGAGCGACAATTGCAGCAGCCATGGGAGCCGAGGCCGATGTCCCTGTGTGACTGTCTGTGCACCGATGTCTCAGGTCTGTTGTGATCTGCAGATAGAGGAGAAGGGGAAACAGTCAGAGGAAATAAGAGGCAAGGGAAATGTACATGGAAGAAACAGGAGGGAAAGGTTTCACCATTAAAAGAAGATGAAGAAAAGAAGACTGTTACAGAAGTGGAGGGATATGGTAGAAGAACAAAATGTGACAGTGATAGAAGGAAGGGAGGTAAAAGAAGAAACAGACTGCCAAAAAAGAATGAAGTCATGAGGATTAGGAGGGTTTAGACACACCTGAAACTCACATTCCAGCTTTGATACACTGCCTCACGGGAGACAACAGACACATACACCTAAGAACCCAACAATTTCTCGTCCAAGGAGCAACATAGGATGACGAGTAAGAAGTAATATGAAGTAGCAAAATGTGTTGTCACACGGCTGCTTGTTGGCTTCAGACAGCAAACTAGTCAAACAGATTAACAGAGAGTCAGCCAAGAAACACTTAGTGAAGGACCCACACACACACGCACACACACACACACACACACACACACACAAAGACATGGTGAGGCAAGTAGTGAAAGTTGTCCAATAGCATTAAAGTAGACAGGACAAGCTCTAGTGGAACAAACTTATTTTCAGATACTGCATGCAACCAATAAGCAATGCAGCATGACACTGCCATACAGCACTAAGTATTGATTCAAAATGTTCAATATCGTATTGAAATGCATATGTAGATGTCCATATTTTTTAAATACCGATTTTTTAAAATCCGTTTTGGCAAAAAATGACATTATGGTAAAATCTCCAGTTGCAGCTTCTGCACGTCTTTGAGGCAGCCAATCACAAGCACTGACATTATACATATGTGCAAAATTAACATATCTAAAGCACCTTATCAAATCATGGCCAGCCTTAAATGTAAATGAATGGTTACCTAGGACAGTGATTCTCAACCTTTTTAGATCGACCCACCAAAACAATCTTTCCCTTGCCCAACTGAGTTACAAATGAGGGTAGTGGTTAAAATCTTGCCTTACGAAATAGACCAGCCCTTAAAGAACATGACACACTGTCAGAACACAAGCAGACACTGCATGTTTTTGGCCTGATATTGCACATTCCGTCGATAGAAAGATAAAAAAGAAGAAAGAAATAGAAAAAAAAAAGGCACTTTCAAATTTAACATGCTGTTATTAAAAAGAAAAAAAGCCGCCGTCAAGAGTAATATCAGTTTCATGGACAATTGTTATGTGCTTGCCTTGTCTGCAGCAAAGTGAAGATGAGACATGACAGAAAATTCATTCTTCAACAATGCCTGGGGATGCTAGCGGTTCCCGTTTATGGGATGAACACACACAAAAAAATGGTTTTTTGTGTGTTTTGTGTGTAGCTGCACAACTTTCTTAAATCCCATAGCCCTCCAGTTTCAATGTGCCATCTGGAAAAATCTCTACTACAATCTTTCTCAACAGGAATCAGGACACACTACACACACATGAATGCACATAGACAGGGAGGCCTAATTGGTAGAGAATGAGACCTAAATCCACCACGCACACACGGGTTCAAGCATTAAACACGCACATAATCGCACACGTCAACACAAATCAATCCTCACAATCTTTCGGTCATAGTTCTCCCCACTGCTGTAGGTGGTGGTCAGAGTGGATGAACATTCCTCCAGATACCAGGGCTTCCGTCCACTCTCTGCCGTGCTGGAGATGGAAATGGTGTAGATGGAGTTGGTGTAGCCATCACATGAGCAGTGGTCTCTGCTGCGGCCACCATTGCCCGAAGCCCAGACAAAGATGGAGCCACGGCCTTTCCTCCCCTGTTCAAAGAAGATGCAGAGAGGACATATTAATGTTTTGGGCGTTTTTTTTTTTTATCTCAGAAGTTACAGGCACTTACTGCTCACCAGATATGGTTGGTTCACTGTGTAGAAATCACTGTACAAAGACGTCAAGATCAATACCAACAACAGAAGAGCCAGCAGATCTGATACGATTTTGTCCAACTTCAGTTGGTTACATGATTATATTTTAACTGATTGTATGATTATATTTTAACTGGACAAAGCTTTTCAAAGAGCTTTTCCCCATGTGTGGACACTGCTGAGTGATTTTTTTTTTTTACATGTAAGACTGAGTGAGTTCTCAACTCATACCACTTAGGGATCGACATTTGATTTAAAAATGCTTGACAGGCGCAATTTTCCACGTTTCCAGTAAACAAAACCACGTGCCGAGGAGGATAAAGAGAGAGAATCATTAGTCTCTTGATAAAGTCTTTCTTATTACACTGGGGACTGGTCTAATATACATTGATTATTTTCATATGATATATTCTATTATATTTTTATGCCCTTCCCCATAATTGGAGCTAAAGAGAAAAGAAAAGAAAAAGGGAAAAAAGAAAAGATCTAAAATGACATCAGTCTTAATCTATTACTGTAAAAAAGGAGTGCAGCTAAATAAATGAATAACAAGACGGGACAGTACATGCAGAATGCAAAAAATTGGTTACTTAACCAATGAACTATTATCTTAGTAAAAAAAAGGAGCGTTTAAAGCCATTTTACCACTTTAAATTAAAAACAAATTGCTAAATTATCGATCATAAGTTTGGGCCGTACAAATATTTTATGATTTAACGTATTTTAATCAACCTTGCATCATCTTACTCCTTGAGAAAACCACACTAGAAATACATTTTAACTTCATTGTGATTTTGTTTTTTGACTATTTAATTGTATGTCTGGTCTGGGTAAACACAGACTTGTAATTACTTGTACTGTTGTCAAATAAATCTTTCTTATTCCATGTCAATTATTTCTCACAAGACAACTTAAAATAGAATGACTTTGCAGTCAATGAGGATCTTTAATCCCTGGTCCTGGTGGACACACAGTGAAGGAGTCACTCAGTGGAGATGAGTTCAATCAGGAGTCAGCAGAAAAGACAGCTGATGAACTGACTCAGGCCCAATCCACATGGAAAAGTTTTCCCTAGCGCTGCTACACCAAAAACTGTAAAAGACGATGTCTAAAGTATACATTACAATGTATACAATCACAGAAACAGAGAGAGAATGAACCAAGCCAGAGCGACTAAGGAAGGGATATAAAAATTATGATGAAGCGAATAATCTCCAAACACAGGAGGAGGATGAAAACGACGACAACAAGGATAGAGACAGTGGATGCCAGAGCAGGAGAGCAGTGGGACTATGACATCATCGTTTTCGAGAAGAAGCATTTTTGGTTATATGTGCAAAAACGCAAGGGTGGTGTTTTGAGATTTTCAAAAAAACAGCAATACCCGTTTTCATGTGGATAAAATGCTGATATGATTATTGACACTTCATGCACACACACACCGTATAATGGAAAACTAAAGACTTTCAGTTAACTGTCATAGTGGCGCAAAGAAACCTGACTGTTCAAGCTGCAATATCATAATTTGCTTTTATTTTATTATTATTATATTTTAACCAAAATTGTTGGCGATTTATTAAGTAATCCATAAATCAATAAATTGTTGCAACCCAAGTTAAACTGACATAAATATACATACTTTCTTTTTAAATATAGCCAAGAAACACACACAAACACACACACACACACACACACACAAAAACATGTCATACGTCAGCAAACAACTATCTGAGCAAACTGCAACACTCTCCACAGCCGGCAGTTGTGTCATTAACACCTCGGCTATTTGTGATAAAATGTGATAAGACATAGGCAGGTACATGTTGACTTCACAAGCTTCACAAACGAACACTCACAAACAGCAGGAGAAAGAAGAAAACACAAACACACATGCACGACTGGCAGCAGTTGGACAGATATCTCCCTCGCCTCTGTCATCTTAAAAGACCAGCCTGTCAGGAACAACAGGGACTCGCTTCTGCTCACACCATCGATCTGTCAGTCGCTTTTTTTTCTCTGTCTCTTTCTTTTCTGCTTTCTGTAACAGGCCACGTGCTCAGCCTCCCAGTTAAAAGAACTCAGTCTGAAAAATAAATACATTGTCCGCCACCAACTCCCCTCCTTCACCCCACCGACTGTCTCTCCGTCTATTTCACCTCCTCCAATGTCTGCATCTGTTTAATGAAATGGCAAAAAGCCAGTGGCAGAAAACTTGGTGGAAGTGTAGCTGTGTGCACACATGTATGTGTTGGTGTGCAAGTCGTGACCGGTAAATTACTTCACCCCATTTAACCTCCGTTATAGCTTTTCCACACTCCGCCCGGCCAAAAAAACAGAGCATCAGCTTGTCGTTATGCAAAATAAGCTATGAATATGTAAATGAATGTATACTAACAGACTGGGGTGATAGTCAAAGGAGACACAGTGTACATTTGTATCTAGTCTCACAATGTGAATACTGAGGAGCAAAGCATAACTTTAGTCGTTGTTGTTTTTGTTGTTATTCTGCCTCTTGTTTAAGTCTTCGTAAACGGAAAAGTGTGTCTGCTACATCCATCTGAAATCAGGCTCTGTCAAGCAATACTATCAGACCTGGCTGAGGGAGTGTTTGTGTATGTGCAGCAGCAGCAGCAGTGCAGGGGCAGGCGGGGACAACAAGTCACACTGCTCAACAACCGGGTTTTTTGATCACCCCTTGTGATCACCAGTCCAGATCGCATCATTATGATGTGCTGTCATAATGAACACTGCAGAATATCACAAAATACAAATACTGCTACAGTGAGAAACACAGACTCATATGGAGCTGGTATGCATTATCAGCATTGTGTGAACTCATATGACCAACTTTTAAAGTTATGCACTTCCGATTCAGATAGACAGCCAGCCGATCACTGATGTGTACATCTCTCTCTGTACGTGAATGTGAACACGAGCATGTGCTCACCATGCGGATGCCGTTCTCGAAGGCGGTTCTGGCCAAAGACGCTGGCCCATCCACAGTCTTGCCGTCATCGTCGGGTCCCCAGCTGGCACTGTAGATGTCAATGTGCTGCGGATGGAGACTCAGAGACTTGGCCTCCACCATGTCGGTCACATCACCGTCCAGCATTCGCACACCTGATTCACGACCGCACAAAAAAATGATGCATCAACAAAAAAAACTGTCTACAGGTATATATTTCTAAATAACTATGGGGCGGAATTAGCCACTGGAGCAGCTTAATGGGGCGTCATAATGACCATAATCATTCAGAAACGGATTAATCAAGTCAGTGATTAACAGCTTAGTTAGCGAGTATTTCCTACTCAGTGCACTCATCCCACACACGACATTAATATTAATACAGGTATTCAAGTATTAGGTTATACATTTAAAATTGTGCTGAAGTTCGGTTTTGCATTCTATCAAACCTTTTTGAAGTTGTCACTCATGAAATGGTTGGAGCACAGAGGCAATCATGCATCACCAACAGAGTTCGTCACCTTTCATTACCTTTGTCTGTCCGTGTGCAGCATAACTCAAGAAGTAATTTGGATTTGGATGATATTTTTGGGGGCATAAAGATGCATGGAAGAAGTGGTAGCTATCCAAATTCCTTTATCCTCATGAGATAAAGAAGAGTATGGACACTGTGGGAAACTATTTTACTTAAAATTAGAGTAACAACAAGAAGAAGCCACAAATTAGACACACCGCCTTGCCAAAAAGCAGCATATTTCACCAGTATTTCACTCGGTGCCTTTTGCACAAGCCTATATGGACACAGTTTTATGATCTGGGGTTGTTTCAGTTGGTCATGTGTAGGTTATGTGTCTCAAAATATGTCAGCTGACTATCTAAATGTATGGAGCGGTCAGGGTTTTTGCACATATTCTAAGATGTCAATGCCAGGATTCATCAAACTCCAATTGTGAAAGAATGGTTCAGGGAGCAGGAGTCAGACAAGGCTTTTATTCTGAAATATTTGCAGGACCAGTGGATGCACAGATTTTATGTACAGAGTACAGATTAAATTTTAAAGTTTACCTTTTTCTTAAAAAGGTGAACGCCATGTTAAACAAAACAGCAGCTACTGAAATTAGAGAAATGATTTGTTACCTTTAAGATAAATTTGGATTTATAGTTAGAAGTTTATAGTTTTAAGTAGCGTGTTGTCTGGCGTTGTTAGTATATAACATCTTTTGAGACAGCAGACCAACTACATCATGAATACAATATCTTAGCCAAAAATGACCAAAAACAGTGGAATTAAATAAATGTGACATTGCACAGTATAGAATATTGTATATTGTATTAAAATCACATGGTAGTTTATTGCATTAGGGATGGGCATAAATATTTGATTGTTCATTTTATTATCAAAAAAGTAACACCATTACCAAGGGAAAGGAGCCACCAATAACATAACTGATAATTCTGAATTATTGTCTGAATATTTAAATTACACTGAATATTTATCAATGATTGCATTGAAAGCTTACCCAACCTAAGTACTTAGTTGTAAATTAACTCTTTAATTACTATGGAACACATGCAGTATATACATAACACAATTCACAACACTGCTGAATAAACAACTCACCTCCTATTCTAGCATTGTAGGCAATGCCCACAATACAGTGAGAGTTGTTCGCAGCTGCAGCAACTTCGCCTGCACACCGTGTCCCATGTCTGAGGAAAGAGTGATAATAAACCGCTTATTGTACACACAGATTTACACACACACACACACCCCCAGTGACAGGGTGAGAGGGTGAGAGGACGTCATGGACAAGGTCGAAAACAAGCAAATGTATACATGAGCAGTAAGGCACATGATGATAAATATGCAGCTTTTGAAGTGCAGAGCAAGAACACGCATGTAAACACGCATCTTCATTAATACATGTGTACATTCCTGCTGTGGTAATCCCAAACATGACTGCTTAAGTAAGCATTACAAATGATAGTATTACAGATACTACCACAGCTTTCCCCCCCGAAAGGACCTCACAGAACGGAAGAAGGGGTAGTTTAACATGTGTATTTCCAGCAAGATTAATATGTTTACAGTTAATTTATGTTTCTTGTACGCAAAGCTACAACTCACGCCCATGCACATAAGCACAGAGAGGCAGTCTCAAAGGGACTGGTGCAGAGAGCACATGAGCATAAACACACAAAAACAATAACCTAGGAAAGGTCCAGCATAATTAGTAAATAAGACTTTTTCGCACGGCTCTAACAGCGCACACGCGCACACACACCAGGGTAACATTCCACCAGTAACTGCAGTGGTGACAATCGGCCTGGGTCAGTGACCAGCGTACACAAACACAAGTGTGTTTGCATCCTCCGCCTCCTCAAAAACACCACTTTCTAGATCGGAACAAACACACTCACACATGCTAACGCCTCCTGCAGAGAACATCTGCATCACAACACCCCCTGGAAACGGCTCTGACCGCTGCCATGGAAACCCAGCATCTAGCTAACGCAACCCCCAAGGAAACACAGGGAAGTTTTTCAAGTCCAGGGAACGGCAGTGGAAAATCCACTTCACAGGAACCAGATGACTCCAGGTGAAAAATCTATTAATCAACATGATTAAGTCATTGATTTCTTACAGTGCCGAAGGCAACATTTGAGCTAGGAGAAACTGTTGAAATTGCAATATTTCTATGTATTCTTTCGGGCTATTTCATTAAAAGCACAGTAAAATGCTCATGCTGCTTCAGCCGCTGTCATTAGCTTCATATGACAACACAAAAAACAGAGATTTTAGAGCGATATTATCTCATTTACTCTGAGTGAGACTGAGAATTACTGTATATCCCAAAATGTTTTATTAATTTCCTTCACACATTTTCACACTCCCTACATTCATTTATCCTCTGTAGAGTTGGAGCAACCTCACACATTCACAGAGGAGCTTACACAAATGAAACTGTCTTGAAGTAGTATATATCTAATGGCTGCAAATATGTGATAGGCCCCTTTATCACAGTTAATGAGCCAAACCACTGACTGGCTCTTTTTAAAAATGCTTCCACAGCCTTCGCTCACTTCACTTCACTAACCCGTAAAATCATCCGTCTGGCCGTCTTTTCGCTCCGTTTGCCTGCATTTTTCAATTTTTTTTTTACACATCTGTGTCACAGTCACTCAGGAGATCTAACTTGTGTTTTGGCCAAAACCAGATACTGTTTGTGCAACTGACAACAGTCAGTGGGAAGTTGGAACAACGCAGGGTCATGCACAATAATTGTCAAAATGCAACCACAAACACTTCATTAACTTAACAAAACTTTCACATCTAACTCCAGTTCAGTTGATTTCTCTTTAAACCATCTGCTAATTTTGACTCTAATTCAACAACAATCGTATATTTATTGATTCTTACTGAAATAGCCTTAGTTTATTTTCAAATTAAATTCCCTCTTAAATTGTTTAAATGTGTTGGATTTTTTTTTGTGGAGCATTATCTCACATGGAAGTTATATTATGGTGAAACTTTTTCAAAACTGCCCAAACCTATTAATCGATTTAAAAAGAAAGGGTATTTTTCTTCAACACACCATAAGACATGTTTATTGCAAACATCAAATAAATTGTTCTTTTACTATTTTTATGCTTCAATCAAGAGAACACATGACAAGACAAAACTTCCAATTTCGCTCATCACTTAGGTTCTTTAAAATCTGAGGTAGGGTGGATTCATTATAAGCAGGCAAAAGGAACTTAATTGGTAAAGCTGAAAGATTTATCATTTCTAATAATTTATATTTATAAAGGGTTTTTTTCCTCATTCCCAAGTACATCCACAGAACACTCGTTAGATCTGCTCGTACAAATAGCCAGAAAAAAGATTAAAACCAACAGGCATCATACCATTCTTGTAACAAAACAATAGTTTGACAACAATCTTCACTTTACCAGATGTTTTCTCACGTTGATATTATCCTTCAGGAATCTGAGAAATCTGAAACCATCCCACCTTTAAAGAATGATGACGATGAACAGTTTAACAGCTCAGCCGCCATGACAGACGTGGCCGCAGCTTTATTCGTTAAACTCTAATGTGAGCTTTGTAAGTTCGTCGTGAAAAGAATGGGAACATGAAAAGACAAAAACACACATGTGTGACATAATGGTCAACTATGACCTCAGCCTTAACCTCAGTGAGCTGCATCTGGAAGCCGTGTGTCTCTTTAAGACATTGCATCACCAGGAGGGGACAAGGCCACTGCCAAACACACACCAAAAATCACTCACAAAGCCAAACTGGCACAAGACGTGTGCTTGGACAAGCGAGTCTCCTTTTTTTCCACCCTTACACAAACACACACACACTCTCTCAGTCTCTCTCTCATTCTTCTTCTTCTTCTTCTTCTTATTCCAAACAGAAAAACCACAAAATCACAACCAAATAAACTAATGTAGCTCATCACATCCACAACAAGGTCTGGAGTCTGCAAAATACAAACATATGGCTCAACGCCTGAAGCCTCATATGATTCCTTACCTAAACCTCATTGCAAACCATTCAAATTAAACATTTCTCTAATTAGCTCTGGAATAGGGCTGAACGATTTAGGATAACTATCTAACTGAGATTATTTTGACTGAAATTGTAATTGCGCGATATGAGAGGGAATGGTAATTTTTACATTTACTCTCATTTTCATTTGGACAACATATTTAACATGATTACAGTGTGGCATCTGTGCAGATCTGTGAGAAACAAACGTGTTGTATAGGGTGTGCACAGATCAGGACAATATTTAATCTATGGCACACATTTTAGCTTTAAGAAATATTGTGAAAATCGCAGCAGGCTATATTGCAATTTCAATAAAATGTCGAGTAATTATTCAGCCCAACTCTGGAATAGATTTTATTTCTTACTTGTTCTCGTTGGTCGCGTCATATCGAGGCATGGGATCCACGTCGTTGCCATTCACATCAAAGCTCGCTTGAGGGTCCTGGAGGAAACATTAGATTCATTGATAATAACCAACAGAGGAAAAAAAACACTGTTATCTGGTTAATGCGCTCGAAAAGCACACACGTGTGTATAATAGACTTGAACAAACCCAGGGAGCTTCTCTAACCAAATCAAACAGTTCAAATTAACGTCACTCAACAGTTTAGAAAATTCTATGCAATCAGCGATAACTCAATCTGCCACACAGCTCGCCTTTGGGCATAAACAAATCCCAGCATTAAGACTCGCTAATAACAGCAGCACAAGGCAACAAGGTGTGAATTATTTTATCTGCAGTGTTGATAAATGGCTGTATATCTGGCCTTGGTCTGAGGGAGATGTACTCTCATCAGCATAGAAACAAAGTATACTGTACATAAAGAAAAATAGTAAAGAGCATACCTACACAGCTACAGGTCTGGAGCTGTGTAGGGAGCTTCCCTGTAAGATGTAACTCATGTTGAATGGTTATGTGATTGAAAACACAACCATTATCACCCGGGGCGCCTGTTCATTTTTCAAATGCATTTTTCAAAGCCAATTTGAAGAAATACATAACTGGCAGGGGGCCGAGGTGCATAAACAGCCATGTGCTCAAGAATAAATTATTCAAGGTGCTATAGAAACCGAGAATGCATCAAGAGAAGCAGCCAGTCGCCACAGTAGCCAGTTCCAAAACTGAAGAAGCCTCTTGGATGAGAGGTGAATAAACGTCTGAAACTCAACTCAAGCAATTCCGGTTGCCTACAGCAAACTGCTGAAGATGACTATGACCTGGAACGAAGAACCTTCACAGACAACAACACATTCATTTCCTATTTGAAATTATAGTCATAAAAACCTTTTAAGCTTAATGTGGTGGTAGTTAGAAATATTCTGGGTCATTTTACAAGGTCAAAAAACAAATCATAGCCTCCACTGGATGATTAAACCTGGCAAAATATCTTTTTTCCTTTTTGCGCAGCAACGTTAAAGGGGTTTTTCAACAAGTGAAATACATTTAATTGGCATTCACTCCCAGGTCAAGTGACTCTGTCACATACGCAGCTTTTTGAATCAACTTTGTCTCCAACATGAGTGAAAAAGCTAATTTGTGAGCTAATGTTTGGTCATCAAATAAGTTTCACATAAATTCCAATAACAGCACAACCATCACTTCCCAGATGTTACAGAGAGTTGCATGGATTAATCAATTAATGAAATAACTTAACACACACACACACACACACACACACAAAGCCGCGCTACAAGCGCATACATACATACTCACGTAGTTCTGAAAGAGGTCTGGATGGTTCCTTTCGATGCCATCATCAAGTATGGTCACTACCACGTCCTTTCCTGTGTAGCCCCTTTTCCAAGCCCCCATGATGTTCATGTCCGACTGGCAGTTATGGACGTCATCGTTACAGTGCTGGAGAAATGGAGGTGGAGAAAATGTGTACATTAATTATACAAAACCTACAGCACTAAACATAGGTAGCTTTGTTTGAACCAGAGGAATCTTTTTTTATCAGTTAATACAAGTAGTTCAGAGAGTTCCGAAAGAAAAATATGTTTATAACATCTGGTCAAAGTTTTAGGATTTATCTAGTAAATAATTGACAGAGCTGATGACTCTCAACACATACACACGTGTGCAAACACAAAACCTTGATAAGCCTTCTAATCTCTACTGTGTGTGTGTGTGTGTGTGTGTGTGTGTGTGTGTGTCTGTATTAGAAATTTTGGTTTAAACCTATCGTTGTGGGGACATTTAAACTGGTCCAACACATATGTATAAATGTATATAATGTGTGTGTGTGTGTGTGTGTGTGTGTGTGTGTGTGTGTGTGTGTGTGTGTGTTCTGTATTAGAAATTTTGGTTTAAACCTATCGTTGTGAGGACATTTAAACTGGTCCAACACATATGTATAAATGTATATATATATAAACATACATACATACATACATACATATATATATATATATATATACATACATACATACAGTATACACACATACATATACATATATGTATATATATATATATATATATACATATATACCTTTCATTCAGTAAAACACACTCGGCTACACCGGGCCATGGCATAACCAACGCTGACCTATGACCCACAAACTGGGCAAGGAACAGCACACTGTTGTCTGGAAGACGAGCACAGCTGAGACAGTCGTAGTTGTAGTTTTGGGTTCCATTTGTCTCAGAAATTGTAATATTCATGTTTTTGGTGCAGGTAACACACTAGTACCAGAAAGCAGTGTACTCACAATGTACCACATACTGCTCCACTTGGCGTCAGTGTAGAAGATATTGGTCTGGGCCTGGCTGCTGTAGGCGGGGCTTGACAAAGAAAGGGGTGGGGATTGTTTATAATCCCTCTTGATCCTCCTCTTCACCACCTGCTGCTGTATCCACTCCACCTGAAACACAAGCAGGATACATTATAAACAGGAGCTAAGCAGGCATCGAATAACAACACATGGTGTCAGAGGTCAATCAGTTTTTCTAATTGGTCATAAGGAATGACGCGTTTGTGGCAACAATATTTAGGGAGAAAACCAGGGATTCTTAAATGACACTTCTTCAATAAAAACACAGACTGTATTTTCTCTACTTGATCTTTGTGTGAAGATTTATCACATAAAGTAATCATTCTTCGCTTTAGTTAGATCAAACCCTAATCTATTGCCTATATCTACTCCTGATTCAGTCACCTGGATGACTGAGAGCCTTCACAAGCACGTTTCTTCTCCTGCACTTATTAGTCTTATTCTTATTGTAAATCTTATCGTTCACACTAACTTTTATTGTTTGGTGTACAGAGAGACGAGAAAATATCATCCAGGCTTAACAGATAGGACTGTTATACCTTTTGCTTCGATATATATTATGAAAATTTTAATATATTTTAATGTTATAGAAGAGCAAAGAAAACAGGACATATTCATATTTAAGAGCCTGACATCAGAGAACTTGAAGAAACGCTTTTTCAAAACGTCAAAATGATCGTTTATGCTTCGTCCGGTTTCCGTGTGAATATTTTAAAGAAAATGAACACATATGGAAGCATACTGTATGTTTAAGATACCCCACTACAACCTTTAAATATGAAGTCAACATAAGTTAATTTAATTGTGTTGTGCACAAACACAGAAGACAAATGTCTGTCGTAACGTGGGTCTCTTAAATGTTATGGGGCTGGCTTCAGGGCGGAAAACACTCCTTGGCAGGAATCCTCACTCTACTTGCAAACGGAATTTTCTGTTGGACCTGTACAAGGCGGCTAGACCCACACGCTTGGCCCTGGTCACGCACATTGTAAAACCCTGAACTCGTGTGTTTAGTCTAGCTGCAGTCCTGCAGACTTCATCTGTATAAAAAGACTCCAAGAGAAGTTTGTGTGCACCGGCAATGACGACAGCATGATAACTTAAGCAACAGCAGGCACAGCACACAGATGGAGCATGTGTTAAACTGTACAGGTGCTAAGGTGTAAATATTTCTGTAGTATTAATCTTCAGGCAAAAATTACATTATTTCAATCAGATGATGTTATTTTGTGTGCACTCTGCCTTACATTGTCGTTGCACCATCTGCTGCGAATATAAAAGGTGTCGCATGTATGATGTACATGAACATGTACATCATGACTCCATTTGTAAAAGATGATCAATAGAATAATTTTCACTTTGTTGCTCTGTTTGCCACAAAATCTGAGGCTTTAGTGAACAATGTCCAACTGCAAAAGACCAAGCATTTCTTCACATCAACACAGCTCCAGCAGTTGGAGAAAAGAAGTGCCTGGAGGGGGGGGGAACAGAAAAGCTGACATAATGACTGCAGAGTGATTATCTGGTCTCATGCACTGAAACAATCTGCCAGGGTCTCCAGAGAGACGCAGAGTGAGGCAACGAGACAAGATAAGACGAGAGCAGGAGAGGCAATGAAGAGCTGAGGAGAACGAGTCCCAGAAGAGTCATTAAAAAAAAGGCTGAGCTGGAAGAGGAGGCAAGTGAAAATAAATAGCAAGAGAGACTGAAAGACAGCAAGTGAGAAGAGGATAATTGATTTTCTAAAAAACTACTGATTTAATCACTCAAGAATGTAGCTTGCTGCTTATAGATCATGAAGGAGGGACAGGACAAAAAGTCTGCAGGTGTAGTGATTTATTGCATAAGTGTGTGAACCTCCCCTACACAAGACTTTCAGTACTCGCCGGCAAGTACTGTACAAGTGCTGCAATGACTTAATCCATCCCAGCCAATCAGAGACCAGGATAGGGAGAGGGTGGCTGGAACCCAAATAAAATCACAGTACAGGAAGAGGAAGGAAAAAGGAAAGGGAAAAATAAAACATCATAAAACGTGACAGATCACAGAGAGCACTGCTTTAACTGAAGCTCACACGTCGACCAGGAGACATGAAATCGAGCTAAATTAAACCTGGTTTCATTCTCAGTGTCACTTTTTACACGTTTTTATGATCAAATGAGTTTTTCATGGCGAGACACAACAGACTGTCTCTCCTTCTGGTGAAAGATTATGTCGTATGTGAAGCCCACGTTGCAACACAGTTGCAGGGCTGTCACTTTTCATCTGAAACGTAAATATTCTTTCAAACTTGGGGCAGAAAGTTCAAATTCAAACTTTAAAAACTCATTCAAGGAGACCAGAAGAGGGCGCTATGAACGCAGCATGGCTTTACAGCCGCATTGAATGCCCTCGTGTTATGTTGGTTTTTTTGGGAAATGAAGGATAAAAGCAAGCAAACTCGTCCTCATGAGCGGACAAATTATAAACTAACCCAATCCCATTTCTCATTTTTACGCCGACCCTTTGGCCCTTCCCCTTTTTAAAAGGCCTAGAGCTAAAAACAGGGCACACTAATCAAGAACATAATGTCATTACGTAACCAGACGCAACATGTTTTGCTGAAGACAACATGCGGTCACCAAAAAAGAAGCTAGCCAATGTAATTTTTATGACAGTAAAATGGAGTCAGTTAATGTGGGAAAAATTGCATAGCCCTCAGTTTGACGTGTACTACTGAAAAATATCAAACACTTCACCCTACACCTCCACCTTAACAGGAGTTGGGACACTTAAGCAAATGATGTTGATCATTTATTTACCAGTTCTTGGTTTGTGTTATTTCTACATAAATCTGCCACCTGGTCTCGGTCTCCTGTATAAATCTACAACGCTGCTATTCAAAAAACATTCCACCTTCCCGACAGTTCCTCCAATCATCATGCAGAAGCCCAGCGTCTGCACCTGTCCCCTGCACCACTGACTCTCAGAGAAGCCGAGCTTCCCTGGAAGTGACGTTTTTGCCATTTATCCAATCAGCATCTCACTCAACGCAGTGAAAAAAAAGCTATTCTGTTCAGGCTCATAGAGGTCAATTAAAGCTGAGCTTCTACAGGTTTAAATGTGCCGTGCTGCTGCGGCAATGTACGAGAAACGAATCATGTCAGATGATCTGTGATAAAAAAGCTGATTCTGAACAAACAACTCAAACGGATTTATCGCGATTTGGCAACCGTTTACTAATGACATATTTATTTTATGACATTTTAGAGGAAGCAGAGCCTCCCTTGCCCTTAAAGAGCAATCACCTCTGTTGTAAGAGTAATTATGAATAATGTCTCATTTGTGACAACACATGAGAAAAAAGGAAGGGAAAATCAGGCAAACTCAGACAGAGACCGTTAAAAAGAGTGAACTTTAAAACCCAGTCAAGTATTTCATGTAGTCCGATGACCTTCTGTGAGTTGAGGTTTCACCCACCTCATTGAACTACAAGTTTTGTCAGGACCGTCAACTACAAAGTGACCCTTTACAGCCGCCATTAGCCATAAAACACCATCATCAGGAATGTGCAATATGCAAATCCACTGGAGTAACAACTTACATGTGTGCCACAGTATTTAATAAATGTGTTATCTGTAATAATTCTGCTGAAGTCGGAGCCCAACTAGTGTTTAACTTAGCATCAGATTCATCTAAAAATAAAAAACAACAAACACAAGAGTTTGGCTGGATGTCAATTTATGAACCTTAAATCTAATCCAACCAACTGTGGATTGTCGAGTGCCTCCTGAATCAGATTAGCTCTGTTCTCTCAAGGAGTGATAACTCTGACCTCCCTGACGAAGTGTTATGCAAAGAGGGTAATACATATTTAAATTCTATGTTTGTGTCGTGATGTATAATCACGCACTCCCGTTTTGTGGAAAAGCAGTGACAAACATCTCCAACCACTGTTTAAAATGAGCGAGAAAAGGAAAAACAATCAATGAATCGATTATGAATAATAGTCATACGTTGAAGCATACTGCTACATAAGACTTACACAGGTGGCTTTGCATTTCTAAACAAATAGAAATTAAACATTTGCCCTCTATTTGCAGGATGACCTGAGGCAGTTACATTCTATTCATTTTTTTCTAAAGCTATGAGAAACAATGCCATCCTTAAAAAAAAAAAATCACTCAACGATAACAGCCTGCAGTTATCCATATCACATCCATATCCATATAACACAAACATTTGCCAATCCCTGTCCAAACAAAGACAATCTAGCATTCTATTATTGCCTATAAAACTTGCCCATGTATCACTGCCTTTGTCTCAGTGCCAGTTCGCTGGCAGGCTCCAAGGCATGATGTCTGGATCTGCTCCATTTGAGGAATCTGCTAGCACCTATACCTCTGTCGTCATGCTTTTCTTCCCCACCCTTTTCTCACACTCCTTACCATTCCTATCCACCCTGTTTTACTTTCCTCATCTTTCTCCCTCATCTGCTTCTTATCTCACTGCATTTCAGGTCTTCACAGATGCCCAATTCTCTCTGAGGCTGACTGTCCCTCTGTCTCCCTCTTTTTCCGAGTCCCACTCCAAACAGTGTCCTCCCTCCTCTTCGCTCCCTCTCATTCACTCTGTGTGGAAGGGTTTGCAGGTGCTCTTGCTGGCTGGGTCACTAACCAGAGAGGAAACTGGGGAAGAGTTCACTTCATTAGTACAACTGGGAACAAGTTGATCCATTTGCACTGCTGTTTTTGAAACGTCATTTGAGCGGCAGGCAAAAGGACAGAGAGCAGGGTGCATCTTTGTTTCCAAAGGTCAAAGGCTACCCAAAAGGGCCAGGTCATACTTAACATGTCTGAGTGTCTGCAGTGGACCACTAGGGTCCACGTCATCCACCCAGTAGTCTGCACAGACACTATGTGGACAAACATGAACACATTTCCAGTTTGAATCCGTGGGGACCGTGAGCCCTGACTGTGCCAAGCCAACAAACACATGTACAACTCAGCACTCTTGAAAGAGGTGAGAAACACCACTCCTGGAATGGAGCGTGAGATCAACTATGCATACGTGGAATGCTGGTCTGACACACTATGAACGGATGAACATGAGGAAAGATTAAGCGTCTCTGTGTGAACATGGCTCATGGCACATCAACCTCTGAACTGACACAAGAAGCCAGTTCCTCTGATCTCTTTCGTGTAAAAGGAAACGGCAGCCCAACCGCAGCACACACACACGTGTGTGTGCATCTTTTCACAGATGTTTTGAAAGCCGTAGTGCTACGCTGCCCAGCTGTAGGTGCTTGTCTCAGTGCGTCAGCTCTTAATGGTTCATCTGGTGAACATAATTTAAAAAAACAAAAAAACAAGCAATTTGTGGAGATCTACCCAGAACTACATGGAGACTAAATAAATGTGTAAGTGTACGACACAAACTCCATCTGTGTCATCTCGTCAACGTTTGGAATGTGCGCGTGTGTGTGGCACACGTTAGGTGGTTGTGAGCTCACCCAAGCTCACTCCAGTAGTTTTACCATGTGGTAAAATATGTTCTTTATGTTTATGCTTATTTAGAAGCTCATAAATATCACAAAAATGTCTTTCTTTTTGTCATCATAGGTCTTAGGTCATAGGTCGTGAGTATTCAGCTGCAAACCACACCTGGCTCACAGTTTTCCCGCTCATGTGTGGTGGATAAATGACTTCAAGTAAACAAGAGTCTCACTAAGTGAAAACCGAGTAGAAACACCTCGTTCCGGCGACCGAGCGCCGTGGAGAGACAGCCGTGGAGCGGTTGTACGATCTGCGCTAATCTCTGCATAGACTTCAAAAGGACATTATAAAAAGAAGAAACCACCACTGCAGTGCTGTAATTGATGTTTACAGTAATCTTGAAATGGCTAGAAACAGATTTCAAACAAAGCGGCCTGACTACTTGAACTTATGTCACATCAAAAAAAAAACAAAAAAAAAAAAACTAATGACAGAGCAGCAGTGGGGCTACAACTAAAAAAGTCTGTGGCTATTGAAGCAGCTCTCTTCTCTTGGAAGCTCCAGTATAAATGAGTCATAGCTGCGTGTCAGCATAGCTGTGCAAGGTGCAAGCTGCTTAAGACACAAAGAGACAATCTCCCCTTCTCACTTTGTGCAACAGGACAATTCACGACCATCTTTCTTAAGTTGACGTACAGGGATTGGTAGAGTAAGATAAACACAAGCTTCAGATATGAATTAAGAGGCTACCGTTCTGTTATTCTTTATATTTATACTCAGTATTTTCACTTTTTTCATGTCAGACATCTAGACACACTGTTCCCGTTCATAACAGGTATTAATATCTGACCCGAGTGACACAATGACAAATGGAGAGCATTAAGTACGACACATTAATGCACGCTTGTGTGAGAAGCTGTCATCACATCTTGCATGAGCAGGCTGAATGCAAATAGAGGCTTCAGATGTTTTTTTAATGAGTCTGGCTGTACAGATGTGTCTGATGTCAACATGTTTGTGTGTGTCAGTGTGTGTCTTGGCACGGGTGACAGGTATTAGGAGGAAAAAAATAAGAGAGCCAGGTTGAGCAAAGTGTTTCAAAGCTGCTCTAAATAAATGAATGTATGTTTGCTGAGAAGTGTAAAAAAGACTGAGAAACTGCAGCGGGTCAGAGGGTGTTGGCTGGTGCATCCTGAGGACAGAGTGTATGGCCACATGCGTCCTCAACTCTAATGGCGTTTTCCCACTATGCAGCACGGCTTGGCACGACACGGCTCGACTCTGTTGCTTTAGTGGTAGCACCTGGTACTTTTTTTTAGTACCTGCTCTGTCAAGGTTCCAAGCGAGCGGAGTCGATACTAAATGTGACGTCAACAGACTGCCGGCCACTGATTGGACAGAGCGTGTCGTCACAGGAAGTTGTGAGTGCAACATCCGACACAAGAATCAAACCAAACAATGCTAAACTGTAGATCAGTTAAAAAGACTTACAAATCACAAAAACGTGTTGTGCTACAACAATATTCGGTATTTTAAGAACTATTTGATACACCCTGTTCGTACGTTTCGGCCCATCACAAAACTTTGTACAGCCGCACACTAGATCCACTTAGGAGCAGAGACATAAGAGCAGCACTTCGCTGTTCAGGCTCAGTGCCATGCTCTGCTTATGCCGCCTTCAGAGCCAATCCGAACGTCACTGACGCTCGCATTTGCATGCGGAGCACTGATTGGCTCCATGGAAATTCAGCGTGAACAGTATTGCCTTTACTAGTCTGAGTAGTTTTATACTAAGATATCGAAACCATACCACTACCGTGGCCCAAAAACCGTGACGCATAACGAACCGTGGGAAAACTGTACCGTTGCATCCCTAATCTTAACAAATCTTTACTCCAGACCCTCATTTTACGTTGCTCCTCTGGTCAAGACCATTATGAGAGGAGTAGTGAGACTTTTGGTAATGTTTGGCATTTCTGATCCATAGCTGCAGCTCCCTGTGTCTGTCTGTTTGCAACCTGGGTGTCCAAGTACGACTGGCTGTGTTATTAGGTTGTTGGTGACACAACAAACCAAAACAGAAAGGGAGTTGGCTGCTACCTGCACCCTAATCATCAGTGAAGCCAGTATTTCAATTTACGTTTTCTCCAACTCTGAAGACATATTGTGCCCATTTTATCACTTAAGACATTATATTTCTATGGCCGCTGTAAACATTTCAGCAACACCTGTGGTCTTCCTGCTGAAACATGTTTGTTGGGAAAACAGCCTTTAAGTCTAATTAAATTGATTAAATAAATGAAATAAATAATTATTGAAAGAATGCCTTTTAAGAACAGTATGAGACTTGCAGATATCACACTCTCTCTCTGTCCAGGCCAAAGGTCTTTACCGCCATGCATCTGCCTGGAGAAGTGACTGGTCTTTGACCTAAGCGGCAAGTGACTGGATGCCATAAAGCAGTAATCTGTGCTGTGCTGTATCACCATGGCAACACGTGTGCCAATGAGCCCTGCCGATGGCAGGGTGCGCCTTTCATGGCTCCGCTACACCCATCTGACTCACTCACAAACGGCCGTCATTATTACAGAACCTGATTGCAAAACATCATTAGCAGTAAACTTGACTGGGCAGGTGCCAAACTAGCCATCATGTTGATCCAAGACCTGGAGACAGGTCCACAGATTATACTGAAAGGACAAAAACATCCAAAGCTCCATTCCTCTCCACGCCACTTTTCCTTTACGTGGTTTCTCTAATCCATCTTTTCCCTCTTCCCCTCACTCTTCATCTCGTCCTCTGTTATAATAGCTCATTTTCCTCTTTCTCTCATTTAACCTCACTCCTCTGATCTACTCGCCTAAAATCCCAGCTTCACTGCCAGCTGGCACTAGAACACAAACCATCCACCACCATGGCACAGTGTCAGGCCTGAGAGAGCAAGGGAACCACCAACAGAGGGAGGGAGATGAGCATGCTGAATGCAACAGTGAGAAAAGGGAGGGAGGGGAATGCATCCGAGAGAGGAAAATGAGAGGGATGACAGGTAAGGACAGTCGGTGGACAACGTAAAAAGACAGCAAAAAGGACAAGAAAAAAGAAAAGAGGGTGTCAGGCACCTTCTTTTTATGATCGCACTTGAGTCCACTGTTGAAACATAAACACACAATTATTTTTTTTTTTTCCAAAACTGATATCTTTTACTGTAATTGAGCTGGCAAAAATATAGGAACACATTCACACGTCAAGCATGAGGCATTTTTACAAGCTTTCTTGTCCTTAAAACCGAGCCTGAAGCTGTCCACTTTAGCACACATACATAAATAGCACATCAGTACAGAAAAGTCTAGTTGCAATGTGTGCTGCCTCTGAATGGCAGTGGCGTTCAGTGGCATCCACCTCAACTTTCATTTACCAACGTGACTCGTGTATGTGGACAAACTTCCTGGCGTGATTCAGGTTTCATTAATAATACAGAGAGCATTTGATGATCTGGTGCAGTGACATGAGGAAGGGTTTACCTTAGATCACGCTCAAGTTTAAAGTGCTGCTTCACCACACACACACACACACACACACACACGGACAGCTTGAGATAACTTTTTTGTTTTTGATAGAGATATCACAGCCTTCAGGATCTACAGTAGGTCAATAAGTCTGATACTTTTTTACAAAATTGTACTTAAATTATACTCTTCTAGTCCACATAGCTCACCTGATCACTGCAATGAGCATTCCTAATGCAGATTCTAGTCACAAGACATTGGTGGATCATGACTCTGTTCCCAGCCTGTGCTTAGTGAAGCATTTGCTTCAAATGATGCAACATTTTTGGATTGTACCCGATTTTTTATGTTTTGTGTATCTTTTTCTCTGATATCAGATCCAGTGATTTTGATCAGTATCAAGCAGATAGCGATACTAATGGCTTGTTTCCACCATTGTACAGTTCGGTTCAGTACAGTACGGTACGGTACGGTTTGGATCGGTAAAGCCTTCGGTCAGGGTTACGTTTCAATTGAGAACAGTACTTTTAATTGGCAGGCGGAGTACGCTGTGCCAGATGGCTGCGTGATCCAGATACGTAGCATGACGTTGGACCGGTGCACCAACAACGGAGCAGCTAATTTCTTTTCTGCTCAGTTTGTGGCCGCTTGTCTCAAAAAGATGTCAAGGCTGACACTTTTCTGGCGCCCAGTTAGCTGACTGGTCTGGCTCTACCCGTACCGTACCATTACTCTGGTACCCGAAGGGAAGGGTGCCAAAAATTAAACTGGGGGCCAGTTATTTTTGTACTGTTCCTAATGCAAATGCAAAAAAAATACGTACCATACAGCACCGAACCATAAATAGCATACAGTCTTATCAAGTTCAGTTCAGAGATCAAATCTTTGTGTAAACTTGTATTTCTGGGTCAGGACTTCCAACAGATATGTGTAATAGGTCATCTTTCTTTCCACCCCGAGTCCCCACATTATTTTACAGTATCTAGATCAGTCTGCAGCCTTTATGTTTTGTTTCTGAACCTATTTTCACACCAACATGAGTTACAGACATAAAAGCAATCTCTAATTTCTTATCAATGAGAAAGGAAGTCCCCTTAAAAGTGAGCAGACAGAAGATTCAGCAAATTCAACAATATTTTGTTTTGTGCATTTCTTTCTGCTTGAGAGGTGTAATGGATCTTTCATATAAAAGCTGCTGGCGGGGCATTTGACTTTTTTATTTATTTCAAAAGGAAAATTATATTACATGTAATGTCTGATCCCCCACATCAGAACCTATCCATCACACTTAAAGTTGCTGGGTTTGTGAAATAGAAAAGCAGCAGTGGAGGTCTCATTTATCTTCTGCTTGTTCTGTCAAGACTGTGATCAGAACAGCGTGAGGTGAGACGAATACAGGGGTTTTCTTGCAGTGGAATTGTTTCTGTTCTCATAAACACTGCGTCTCTGCAAAAGCACATTTGTCTGCAACAACTTACAATGCCCAGGAGTGCGGTTGTATACTTATATGATCCAATTGTTTAAAATAGCACAATGTTTTGAAGAGGAAACATAATTCGGAAATTAAATACAGTCATTTGGTGTCTCAGAGATCATAAGCACTATAATGATAAACTATCAAAACAGACTGAATATTCCTTTATAATGGGACTTTAATTTATAACAGACTCACAAGGAGTTGAATACAACTACTTTTTCAGTATCCATGAATAGCTGAAGATGTTAAGCACAAGTTAAAAAGATGACGTGGTATAATTTCAATGGACAACAAACACAGTGCGCTATTCAGAAAACAGTTAGACAGGTTTACCTTGGGCTCCATTGAGATGAAACTATGGCGCCCTTGACTGGACAAAGTCGACCTTTTGATGGTTCGACTATGGAAGAAGTGATAGTGGTCTTTGAGATCTCCAATCTGCAAAACACAAACACACAAACACACACACACACAGAGACACAGACGTAAGAAGTGTGTATCCATTTGTTCCATGAGTAACATTTTACTGGGTTTATTGGCAGAAATGTATCCGTATAAGTATCATTGCTTTGAAACTGGCAATTTGCATTTAGAAGACGAAGCTTGCTACACAAATGAAGAATAAACGGCTTCACCCACACAAACCCAATTCATAAACCAACAAAGAGGCAAAATGAAAGAGTTCTTATATTCTTTCAAGTAAGTGAAGGCCAGTGCAGTTCCCTAACTTGCTATGAAAAGTGAGGGGTAAGTACAGTCAGCAGTCAATCAATCTTACAAGGTGAACCCTTAAATAAGATTTTATTTCCCTCTCTTCAAGTTGGGTAGCATGAACATTTTCGGTGTTGCTGAATGAATGTATTAACCGTCAGAGATAAAAACAAAAGACTTGGTAGGTACACAAGTTAAATAAAAAGCAGACAAAGAAACAAAGAGACAGACTGTGAACGTCGGTCAAATGTAAAGACGTACTCAAACTGACAAAGACGGTGATTAGTTTTAATAATTGATAAAGGCCATACGATCCCTACGAGATGATCAAACTGTCATGGCTGCCAAGGGTCATGTGGTGCATCACTGATCCAAGGCCGAGCTCAACCACTAGTGAACCCGTTAGATCAACTTTCAGCTCTGGTGTTCATGAATAAACATACACACAAACTGGTACAATGAAGAAATTACAAAAAAAGAATGAAGGAAAATGTAACAGAGATCCGGGGTAATCAACTTTTAAGGCATTGAACGTGAAGTGAATAAAATAATGCATTTCTATAACAGGCACTGTGAATATTTCTCATATTGTCAACATATCATGCTCCTATCCACCTTTTATTCCAAAGTCAGTGTAACATTTTCACATTCACAGCCGGATCTGTGGCACCTCCTCAGGTTGAACTATATTTTACATCTTCTCATCCTCAACCTAAGTCAACATAATGTGCATCTCCTTGATTGTTCCGATGCGACCCAACCCGCATAGTGATTCACATCTGCGGCATAATCTGTGGTTACAAGGAATTATGTTGGAACAAGATTTGAGAAGAAGAAAAAAAACACAACAACTTGCACTTAAGTGATTCATGATGTCTTGCTTCCCTGGATGAATTTAGCATCCAAGTCACGAAAGATTTAAATGATTCTGAGTGTGGCATAGTCGAGTCTGATTACCAAACGACAGGTTTGCGTTTTGCCTGAACACGAGCGGCTAAGGAGTTGTGTGAACCACATTAAACAAGGACAAAGACAGACATGACGCAAGAAGATGAGAGCTCACAAACCCAGCAGGGGCATGCCATTCCAAAGATTTTCTAAATTCTTGCAACAAGATTTTAATTTTAATTGGACTACTGTCCTGTCCCAGTTTAAAAGCAAGAGGAATAATTTTGTGTGGATTGTTGAGACATAAACTCTGTCTTCTCTTCAGTCCAAATAATTTACCAGCCGCCATGTTTTTCCCACTCTCATCTTCTTTCCTGTTCTGTGTACCAGCTACGTCTTTTATTTTCAGGACAAAAGCCTGGGGGCGGGAACTGTGGAGCATAGGCAGTGCGCCTGCGCCTGTTTGTTTTGAACATATACATGCAACAGTAATTCAACTCCCATCTGCATTATCTCAGTGTGAGTTTGAGAAATTCGATTTTGTAAAATTTCAGTTGGACTGAATGCATTTTAAAAGTCTACTTCTACTTTTTTTCCCCAAGACCCTCTGGTGGAGGATAAAGCGGTAGATGATGGATGGATGGACTTTTACTTTTTTTAACGTCATGTAAATTCTCTTTTCTCTTTCCCTCATTTGTCGTTGTATACAAATGTAGACAGAGGAAGGCGATTAGGCCCTGTCCACATGGACACGGGACAAAGTGTAGACGATCTTTTGCTTGGACGTTTCACTCCAGAAAAGTTCTCCGTAAACGCGGCATTGTGTCAGGAAATGCCTTCATCTTAACGAAACGCCCAAAATGACTCTAAATGATGTAGTACATGTGCCAGGCCTGTAACTGGCGCTGTAACGCTGCTACACTAAAAACAAAGAAGATGTTGAGCTGAGTTGAGATGTTTTTTTAAATGTCTTATTCAAGCGAGTATACATTACAATGTATACAATCACAGAAACAGAGACAGAATGAATCAAGCCAGGGGGAAAAAAACAAAAGTTATTACATAAAGCAAACAGATTAATCAAATAGAAGATAAGGATGGTGATGAAGATGGGGACAGTGAATGCCAGAGAAAGACAGATGTGGGACAATGACATCCTCAGTTGTGTATTGGTTGTCTACATGAAAATGATTTTAAGATTTTCTCACTCCAAACGTCGTTTACGCGTGGAAGCTAAAAAGATTTTATTTTTTTTTAAATCATGGCGGATTCACTTAGATAGGATTGTTTTCATGTGGAGAGCCCCTTAGTATTAGTTTATTTTTTTCTACAATATTCAGCAATTTCACACATTACCATTAACTTGTATCCCCATCCATCTAACCCTCATAACCTTTATACATACTCCTACAAGCCCAACAAGAATCCAAAAAAAAAGCAAAAAGCTAAAAGGCTTTCATGGAAACCTTGATAAATATTCCTGTCAGTGAACTCTGTCAAACAATCCAATAACAACACTCCTTTTGGCATAATGTCTACACAACCTGACGTTGCATCAGTGCAACCTGTACAAATAACTCAACCAGCTCAATGTCCACATCTGGTTTCAGAACACCGCACTCCCACTTCATGGCTCTCAGTCGTCTCCCATCTCTTCAAAACACCAGTATGAACAGATATCCACGTCTGGGGCCTCGTCAGCTGATTTAGGCTCAATTCGGGCCGGTGTCTTAGTCTTCGTCTGGGAAGGGGGCTCCACAGTTAAGAGGATTACCCAGAATTCCCCCAACGAGGTGCTCTCTTACTCTGTGCCAACTCTTTTCATCCATCCGTCCATCTATCGTCCCTTCTTTCACTCCCTCCTCCTTCCATCTCGCAGTGTGTGGTTATCTTTGTCTATTCTCCTCTGTCTGGCCCTGTCAAGAAGACTATATTGTCCCTCTGTCACATGTTTCCCATACCCATCCCCCTGTTCTCTCCCTGTAAACACTTTGCTTCCCTTTACAATTTAAAAAAACCCTCTTCTTACTGAGCAGTAGCAGTCATATCGTCAAAATCGGGGATCACACACACACACACACACACACAAAGTGCCAGCTCATCTACTTAAATGGGTAAACACTTGAGGTGCATCTCTTTGCAAACTACAAAAGAATGTTAGGCTGATATGTTTCATTTCATGTTCCATACACAGTGTAGATCAACATAAGAACAGGCTTGTTGAGGTGTCAAAGTTCACATTAAGAAACCCAAGTCTGCTGTTATTGCTCCCATGAGAGCAGCTTTCAGCTGACCTCTCAACCAGGAAGTGAAGTAAAACTCTTGTATATTGGGTGTCAAAGTCCAATGAACATTCTATATTGATATGGAAATCAGGACGAATGGTGGGGGCCACACTCAACTCCACAGGGGAATTCCTATGGAAAGGGGACTCCACACATTCGTTCTTGTCAAAGAGAGGGGATAAACGAGGCCATTAAGGCCTGCTCTCTGGGGAGTAGGCTATAGTGGGTGGGCGGGCTGGATAAGGCGGGTAGGACGAGGAGGGGGTTCAATAGCTGTTGACTAGGCTACCCCACAACAACCTGTCAGAATGCCCCCCTCTGTTTCACGCCGTCTTCATGTTGAGCACTGGCAAGTGCAGGCTTGAACTGCCCAAGTATTTTGGTGGCGACACTGGAGCATGTGTGGGGTCCACGCTTGTGTGACGTATTTCGCCCACAAAAGGAACACAGGACTTTAAACTTTGTCAAAACACGTTTCCCGGTGAACAGATAATGTGTGCTGGAGAGGAAACCAGACAAATTTCACATGCAGTGATTCCTCCTCTCAGTGGACAAATATGTTTTGCAGCTGTGGTTGGGATTTATTTCAGACTTTTAAGTGACAGATGTACTGAATATACTGAATATATGCGGATTTTTAAAAATGCAAGCTGTAAAATACTGGGTTTTAAAACAGTGACATATGACCTGCGCGTTTTAACAATTTGTCTTGTATTGGTGTTTTGTCATTAATCAAGAAACACAGAAGAAAATCTGGGAATATACTGACAAGACGTTATGATAAAGAAATCTCATTAAAAAGGAAGATTAGAAGCAAAACTAAAATCCAAATTTTAGGTTTTAAAAGGACACCAAGGTTTCCATGTTAAAAAGTTAATATTGTCCATCAAATTATGAGCAGGTAGTGGAAGGTTTTCAGTGAAATTGGTGCATGTTTGGCACAAACACAAGACTACAGCAATGACAATGAAGAACTTGAGTGATCTGTCTTACCGTGGACACCCGCGTCTGTCTCACAAAAAAAAGGACCGAACACACGACACTGCAATTGCTTTAAGCTGATAATAATGAGCTCCCTGTGGCTCCAGCCCGCAAAATGGAAACGATCCCGTGGAAACACAGCGAGGAGGCACCTGTTGTGCCATCCTGCTCATGGTCTTCGGACCATGATCTCCTTTGTTCCCTGCAGCTTGTTCCCTGATGTTTGAGAGTCACGGGGTTAAAGAGTTGGGACGGTTCATGGCTCAGGGTTTGGACCACAGACGTTTGACGTTTGACCCAGTTTGTCTGCTCGTAAAATGATTACGACCAAAGGCTCGTGGCTCAACTTGTAGTTGACAAAAAACAACTACATTTTACCAAACACAAACAAATAAGAGACACGTCTGGATGGAGCAATAGGCGAGACCTACCTGTCCCATGTTTCTATAGCCATATTTTTCCGCTATCCGCTCGGCCACCTCGGGTCCCCCGGCTATCCTCACTGCCCAGTGGTTGGTGTAAATCCGAGCTTTGCACGGCGAGGACGCAAAGCTGAGGCTGAGCGCCAGGACGCACAGTAAGCTCCTTCTCCAAGCGGCGTTGCGGACCATCTTCCCCCCACTTCTACACCCGACTCTTCTTCTTCTTCTTCTTCTCCTCCTCCTCCTCAACCGACCACGCAAACAACCAAACTTCTCTGCTCACCAGGCGAGACTCTCATAGACACGCGACTCTCCGGGCAAAAACACTGAGAGAGAGAAAGAGAGGGAGAGAGGGGGCAGGAACGGAGCCCAGGAGAGGCAAAAATAGACGTTATCCTCAAACCTCTGGTCTCCACATGGGAGAGTTGGAAGTTTGCGTTTCGTGAGTGTGTGTGCGCTCCCTCTCTCTCTTTCTCCCTCCGTGTGTCCCCCCTTCTCTCTCTCCCTGTCTCTTTTTTCCACGGTGGAGGAGGAGGAAGTGTCTGCGCGCCGTGCGTCTTTGCGCGTGAGTTCGTGAACGCGTGTGTGTGCGCGCGCGGATCTCCTCAAAGCTGATTTCTCTTCTCCATGAAGCGACTCGGATGTTGGTGGTTCAGCGCTTCGGGCTTTCATGTGGCGAAACGGCAACAGCGCCTCCCGATAAATAACTAGCTGATACTCGGGAGAGTAGAAACAACTAAAGCCGCGGGGTTTCCCTGCCGAGCTCCGCTGGGTCTTAAAGACACTCAGTTTGGATCCACTGCTGTGACCGGTCCACGAGGAAAGGAAGAGAGACTCGTGTTTGGAAGACTCGGCTTCCTCCAGAAGAAATTAACAACAATTGACTGAATTGACAGCTGTCGTCGCTGTTGCACGTGCTAGCATTAAATATATTTTATATATAATATGAAATATTGTATATATATACATATATATACATTTATATAAATATACATATATATGTATGTATGCAAAGAAACTTTACTTATTAGTCTTACAACAAGGTTTCGCAGTGTTTAACAGAAAGAGCAAAAAATACTAATTAAAAAAATAACAGAAGTGGATGTAAGAATAAATTATGATAAAAAAGGAGAATAAAATGAAGTCATGAACAAAAATCAAAGGTCCAGTGTTGTGTAAAATGTCATTTAATTTAGCAGACATTGAAGCTAAAACAGTTATACTTGTATTTACATTTATATATTGTATACGTTGTTGTTCTTCATTACCTCAGACTGGGATTTTATATATTTATTTCAGCTCTACGGCGACCACAATTATGGATCAGCATGTTTTTACAGTAGCCCAAGATGGACTAACTAAATATCTTTTTAGTTTTGATGCTAACTCCATGGTTCTCAAAGTGTGGTGTGTGTACCACCAGTGGCACGCAAGCTTCCTCTGATGGTACTTGGAGGAAAATCAGAAATGCCCATGCTTATGCACTGGGCATTGTTGTCCTCCAGCAATAAATGTACATTTTATCTCGTCTTACGTGTCCCCTGCATTGATACAGAGAGGTTTCACAAATTCATCCTTCTCTGTTGCTATTGAAGATGCAAAGTGTACACGAGCTTCCTCTGGTGGTTCTTGGAGGAAAATCAGAAATACTGTTCTACTGTATATACCAGGGTATGTGATCAGAGTGGATGACATTTTGACCAAAGTGTGTAGTAAATGAAACAAAGAACAAAAAAAGGCATCTTATCTCTTACTCCAAGAGGAGGATGATAAGATAGCAAATTATCTTACTGGGAATAAATCTGCCTCCTGTGAAGTCTTAATTCGACTTTTCTCGACCTATTTACACCACTGTATTTCAACGTCGGTAATAACAGTGTTACTTTGGAGCTCAGTATTTTCTCAGGTGGTACTTGGTATAAAAAGGTTTGAGAAGCACTGTGTTAACTGAAGGCTACATAGGTTCTCCAACACACTTGGAAGGGAAGGGTGAGGTGAGGTGAGAGATATTCAGCTGCAACATGAAAATTCATATGACACCTTTAAAAATAGAAGGTTTATGAAGACACGTAGGCTACACATCTGAGAGTATAGGTTTAAGCACAAATAATAAAGGGAATTCACAAAACAGTGACATTATTGTTGGGGGTCTGAGAAAAGATACATTGATTCAAATTGTTACAATATCACAAAAGGATTATGTTAATACAAACTAAAGTTAACAGGTTATATGCCAGTGAATTCATATAACTAAAAATTACTTTTTTTAACATCCATCCATCCATCTTCTACCACTTTATCCTACAATCCTGCGAATCCCAGCTGACATAGGACAAAAGGCGAGTTACACCCTGGACAGGTCACCAGTACAAAAGGCTTCATAGTAAAACAAATAAATACATTTTCATTTTGTAATTTGAAATAATTCTTAGATTACTTTCTAATCAGAAATCAAACAATCACAGTCAAATTATTCCAAAGGAATAAAGCACAGGGTCCCCACACCGTTTTTCAGTGACCTCAAAGCTTTCAATACAATTGAATCTGTGGTGCATCTCCACAGAGAATCTCTTACGATGCTATTTAACCCAGACTGATAAATATCAGATATCAATTTTACATGAACATGATGTTATAAGAGACTGATTAATCTTTAGTCATGCTTGTAATCAGAAATAATATTAGCAAAGGAACATGCAAATAAGGGAGAGTTTGCCGTGAAAAATTCTGAAAATACAAAGACCCACAAAACACCAACACTGTTGGGTTGAACAGTTGAGCAAATTCTTGTGACAGTGAGGGACTGGGATGCTTATTTTCATTTAAAGGTTGTTACAAACTAGATGGCAGTTGTGTTTTTGCCCCGAACTTTCCATCTACTAGTTAATAAGTGAATGCATTACGTTTTGGACACGGCTCCCCCCTTCCTACAGCTTGAAATCTGCTGTTGAATGCAAGCCTTGTCAGTCTCCTGGGTAATATTGACACAGACATACCAATGTAAAGTTGAGTAAACTGTGTCCTCCACTTAAGTCATCGACCAACGAGAAAGAGCCACAGGCTACATACATTTCATATTATACATATATATACATATATATATATATATACATACATATGCATATACATATACATGTATATATATATATATATATATATATATATACATAAATTTTGTTATTGTGAATGTGAATGTGGTGATTTCTGGTGAAACGTGTGGACAGCTTTAAATGCATCCTGCAAGCGGGTGGCTAAATTTAAATAAGTGCATGACCCCGTGCTAAATCGCTGAACGCAGGTATGTTTACCAATGTTCTTCTATAAACAACCTGAGTGATAACCTCGCTGTATGACTGGATTATGCACCCTCCACTGCCAATTAAGCCTTCTGCCCTTCAAACTGGCATTTACGCCATATTCCCCCCCAATCAGCGAAGCTCTACATGTCATGCCCCCCCCATCGCAACACAGGTCACAGCTGACTAAACGCTGTCATCGTGGAATGCGCCCGGTATTATCTGCAGTTGAGCCTTTCAGTGAAGGCCTTTGTTGATTGATGGGTTTTTGTTTTGCAGCAGTTTCCCGGGGGGTGTCTCTGTGCACAGCGAAAACTCTGTTCTGCATGGGACACAAGTGAAAATCAGCATAATTGCACTAATTGCAGCCAATTTCTTACTGAATGGACCCCGCTGTCACTTCTCACAACAAGCAGGGGGACAAGCACATCTCATGGTCCCCCAGATGGAGATGAAAGGGAGGGGAAAAAATAAACACCCAGTGATCATTCTCTATTCAACTGGGTAGAAGGGCTTGCTATTTATGGGGGAAAAAAAAGGGAGACGAGAAGAAACACAGCAGAAATTTATTTGAGTATCCACATCAAGTATCCAGGTCACGGGGTCGCTTGGAGCAGCAGGGCCCCCGACTTCCATTCAGGAATAAGCTGTTGCGATATCCTGCATGGCAGCCTCGGAGCTCCCCAAGTTTCTCCAGGGAGTGAACCGAGTGAACCCCAACAAAACGTCTTTGTCAACATCTGAGAGTGAATGTCAACAAACACTTTAAAGGGGCATTCCTGAGGCTCTTCAATGGACTAAATGGGAGCACCGTATGGGCCAAACACATATTAGAAAAAAATGCACATAACCGCCATGATATAACACAAATGGAATGTTGAGCCCCAAATAGAAAACTTTGGCCAACGAGCTTTGTTAACCAAGAGCACGGCTAATTTGTTCATTCAATATCAGGCCCAACACATCACGAAGAGATCCTCCGACATGATTCTCTTGACCCATGAAGACTGAGGTTTTATTAAAACAACAGCATCTTCATCCAAATCTGTCTTTCACTTTTTGTGTTGCTCAAAGATGGACACGTTTGACATAAACACACAGACAAGTGCGGCCAAAAACATCACCTCCTTGGCAGACAGACGTGTGTAACATTTAGCAACATTAATGGCGGAAGTTGCATGTTACAGCTGAATATCAAAAACGTTCTGTTTTTGTTTTTGTCCATTGAAGGCTATTGTAAAAACATGGTGCTCAGAAATGGCGGCCTCTGTAGAGCTGCCCTTGATGTAATAGAGAAGGCTCATTCTGAGGTAATGAAAAACAACAATTCATACAAATCCAAACATTTAAAAATAATGTCATCTAAATTTAGAACCTTTAAGTATATCCATTATGACCTTCCTTTACGATTCCATCATTTGCTTCTCTTTTCTTTCCAGATGCATCTGACTTTTATATCCGCTTCCTAGACTCTGCAGTCATTGCCTCCAAAGAGTTTATGTTTTTGGCCACATTTGTTTTTCTGTCTGAGGGGAACTCAAAAAGTAAATGGGTTTTTTATTACATTTTCTGAAAATACACGTTATAGCCTGAAGAAGAAATTATTAGAATGATTAGGTGAGATGGATTCGAAACACTGAATCAGTGTTTCCCCAGACTTCTTATATGGTGTCCACTTTTAATTAAAATTTGACAATCCATCACAACTCAATTCTCGACATAAATCAAGACGAAAGCTAAATGTGTGCATCAAATGACGTTTCTGACGATGTTTACTGGCATTTTTAAAACGTGTAATGTCATCTTAAATAGATATACTAGTCTCTTTCAATAGATAGAAGGTCACTAAATGAATCACAGCCTAATTCATTCTTTGTTCATTCATTCTGAACCACTTTGTCCTCTTAAGGGTCGCAGGAGGAGGTGGAGCCAATCCTACGTGACATAGGGGAAAAGGCGAGGTTCACCCTGGATTGGTCACCAGTCCACCACAACGCTAACACGCAGAGACACACATCCATTCACTCACAAATTCACACCTATAGGATCAATTTAGAGTGTCAAATTAACCTAATCCCCAACCTGCATGTTTTTGGACTATGAGCAAAAGCTGGAGAACCTGGAGAGAACCCACATGCATGGATTCCACAAAGAAAGGCCCTCAGTCGAAATATCTTTTTTAATGTATGTATTGTTCAATAATAAGTTTACGCACCCAAAAATGCCCTATGACCTATCTGTGAGTCCCAATCCTGCTACAGCCTTCTCTGGTTCAATTACACTCCATCATGGCCTCTTGCCTTTTTCCATGCCCCCCCCCCCACCTCAGTCTGGGTGGGCTCCCTGGGAGTAAACGTTGACCTTTCAACTTCACTTTGACCCTCGACCTTGTTGCTGTAGGCTCTTGCACTCAGGCCACAATAGCACCTGCCACTCAACAACTTTCCATCCTCCCCTGCACCCCCCACCCTGTTGTCAGCCACCTTACAAGGTTATATTAGGCTTTTCTGGACTCCCACACAATCAACACGAGGAGGGAGACACTGCCATCATAATAAACTTTGAATAAATCAAGAGAATATGAATATGAATACATTAAAAATGAATACACTTACAATATTTTATTTTATTGTATCATATTTTGTTGGTATACCTCAGTGTTTTGGAAGGAAATAAATAGAAAGAATAGATGCATTTCCACAAGACCATGCAGTGATCTAGTCTCAGGATATTACACACACAGATCTATACTGCCATCTGGTGGTAACTTATAAGACAACATAAAGGTTTATTGAAACGTTGATCACCTGGTAAGGATTAGAAACTATTACTCAATGTGACAGCTGCTTAAGAAATTAATTATTTCCTGATCAACTGTAAATTTCCTATTTTTCACATATAACTAAAAAGCCTGTACTGTGCATAGTCACTGTGCCAAGGTACAGCAAATTGAAAAATATATATTTATTGACTTTAACTATATGGTTATTAGAATCTCAGAAAAGGCATGTCAAGGGAAAAACAAGGTATTGTATGAAAGATGTATTGTCACTCAAGCAGGGCCACCATATGGCCAACTGGCTTAAGATGCAGTAAAACTGCACTTCACTAAAAATGCTATTCACTGGAAAGAAACCATTTCTTTTGGGAAAGCAGACCCAACAATTTAAAACCAAAATGCATAACAGAGACTCTTACTATATCAAACTTGACAAAGGTTATCTATTAATTCAGAATTGTAAAAGAAACAAATAACAGCTGAACCGTCATTCCATTTGTTTGAATTGATTGTCAGGTCTGTAACTTCTGATGTAAAATTTAGGACGGCATTTTCCTTCCCACATCATTGTGCTAGTAACATTTCTATGCAACCACAAATAAAGTTTAAAATGTAAACATGTTCTTAATTCAAATATTTCTAAATGGAAGCCTAGATATTAAAATGTACATGTCAAATGTCTGCATAGACTGCATAAATATTTGCCATATGAGACACTCAACAATACAAATCAATTAACTTTTAACTTGCAAGAGAATAACTATATATTGTGTACACACACACACAAATACATAGACACTCAAGAAAGTCATTGCTCCAACTGCTCAGAACTTTTATTTCACAGGAAAGGAGGATTAAAATTAAATTAAAATATAAAATTTGGATGGACAGGTCTGTTTTTTTAAGAGGGGAGGTGTTGACTCAAGGAGAGTAGGCAGCCCCTCCACAAGGGAGACAGGAGAGGAAAGATGGGAAGCTACAAAATGTAGTTTGGGGAATGAGCTGCTCATTCAAGACATTATGTATCAAAAAAGAAAAAAAAAAGGATGCAGTTAGTTATTATAAACCCCACCCCCACCTCAAATGTCCTCATATGCAATCAGTGCTATAGCTCTCTCCTTTTCCCTTTTCTGGTTTCTTCCAGGAGGTTTTTGATAATTTATCTTCTTCGCTCACTCTGACCCATCATTACAATCTCTTTCTGTATTAATGTAACATCTTTTCCTGCAGTTTTGAAAAAAGTAAACAAAAAAATCCTTCAAAAATAAAATGCCACATTTTATGCTCTACTATTACATATACAGTATATATATATATAAATACATACATAAATATCTTACATGTACAACCAATTTTGAAAAGGGCATAAAAGAGAGAACCCAAAAGACTTAAGAGGACTTGTGGAGGTGGGGGGAGCGAGGCCAACGGGCCCAAGTTTGCTCATTGTGAGGGTAGTGTGTCTTTCAATTTGCCATGTCTTTCAATTTGCCTTCTTGTTTTAGCTTTACACACGCACGCAAAATCGCGCACACGTACACACGGACTTTTGGGGGTAACATTCCTCAGTTGGCCCAGTAGGGGGAGCTGCCATAGCTGGACTTGCTGCCTTGGGATTTCTGCTGCATGCTGCTGGACTGACTGCGCTGTCCAGGACCACCCTGCAGAGAGCAAGAAATTACTTTTTCAGTCATGTAAAAAATACATTATCAGCCACTTTCTACTATCGTTATGAGAGATAACTGATTGGGCACCAAAAACTGGAGCCTAAAGAGTGAGTCAGGATGTCTGGTCTCAGTTCACAATAAGTCTCTGAGGGAGTATTTATTGATGGCCAGCCAGGGAGTTCAAGTCAGTGATGAATACAATTGACAGATCAAACAAAAGCTTAATAAACAAATCGGTTTAAGTATTGCATTGATCCAGTTGCAAGAAATGAGTCTAAGTAGCGTTTGATTTAGTTCGATTTAATTATATGTCATGATCTCGAAGAGGGATTTTTATCCCCAAATAAACAAGGAAATGCACTTTCTAGTCTGAAGTGGGAGTGGATGGATGTTGGCTAGACAGTGTGAGGTTAACAGACAACACATACTGATCCTGTCATGGTGGCCTGAAGGCTGAACAGATGCTACAGTGACTCACAGTCAGTTCTAGTACAAAGGCTATATTCAGAATACCAGGTTGAAGTGACCCCAGTCATTTTATTTCCCCCTTGATGTGACTAGACTTGATTTTTCAAGGCTGTAAGGACAAAAATCTGATCGACAGTAGCAATTTTTTTCAAATCGTATTTTTGTCACTTCAGTATGTTTTTCCTATACAATCAATGTATCCAATATGTGGCCATGCTACATTAGTGACAATGGTCCTAAACATGTGCTGAGCACTTAATTTATCAAATTTATCATGGCTGCATGCAAAGGTTTTGAACTCTGCATGTGAAAGGCTCTTGATAAGGTACAAAATCCTACATTTCTAAAGAAATAAAAAAATGTAAACTCTTATTTGTGAGGATGCTTGAAAAGAACTTCCGTTTACCTGTCCCTCCTGTGCGAGGTGGTGGTGCAGCAGCTGGGAGTGGGGCTGTTGATGTGGTGGCAGGATGTGCAAGAAGGGAGCAGGGGCGTAACCTGGAGCACCCCCAGGATTCAGTGGCCCTGTTCCCCCAAGTGCTGAAGGCAGGCTGAAGGGAGGAGGTGTCCCTGTGTGGAAGCCTTGTTTGTCAAATGACTGCAGAGAGCCAAGAAGATTAAAGTGAGAAAATGCATGTACAGTAGTTTTAAAAATAACATACACATCTCAAATGGAATTAAAATAAAACATTCTGTCAATTTAGACACATGAATCCAGTGTTATTTGAGAACTTAAGTCAATGTGTAATTCGAGATAATGTGCTTGAGGCACGTCTTAAAAGCAGACATCTCCTCACCTGTGTTTTGCTGTAGATTGAACCTCCCATGTCAGGTACTCCACTGTTACCAGACCCAGACAGTCCTGGTGCTGAGGAGAGTGAGGAGAAGGGGAACAAAGAGTGGGATTTAAGGGGGATGGGGAAAAAGCAAAAAAGGAAAATGATAAAGAGAGGGAAATCAAGGGGTTAGGGGGGAAAGAAAAAAATATGTTTTACTGTTGATGAATAAATATCAGGTACTGAATATTTTTTTCCACAGTTAGTAAAAGGGGGGCAGCCAGTAGGGAGAAGCATATTAAGTGAGGTGCTGAGGCATGTTTCTCACTTTTTTCACCCTTTGGCATGAATCAATTTGCACATCAAAGTGCAATCACACACTTGCATATACACACCTCTGTCCAGAACACTCTTGACAGTAGAATCATCTGCAATTGTGAATACATCTATTTTTCCCACAGGAAAACGCCCCAGCGACTTTGTGCGTGTTTATTTTGTGCACACATGTGTTGTGGGTGTACCTTTCCCTGGGCCGCTGCCCGCTGACTTGGCCTGTGACTGGGCAGAGCCTCCGTACCCTCCCTTACTGTACTCCCCAGCGTGGGCTTGAGACAGGTCATCAAAGGCTGAAGGAGGTGGAGGAGGAGGAAGAAGAGTAGTACAGAGGAGGAGGCAGAATGAGCATAGAGGGAGGGGGTAGCAAGAAAAGGATGGGGAACAGATGAGGTGAAGAGCAAAAGGAAAGAGGATGGTAGGGAAGGGGGGCATAGGAGGAGAGAGAGGCAGTAAGGTAACCTGACTAAAATGGCAGCTGTGTCTATAATGAGCTGTGTCCAACTTCAGCAGGGGGTTTGAGCTATGCATGCAGCACAAGCAAAATACACACAAGCCGGTCTCCACACACATGCAGCATTTCATGTACATGTAAAACTGGAAGTTGGATGTCTCTCATCTTTCCTCAATACATGTAATTTCAAATCAATCCTTCGTATGCACACACTGCCTCTCTCACAATACATGTACTTATATAATAAAATCCAGCTGGCCAGACCATTGCCGTTCATGATGAAACCCTAGAATTATTGCATAATAACATTATTGTAAGTCCAGACAGTAACTTGGAGGCTAAATTAAATCTTATTCAATAACCCACAATCACAGGCTAATTATTAGTAAGCAATCAGTTAGGACAAACCCGTGTTGCCATAGTTCAAAACACAGGCTCAAACCCATCCCTCATAAGAACTAGTAGATATAACAAATTACATGTTTAAAATGTAAAAAAAAAAAAAAAGATTGAATCTAAAGAAAATGCAGTATAATTCAAATGAAAACAAAAATCAGAGTAGTGAAAGAAACATCGCTCTTCATTATTTTTAATCTTACCGGCGCCATATGCATGTTGTCCATAACTGGGCTGATGCTGTTGATGAAACTGATTTGATGGGTTGGCCAGACCCATCGTAGGTTGTTTAGCTGAAGCAGGAGGCACAAACACAGTGGGACCATACTGGAAGGCTGAAGGAACCCCAGGCATACCAGCATAGTACGGCAAACCTGTAGGACATATATTTACAAAAACGTTTTGCAAAGTACAATATGATGAATATGACAAAAAATTATAACCACGTCTCTGTTCTTCAATTTAACATCATTTTGGGGAAAAAAAAAAAAAAAGCTTTTCATTACCTGTGTATCCATAGCCAGGGGGCAGAGGGGGGTTCAGAAAGGCCTGGTTCTGTGCCTGCTGACCCTGGTTCTGACCCGTGCCCTGACCCTGTGTCCCTGCCTGAGGTGCCTGCTGCTGCTGTGACTGCACCCCAGATGTAGACAGGCTTGTCGGTGGAGCTGGAGGAGAGGAGTCATTTCTACCAAACTTTGTTGCCTCACCTGTACAAGAAATGTTGGTAGAAAAGAATATTTAAAAGTTTGACCGTCATGTCTTCAATAAAGCCATTAAAAAAGGGGGCATAATATGGATGAATGCAAGTCAACTGTGCACCACTTGTCTTACAATAATTCAAGATCAACAATAGTCAGAAATTCAACATGAAATTTGACATACCAGAATATGGATTATTGGCCAAGTCTCTTCCAGGCATAGCAGCTGTTGTACCAGGGAATGTTAAACCATAATAGTCCTATTTAGAAAAAAATACAAATTAGACAGCTACTTTGGAAATTCATCATCACTGCCATACAATAGAAGAAAGGATAAAATTGCTGGGGGGGGTTTGCCAGGGGTGTCCATTTGTTACAGTCAATGTTGACTGTTGCCACACATTGATCAATGTAGGGGAAACTCTGGAAATATGAGGTATAAGTAGGTATTAAGTAACTAGAGTCCTGTATATTGCTTGGTATCTGTGGATTTCTTACAGCTTTAAACTGGTACTAGCAGAGACATGCATGTCTGTATTAACACAAAAAGACTCACCATAGGAAGGCGAGATTGCAGCATTTGCAAGTCCTCATATCCATAGATCTGCTGTTGAAAGGATATTGAGGAAAAACTGGGTGATTATTTCAGTAACATTTGAGTTTCTACAAAATTCCTACTCATTTGGATTTGGATTTGAAAATGATTAATTCTTCAGCCCAAAATGTCAAGGCATTAAAACCTCAATGGAGTGAACTCACTGCTATAATATCTTAGCATGCTTTAGCAAAATCAAACAACATTAATGCACGGCTGAAGATGCTTAAACACTAACGGCGTATTTCCACTGGCTCTACTCACCTTGGCACGATTTGGTTGCTTCTCCACTATAAAAAAAACGGCTGAGTGAAACTTGTGACTTCGTTTTATACGCGACACACACACGAGTGACTAGTGACTTCACACCAGACTCCTGTAGTTGTTGGAGATTAACCCATGTTTTTAGGATTGTTAAGTAGTTTTAATTTATCTGAACTATTTAGATATTTATCTAAATCAGCAAGATTTTTGTCCACACGTCTCCGGAGCACAGCCTCCTACTCCAGTGGCAGCAGTCTGTGATGTTGCTCGCTATCGCCGGCGCTGTCCCTACATACACCAGACTCCTGTTAAATATAGCGATTTCCCTGGTAGTTGTTGGAGATTAACCCACGTTTTTAGGATTGTTAAGTAGTTTTAAGTGTTGTGTGTGGGACGTCACTTCCTGTGACAACACTCTGGCCAATCAGTGTCCGGCAGTCTGACCAATCATCATAATCATCATAATACCTACTCGCTACTGCTGTAGCGAGTAGAGCCGGTGGAAATGCGCCATAAGTGTGGCTTAGTCACTTGAGGCAGACACCAACACTTTTCCTAAAACAAATTCAATGACTAGGAAAAGTGTATAATTACTGGGTATGCTGGGAGCAAGCCACCGGGGCCCATGATGTACTGGTTTGCCAGGAGAGGTGGCACTCCTTGAGCCAAATTTGGAGGAGCTTTACCTGTGGAAAGCAGAAGAATGACAAAATGTAGGAAAAGTATGTCATTTTTAAATGAGTAATCAGTTGTATTTATTAAGATTCACAATGTATATCCTTATAAGGTTTCAGAAACAAAGTGATGACCATGAACATACCGGAGGTGGTGGCGAGCAGTTGTGCTGTGCGGCTGCCTGAAGCAGAGTGTGTGGCGTTTGTGCCATTAGGAGTTAGTCCTGGTGCTCCAGATGGATGATGACCATTGGTGGTTGAGCTGCTCACAGCCAGCGGGGCAGATGGACTGGGATTGATAACTTGATTGGATGACGATGAAAAAGCATGGAGGTTGCCACAGCTCTCTTCGTTATTTATCTGATGGCACAAGATGGCACATGTACTACAGCACTTAGAGTCATTGTGGGGGGGGGGTTCCCCGTGGATGGAGACAGGAAAAAGATCGTATTATGTTTGTTCCTTTCCCATGTGGAAAGGGCCTTAATAACAAAACAAATTTTCAGCGAATACCTTAGTTAAAGAAAATTGAACTTTCTTTGCTGAACTCTGTAAGATCATGGTCGTATCACTGTCTCACTATGTCTTAACATTTGTGATTTTTTTTTTGATAATGTTAACATGAATGGGCCCCTCATCCTTAATACCCTTTTAAGTCATGAATCCTCCATGCCTTCAGTGAGAGATGGACCCACACCTGGGGTGAAGCTGCCAGGCCTGGAACCTTTTATGATGGAAGCCCCTCAGCGGCAGCTAAAAATGCAGAGACGCAGAGTACCTCCTCCCTAATAAGAGGGCGTGGCACACATGGACGTTTCTGCACACACGTCATGTTGCATTTCACACCATGTACAGACATATGTAAACAGTGTGAAATGCAACATGCACATGCCTGTACACTAAAAGCAATATAACCTAATGGTGGTTATCAGTTTGCGCAAGAAGCAAAGAGTCATCATGATTCAATGCAAATACATGCTTTAAAATAAAAAACAAAAAGAAAATATACTGGCTAACTAGCAGTACTGAATATTTCCATCATCACTCTGAAGCTTCATAAGGGGTTTACCCCAGAAGGCATAGCAGAGATGGTTAAGTTGTGGTTAAGCCAAAATCAAACTGTGTTACCTTAAATAGAAATACATATTTCTATGGATTTATTCCCTTGTAAGTTGCTTTGGATAAAAGCATCTTCTAAATGACATGTAATGTAATTTAAAGAATGTTGGAATGTGTAAGGCAAAAAAACTTCAACAGAATATATAACATTAATCCTGTAATAATACGGCCGGCGTTGTGTGCATGCATGTACACAGACTTACCGTTAAGGAGGAGCTTGTGGTAAGGGCCAATCCAGTTGCGTGAGTGGTGGTCATGTGACTAAAAACAGAGAAATATGAATCCGTCAGTGTGCTTAAATCTGATGACGCCACAGCAGCACATCACCCAGGAAGCATTGGCAAGAGGATGAGAGATTCAGTCAACGATATTTCCACATAACAAGATTAAGATATGTGCTTGAAACCATCATTATCTCAAACACAAATCGAGTGATGCAAAAACACTATATAGAGTGAGAGTGAACCTTTGCTTACCTGCTGAGCGTGGGGATGGGTGTTGAGTGGGAAGGTGTGACTGCAGGGGAAGGGATGTGATGAATGGGACCACTGTCGCTTGTCATGACGGGAGACTCTGTTTTCACAATTCTAGGCGACGATGACGTGGCTGATTCAAAAACAAAATGAAAATTTTGTTTATACAGAGTAACTGCATGAGAAGGAGAACAAACATAAAATACAAACGCGGGCATCGTATCCCGTTCTTTATCAAGCCTCATCAACTCACTGAGGATATTCTCTGCTTCCTACCAGATGCATTTAATAATCAATATTCATTATATTATGTTTCACTGGCCACTCCACTGCAGTCCACTCAGTGCCAAGTGTACTTACTGTCCTGCGTGCTCTGTGTCTTCATTCCACTGTAGCCATTCTACAAAGGATAGAAAATATTTAGGATTTACTTTTGTTATTCTGCTTTTTGTCAACTGCTGTGCAGAAACATGTGCTTGCTGAATATAACAGATCAGCAGTTATCTACATTGATCTCTTATTTTGGGAGCCTGAGGCCAATGGAAAGATTAATCCTCACCGTTAGAGGTCCACCAGCAACTGATGTGACATCTTTGCTCTGTGAGAAGCCAAGATGAGGTGGCATGGGCCTTTGACCACTGTTGTCCACACGGCTGACTGTGGCAGGGGATGCAGAGGATGGAGGAGCAGCTGCACTGGGAAGACCCAGAGAGGGTGAGGGTGTGGCACTGGGTAAGCCCAGAGATGGTGAGGGGAAGCCAGAGTCTGGGGGTAAGCTGGGCAAACTACTCATGTGTTCACTAAGAAAAGGGTAGATGAGGAAAGACACAAAATGATAATATGACAAACAGTTTCTAGCTGTAACCAATTCACACAAATTTATAGAAACCTCCAGTACTAAATATACACACCTCACAGATCCTGGCTTTGAGAACAGGCTGCTTTGTGACTGCTGTGTGGGAACGGCAGAAGGGACTGAAACGGGTGCCGGAGCTGGGGCTTGAATGGTGGCTTGTTCTCTGGGCATCTCCACCTGGGCCATGTCCACTGTTCCACTACCAGCCTCAGAGCCAAAGTCAAGAGCTCCAAACTGAACATTCAGGCCAGACATATCTGCCGAGCCCGGCATCTCCACTGCTGACGATGGGATCTGAGGTAGATAGAGGGATTTTAAGTTGAACTAGGGAAACATATCTTAACACTGTATTATTTATCTTAACAGTTTCAACTGCTCAGTTTTTACTTCAGTAGGAGATTCTAGTGACAAATGTGTGAAGTTTCGATATGCTTTCGATATACAAACCGCTAGTCATCCATGTGTTGGCCAATTAAAATGAGCATTTTAGTTCCACTTCATGTCTTGCACTTAAGTTAAAACCCATTTTGTTTGATAAAACGCTAACCTTTGAGGGAGGAGGTACTCTGCGTCTCTGCGTTTTTAGCTGCCGCTGAGGGGCTTCCATCATGGAAGGTTCCAGGCCTGGCAGCTTCACCCCAGGTGAGGGTCCATCTCTCACTGAAGGCATGGAGGATTCATGACCTAAAGGGGTATTAAGGATGAGAGGCCCATTCATGTTAACCTTACAAAAAAAAAAACCCACATAAAAATCACACAGTGAGACAGTGATACTACCATGATCTTACAGAGATACAAAACGTATACAATCTTTTTCCTGTCTCCATGCATGGGGAACCCCCCACATTGACTCAAAGTGCAGTAGTACATATGCCATGCCTGTGAGTGGCGCTGTAAAGCTACACCAAAAAAGGAGAAGATGATGCTACACATAAACACAGCACTGACAGAATGAACCGAACAAGGGGAAAGAAAAGGCGATAAAACCTGTCATAAAGCACATAAACACTGTTGACAACTTAGTGACTTTGTCGCTATATTTAGTGACTATACAGACCTACTAAAAAAAGCGACTAGAGACAAATCTAGCAAGTTGCGACTTCCTAGCATCACCCTAACAACTTTCCAAGAAGGAAATCACCAGTTCTGCTGCACGAGTGAACTTCATCTTGCTGTATTTACTGTGGCTGGAGAGTCGAGTGTAGACACAGAAATTGAAAGAGAGAAAGAAACGCTGTGACATACAGCATAGTCACAGACCAGAACGAGGGGTGGACTTACAGTATAGCTGACCATGTGCGGAGTGATCACTCTTCTGTACATTCAAGTAAAATCTCTTATTTTATGATTCAGTTTCACTGTTGAATTTCGCTTATTTTTTCCCTCTCTGAGGTCGGCGAGGACGTGTTCTAGAGCGCTAACATCTTTTCAGTGTGACTTTACTTACTTTTCATTGAAAGTTAGCAACAGTGTCTCCAAAGACAACAATGACAAACAAAGATTTCAGTGTTTTCCCCCCAATTTCCTGAAATCCTTTCGGTCCAGACACAAGCCAGAGGAACAAGCATCAGCTCAGTGACCTTCTACAGTCACAAACAACCCAATAATTACACATGACAATAATCAATCTAGATTCATTTTAACATGTTATATGCATTACATTACATTACATGTCATTTAGCAGACGCTTTTATCCAAAGCGACTTACAAAAGTGCATTTAAACATTTGGGTACAAATAAGAGCTAGAAGTAAGTAAGAGCTTCAAGTAGAACAAACTATGAAGTGCTAGTCATAAGTGCAATACAAGTTTTTTTTTTTTTTGTCGTCTTAGTCGAGGTAGAGTCGGAATGCTACGATGATGTTCAAACCTTTAGTCGCACAATATGAGTCAGTTAAGTATTCCTACCTGGTGGTGTGGGGACCTGTGGCGCATGCAACTGAGACATGCTCAGAGACTCTGTGGTGGGTAGACTGGTGGACTGTTGTTGTCTCTGTGCCAGCTGGCTGAGCACTGCTGATGGTTCCGGCTGAAGCTTCATCTCTACTGGGGAGAAATACAAATACTCATAACTATTGCACAGCTGCACTCTAACCACTTGCATCACTGTCAGTTACTTAAAACCAAGTTGTCATACCTAAAAAAGATAAACTTACGTTGTTGGGTAGTAACTGGGCTGTTTTCCACTCTTTGGGTCTTGATGTCTAAAGAGGGAAAAGAGGCAGGAGCAGGACTTTGCATTGGAGGTGGCCCTACTTCTTTGGAAACATTACTGCTGCTGGTGGTGGTGTTGGCTAAAGCTTGACCAGCTCTCTGACCAAGCCGAGGCCCATTGAGCTGTTCCGATGTCCTGATGTCAGAGGCAGATGTCGGCTTCGGTGCATTCAGAGAACCAAATCCAGAACCCAGGACTGAAGACTGAGAGGATGACAAGAAAAAAACAAGAACTGAATACAATATCATAGTGATAGAACACCAAGTGTTAAGTGATTGCATATGTGTCTGTACCAGTGCAGCATGTGCATAGGTGGTGCTAGCAGAGGCGGCATGGGCGTAGCTGTTGGCTGTGGCGTGTGCATAGCTGTGTGTTGCAGTGCGCCCATTGTGGTGGGAATTGGTAAACACCAGACTCGAGCCCAAATCCTCAGCTGAGGGGCCATCGACTATCACTCCCAAGTCAGAGTCCATAGCATTTCCTCCAGCCTTTGGTAGTAGGCTAGCCAGGTCCACACTAGATAGAAGCAGTGGTCAGGAAAACAGAGTTAGCAAACGTTTGGGATCAGGGTAAACAACTATAAGATAATTGCATTGATTAAGTACAATGTCATGTCACAAAATAAAGCCATTTGTGTAGCATTTTAAGATGACTGCATTTCAGACAGGATATCTTACTTTTGTCCAGGTGTGTTGCGATTTCCCAGGGCAGAAGAGGCAGTGAATACTTTGGTCTCAGACAACTGTACAAAAAAACCCCATCAAAATCAAACATAAGCATTGGATGAATATTGTAACACAGCATAAATAACTGACTTTTTATTCAGAAGTGAATGTTTAAAGCCCGGGACCACACTGGAGTGTCTTGATTTCATTTAAGCTCCATTTACTATTGGGATCTGCTCACCTCCAATATATCTGTTGCATATGTCACACAACACATCCTGGACCCGTTTCAAAGTAATAGCACTTGTTTGCTGAATCCACCCGTTTTCATAACAATGCTTTCCTATGAAATATTTGCAGGAATATAGAGGCACTCAAGAGTGCTACTACTTAATTCAGTGCAGAAAAGTATGTTTTTTAGTACATTCTTACAATAATAAGTGCAAATCCTATGTAAAACACAGCAGATATGCTAACTAACAACAAAGCTGTGCGACACGCAGCTGTCAAACATTTCACACATCCAGTGTGGCCCTGACATAAGTTAGAACCCAATAATAGTAGACATTGTTTGTTGACAGGTTTTGAACAGATTTAAGAAAAAGGCTAATAACAATCCCTTTCATATGATTACAAATGCTGCCTTACATCCTCATTCCATTCTTCCGAAGTCCAATCTTCCACATTGCCTGTCCATGTTCCTAAAAAAAAAAGAGAGCAGTTCATAAACTCTTGATGTTTTCAGCAATGACACTTGAGTGCTAAACTTTTGATTAATTTGCTCTTTTTGAACATTTAAGACCAGGCTAAAACTTTTAAGTTATGATTCAAAACATATTGTCTTCTGTTTTTTGATTTCCCCTACCAGGTGCCTCAGCAGACTTGTTGCCCTCTCCTTCCCATGACTCCTGGTGGGCTCCAGAGTTCGCCGTGTAGTCAGCGGGATTGAAGGTGCTGTAAGAAAAGACAGCAGGAAAGGTGGAGACATGGCGAAAGGAAATTGTTTTGTTGCTGCTCCTTGTGATATGACATGAGAAATGAAGCTGTACATTTTCTAAGAATAGATTCAAAACATTTGCTTTTAAGATAAGGGCTCGTAATCACCTCTTCCTACATCAGGTATACAACATACACTAAATAATACACACACTCGCTTACCCCATTCCCTGGGAGGAGAACCTGTTCCCAACAGCTGCTCTTCCTCTACCACGTCCGCCTGCGCCTGCGCCTGAGCCTGAGGTGGGGGGGGGGAAAAAAACCTGGATGACCTCGACTGACTTTTGCTATTTTGCCTCAACTTTCTAATGTTTTCCTCTAAGTGGACCAAATGTATCACCCATTTATGCACTGTCAAAACACAAATGCCACCTTAAAAGTCATGTCACCTCAAAACACAAGGTATATCGTTTGACACCGAATATCCAACATGCATATATTTCCCCCCAATTAAAGCACAATTGGACTCATTTTCACAGCTTTAACGTCACCATTCTTAGATACTTTGTTATAAACATAGCCTATAAATCCCGGTATTTTTTTTTATATCTCCCATCACACACACTTACTTGCCACTACTCAAATGCCTATAGACAAAAATAGATTTTGCCAGCTACACCATCAAAACATATGCAATGACATTTTAGACAAAAGATAAGATTTGGATACATTTATAAACACGTTTGTTAGGACTGCAGGTAATTATTTTCATGGTTAAATTAATCTGTTACTTTGTCGATTAATTACTTGTTTGGTTAATAAAGTGCCAAGAACAGTGAAAATGACAATTAGTGCTTAATAAAACTCAAAATGAAAAACAATGTGCTAAAATGGTTTTTGACCAAAAATCAAACTGGGTTCTTTATTAAGCTTCTTTACTATAATGAGAATTAGTAACAGCAAAGATAACTTATTTTCTGTATTGCTCACCTCTGCCCCGGCCCCTGCGTCCACGGTCACCCCCTCTCTCCCCCGGGGCCACCTCGAATCCATTCTCTTCTAACCGACCTGGAATTTCACAAATACAGGCACATTAAAAACAAATGTATATTATTGACACTGAGAATGACAGCTGAGCCGAAAGCTGAGGGAAATTTAAAGGATGAGCGATGATTCCAACAGTTTGTTATTACAACGTTTGAAAATTAATTGTCACTGTCAAGAATGTGGGGAAAATGGCAACATTAGCATATTCTTGGTACTGTTCCAACCTTCGCGGCCTCGGCTGATGCCTCTGCCCCTCCTGCTGGACCCTCCACGTCCACGACTGGCCTCCCTCTCTCCTCCTTTTTTCTCCTTGCTCTCCTTTATTTCTGAGCTTCCTCCTTCTTTCCCGAGATTACGCTTCTTCCCCACAGTCTCCCAGGAGGTCTGACAGAGGTTAACAACAACAACACAAGTTTGAAACACTGACTAGTATCATACACTGATATTATTGGGTCAATTTTGCAAGATTAATGGCTGCTAAGTCCCTGAATAAACATATGATCTGCCATATGACGCATGAACACAAGCAACCTATTTGAACATGAATGAGAAGTGGACATTTGTGAACGAACTTACTGTGACAGAGTTGCTCTCCAGCAGAAAATTAATAGCTCTGTTTACATCTTCGTTGCAGTCATGGAGGGCTACCATGCATTCATCTTGAGTCTTCCCAGTTACCTCAATCAACTATGAGCATTCAAAACAGGAAAATGCAGTGTCAAGGTAAACTGTCGAACAAAGCAATTATACAGTCCCAGCAAGACTATAGGCTGATAGATGATGTATTTGATAAAAATGTGTCAAAAATAAATTACCTGTTTGACTTTGTCTTCAAAGTCAGCATCATTTTTGTCATAGATCACTTGGGCTAAGCGGATCTGTTCTGCTGTGGCCTGGAAGAAAAGAGTTTAATAAGAAACAATTAAAAAAACAGGTTCCTAGCTTCATTTTCAATCCAAGATGCTACAATCGCAGATGATGTACATTATCTGGGACATAGACCAAACTTATCAAATGTAACGTAAATGTAAATACAACTCTGGATGTACAAGAATGAAAACCCACCTGTATCTGTTTTTGTGGCTGTGTTGTTTGTGAGGTGCTGGGCAGCGTTCTGTCCCGAGTTCCCCGGGCTTGATTGCTGACCACTGAAGTCATCATATACAGTATATACAAAACAATGTATGTACAAAATAGAAAAATCTAGGAGAAGGAAAATGGAAGAGAGGCAAAGTCAAATGGCAGCCACAGATGTGATTGTTGCAATGAGTTTAATTCCTATGAAAAGACAATACTGATTAAATGTTTATTGCCAGTATGGTATACTAAATAAGCAGACCAAGACTCACTGTTGTCAAGTATACCATGTAAGACTATAACCCCATCTGTCGCCTCCACCTCCCTGGTTAAATTTAGCCAGCCAAGAGGGGACTGTCCAAGTGTCAATTTACAACCCACCCCAGACTCCCACACAAAAACAACTACAAGTATGCACCAGTGTCTGTAATGTAGGTAATATCAAATAAAACCCTTTTCCCAATCAGTGAAGTTGAAAGAATGACAGACATTTTGCATCTGGTTTAAAAGTAGTAAACAACACTAAATGAGACTGGGCTTTTAACAATATTAAATGGTGTAAATGTAAATCAAGATCATACACCCAGCCTGGGTTATTGTTTAAACTAACTAGTTGTCAACCGCCAACTTGTCAGCATGGAAACAAAAGAGAGTCACTGAGGGTTGAACAAGGTCTTCCTATCAAACCTAAATCGCAATTGGAACCAGTTCATCAATCGCAAAGGCTGCAATGTAACAGTTTTCTTTTTGATTGTTGAATGTTTTATGTCGATTTGAAGAATGTAATACCTATTGTAAACAACCCACGTTTAACTTCTTATCTTATTGCATTGCAGTGTGGTAGTTAATATTCTGTATATCGTGGTAATGTTGCATTGCGTTTAAGCTCTATTACGCATTAAACATTGAACTGAAAATTGATTTCAAAGTGGTGCCTACAATCAATTACTATGAGTCCGAAAAATCGCTTAGATATTTTCTCGAAATCGTTCAGCCCCAGATTCACCGACTGAAGGCATTACTAGCGCCTGACAAAGGAAATGTTAACACAACTACCAAAATGCAAATACCGCCATTTGTAAGTCTTCTGAATAAGATCAGGAATGATTTATTTTAGTCTGATTATTCTGGAGAATGGTACATATGGAAACATGAGCCGCATTAGCCAACACGTATGTTAGCCTTCGGTCATGTAGCTAACTTAGCTTTAGCATGGCTCACCCCTCTTCTTTGTTCCGTGTTAGACCAACACTCTTTAAATGTATATCGCCTGTGGTGTATATACTAACAAACTTGCTTCGGGAACAGTTAAGTTAACTGCTAGTGTGACTGATGTCGGCACAGCCCAACTGAGACATGACCGAAACATAAACAACTGTGACGACTGATAAACATGTAGCCTTTGTGTAAACCGAGAGGCACGGCAGGATTAGCCTGGCATGTTAGGAGAACTAGTGCGACAAGACGAAATATTGCGTGTTTTATTAGCATTCACAACACCCGATGTCGAACATATTTTATACTCAGAATATAATTAGGTCGAGTCGGTCGAAGACGGTCGAAAATCGCGTGGCTCGACCACGCCGCGACTGCAAATGCTAACTGACCCGGCGTGTGAAGAACCAGTCCGCCGTACAATACAGCGCCACAGTCCGGATACGGCACTCTTTAGCTAGCAGGATAGTTAGTTAGCTTCCCACCAAACAAGACGACGAGAGTTACCCAATCGACGGTTTGTTTCTCTTAAACTAGTTTTTTTAGGGTATACGTCAGCGTGCCTTTGTTGTTCTCATGGCTTTAAACGTATACGACTCTATTTTTTTGTTTCGTTTCTTTACCTGCTAACACGACTCGCTCAGCCAGCAGCAGCAGCAGTTGCTGTCACGTGACCCCACCGCGCCGTTGTTCAACGTTGAGGGCCTGACACCGCCAACCAAAACCCACCAACTGGACACGTGGTTCGTCGCCTTGTCCCGTCAAGACGTCCGCGTTCACGTTCATGAGTGCGCTTCGCTGTGGCCTCCATGGCCGTATAATAAGAACTTATTTGTATAAAATATATATATGAAACTAAATGGGAGTGGTTAATATGAAAGTATAATATCAAGACTCAGATTGGGACACACTTGGCTTTACATAATATACATAAACGTGACTTGGGTAATTGTGATAGTGATTTTTTGGAATCAAGAAGAACTCATAGAACTTGTTATGGTTCAGTGTGATTAATATGAGGCAGATAGGATAAAGACTTAGGGAAATAAACGCGCAATTGGACCTTATAGACATTTTACGGAAAATCATATTTCGTTATCTATCTGGCCAGAATATAGGTGATAAAGGTATAGTTTTTTTGTCTTTCCTTTTTTGGCTTGCTGTCTTGATCCATACTTACTATTTGGTGGCAGTAATGCACCATAAGGTTGTTTGCAAACCGCCAATAAACACAAGAAAAATAATATATATTTGAAATAATTATAATTCATTCTCATGTATAATGACACAATTCTGTATAGTACAAGAACATGTGTAGTAAAATTGTTGCAATACATCCACAGTGGCCATGTGCCCTATAAAGACATCACATAATATCCAGTGTTATTTGCATAGGGGCCCCAATAAAATATCAGGATAAATAACATAACCCATGGAATATGATTGAGGGGCCTTTTAAGATATATAGCATATCGTCACACTGTTAAAATAATTGCATAAGTCATTTTTTGTCAAAATTGTTTTTTCAGATCATGTGATTTTACCCCTTTAAGATAATGTCCCATGGCAAGTGTGTGACGGTAAGTGTGTGACGGGGAGAAGTTTTTAGTGTTTCCTGAAAAAATGAGTTAGGTGATTATTTTAACAGGGTGACGATATGATAACCAGTGTTATGTGACTTCAGGGCCCCTGAGCTCTTGGGCCCCTCGTTCAATAGTCCATCGCTTGGTAACACTAAAATGTGATTTGTTATCCTCCAGCTTTGAACAGCTCCGAGTCTCTCTGTTACGGTTCCTACTACCCACGCAGCAGCTTTTATGCCCAGACAGACACCGCAGCAACCATGTCTGCATGGCTTGAGGAAAATGGGAAAACTATATAATACCTGCAATATACATCTTATTGTCCTAAAACTCAGTCAGATCACAAGATGAACAGGTCCACCAAATTTGTTGAGTTTTTCTGCACTAAAAAAGTGCACTAAATGAGTGAAAGAAAGAAAACGATGATGATGATGATGATGGAAAAAAAGAATAACCAGAGCAGATACAACAACACATGCTATCCCTGTTTTAAAATAAATACTTCACAACACATGGCATATCTGATCAGAAGGTAAGTTTAGTTCAGTTTAAAAATGTTAGGGCTCTTTCAAAAATTACAAATATCAAATTCTTCACAAAAAATGAATACACACCTGTATGATTGCTTTACAATCATGTACATTTTTGGGAGCTTATTTGTAAGACCGACCTCACTCAAACACGTCATGGTCCAGATAGAGCTTGCCGTTTTTAGATGTCAAGGTTATGTCACAAAATACACCAAAATATTGCTTTTGTTTTCAAAGACCAAGAACTATGAAAGTCTAGTCAACCAAGACTAGTCTTCCCAAAGCTTAAATGAAAAGTATCATACATCCAAAGCATAATATTACATTACATGTCATTTAGCAGACGCTTTTATCCAAAGCGACTTACAATGGAATTGAGTACAATCAGCCAGGGGTGGAGTCAAACTTGCGACCATTGCGTCCATGATGTCTTTCGCACACAGGGCACTGGTCTTAACCACTGAGCCACTCCACCCCCAACAAACCTAATTTGCAAATACCAGTAATACAGGTTTACACAGTTGTGTGACATGCCAACAAACAAATCAGTTCCGTGAGATAAAAAAAAAATCACACATGCACTCACAAACATACCCAGTGATATTTTTCTATTGTTCAGTGAGCTTCAAAGTCTCTTGAACATAGGTAACACGATTTAAAAACAAACAAAAAAACACTTCTAATATGCATAGCAAGGTCCTCAATGCCCATAGTGTATTAATGTCATAATAGTCTTGAATAACCAGCATTTTTTCAGCGTGTTAATATTCCTGCTCATTAACATTGTTAATTCAAGTAATCTGATGATCATGATATCTTCAGTAGTTGTGTGCTTGGTCAGAATGACTGCGCTTCAAATATGGCTTCAGCTGAGCTCTCATGTTGTGGAAACAACGGGCCTTCCTTTCCATGATCTCTTCCAGCTTTTGGACATATTCTCCAAATGTCTTTAAGGCAGAGAGACAACAAGTGAGGGTCAACAAATGTGTGATAAAAACAATAAAAACTGGTGGAGAACATAGAAATGTGTATAGGGTTAAGATTTATTCTGACCATATTGGGTTGCTGGCACAGAAGTGTCCCCTCTGTATGACATAGATCTTTCATCTCCTCAAACTGCTCCCAGTGGGCCTGGACAACACGGCACCTGAAGTTGGGTTGGTTGTAAAAGAGATATTTTAATTATAATATTGACTACTATGTTGTCAATGTGCCATTGCCCTGAAATACACAGCAAGTTCACTACATCTGTATCATTACCTCAACATGTATGCAAACTACATTTTCTATATCTCTTCACAATTGTGTGAATCCTTACTGTGCACAATCCATGTCCTTCGAGGGAGACAACTTTACATCAGGCACAGGAGGTTCTGGCCAACCTGAATTAACAAAAAAAAACAAAAAAAAACAATCACATTTGTAAACACGAGCTGTTACATACTCTCAGCAAACTCACACTTACCTCTTTGACAGTGTTCATGTGTGGAACAACACATGTCTTTTCCTCCATCAGAGCGCTTAACAGCACTCACAGGGTCAGAGGTGTGAGGGCAGTGGGTCTTTGCTTTGAGCAGCTGCAGAAGGGACCGAGGAATGTCTTCAACTTCATCCTCTAAAACTTTACCCACCAACTCTTTTTTCACTTCTCTGCCGTTTTCGGCCCGTCCATTCTCAAGCAGACCGAGTGACAGGTTATTGTGTTTCCCTTGGAGGAATGAGGGCGTGGCAACTTGTTGGTCCACTTGAAGCAAAGACATGCTGAGGGGGTCCACGCTGTAGCGTAGATAATCTGCATAGGTCTCATTTTGAGGTAAAACAGATACATTGGTTTTGACCTCTGGGTGGCCGTGTGCCTGAGAATATGCTGGATTTTCAGAAGGTTTCCTTGGAGGTTTAGCTGATCTTTTAGCTCGAATCCGTGTGATGCAAGGAGAGGGAGGTTGTGTGGTTGATGGGGAGATTGAAAAGTGTTTGCCCAGAGAGCTTGAAATGCACCTGGTATGTTTTGATTCAGGAGAAAGGTTGTTAGGGCTCATTTCCCAGGCTTGAGAGAGAGGTCGTTTTGCTGGAACTTGCTTATGGGTTGACTGAAAATGAGACGGGCCTCCTTCACCGTCATTAATCCACACTCCATCAGCCATGTCCTCGGTGAAACTCAATTCTTCCTCACCCTCTGCAGCCATGTCTTCAGACTGATAGCCGTTTGACATTTGTGCTGCTACGTTAGCTGTCATTGTACCTGAGACCCTGTCGGCGCGCTGTCTCTCTGTTTCTCTTTGAGGTAAATATCTTCGTACATCATATAGGAGATTCTGCTCATTTCTATTCTGTGCCAGTTCCAGGCCTGCTCTGGTGTTCTGGTCATTACCAGAGTGACTGTTAATTCCTCTATCCCTCCCATTATCTCTTCTTCTACCTTTTCTTTCACCTGCTTTCTCCCTCCTATTATTCTTATCACCCACCCAGACATTAACTGGTGTAATACGTTCAAGTCCAGTCTCGCTTCCGCCCGCTGCACTTGTTTCTTCTCCCCATCTGCTGTTCTTGGGCGTGAAGCAAAGATTTGTGTCCTCTGCGGACGACCTTGTATGAGGTGTGGTGGGACTAAAATCTTCTCTTTGTGTTACCAACTTCTGCTTTTTGGGTGGGATTTCCTTTCGGGTGTTGACTGGTATTTTCACCACATTTCCTCCTCTCAGGCATTCCTGTTTTGTCAACTCTTTCACACTATGAAACATAAAGCAGATGTAACATCTTGAGGTGTAGTCACACTACAGCTCTGAATACAAGTCATTCAATAAATAGATCCATAGATGTTCCAGCAACTAATATGCAATACCTCTCCCACTACATCCCCTCAATACACACATACACACAAACACTTACCGATCAGCATATCTCAGTGTATTAAGTGTGTGTTCGGTCGCTAAATGACAAGGTGAAATGTTGGCAATCATGCATGTCAGAGAGTCACCAATAAATGAGTCTTTTAAAACCTAGAATGAGAAGAATGAAAACCACCATGAAAATAATAGACATTTTGTATTTTGATCAAGCACACTTGATAAAAAAAACAAACTTAAAACGGACATGTGAAAATGTCCTTAATTTCTCACTACCTGTGTAAGTTTGCTTTGTCTGAAAGGTATGTGCTGTTTCTTTTGATCGAGAGTCCGGATACATTCTTTGAGCTGAAAAACAAACAAAAAGAACTTCATCATACCTTTGATTTATATGTGTGATCTCAGAGTGTATGAACATGTGTGCCCGCAGAGCTTACAGCCAACAGGCTCTGGTTTATCTCAGCGCCCTCGATACGACTCTGTCTGTTTGGATCTTTGGTGTCGGATGCCCTCTCACTTCCTGCAAGGTCCACAAACCAAATTCTACAGGCACACAGACACATGTCTTGAGTCAATCATGTTATATGAGTGCCAATGGGTTTTTTTGTCAAAACCCTTTTAAGTCAAAACTATTACAAAGACTGCATGTCATGGAGTTGTTAAGATATCAATAAAGCCCATTGAGCGCTGGGACTCACCTGCCAGCTGACTGGAGGTTTTCACCTTTGAGCTGAATTTCAAGCAAGGCATGAGACCGAGAAGAAAGTGCATTTACTCCATTCGTCCCCTGCTTGCGTTCCTTAATGCCCTGTGAAATCACCTTTTTTAGGGGCAATGGGATAATGAGGAGACAAGGGAGAGAGAATGAGAGAGATTGAGGTTTTTAAAGAGGGTGAAGTAGCCACTGTATCAAATTTGCTGGTGCATTGGTGAGGATGTGTAAGAAATAAGACAATGCAAGCAAAGTTTGATTCTACAGAATCATTCATAATAATCAGTTAAAACAAAATTTTCTATCCTCTGCCATGGTGAGTTGGAGTGTGAATCACAGCAGCAACTCTGGAATGTGCTGTTTGCATATGAGAGCATGTATTTTAAAGAGATAAACCTCCAGCAGTGAGTCGGCCGACTCCACCCTGACAGTCCGCAATCCGGCAATTTGAACCGCTTTCTTTCTGTCCTCCCTCGCGAACAACCTACAGACAGATGAGCAGAGGGAGAGGAAACAAGATATAAAACACATACAAAACCAACAAACTACTTTCAACATGTCCTTCTAACAAACGCACACACACCTTTTCCTGTGGTCCAACAGGTCATACAGGTGGCCACAGTAAATCTCAAAGAAACTGACATACGCCTGATTTTGCACATGAGAGGTGGACAAGTGTGTAAAGATGTCCCGGACTGCAAGTTCATACAATCCAGGCTTCCCTGTGGCTGAGCCCAACATGGTGTGAGTCTTCCCCGCACCTGTCTGGCCATATGCAAAGCAAGTGGCCTCGCCTCTGTGGACATACACAAGACAAATAAGGATAGAGGACACACAGATTCACATAAGCATATAGCTGAAATTATCACAGGCATTCTTCATATTCAAACCCTAAAACTGACTTCATTATATTTGAATTGAAAGGAATGTGGGTGAGCTTTCACTTTGGTGCCAATTAATATTCTCTAAGAAGCTTTGTAGCTTGTCAACATGCCTTTTTTTTTAGCAAATTTATGTCTGACTTTTACATTTCAGGAAGAACAAATCATTGTTTCTATGCTGCAAGGGCACCAACAATTTTTGTCACCGTGTATATATACCTACCCACTGAGCATGTGCTGCACCAGAGGATATGCTGTTCTCTGATACACTTCCTCATTGGAACTCTCTTCTCCAAATACCTGGTTAAAGAAGAACCTGTGCTGCAGAGGCCAAAGTAAGAGTAAAGTAAATATCCAGTTGTATAAATCAAGCAATTCATCTCATTACAGTTTCACATTCTATGCGTGAGACACTGCAATTAGTGTCTTTAATCACAGTGATAATATAGAACAAAAACACAATTTCAGACAAAACAATAACATCTACCTGCAGTATGTATTGTGTGAGATCCAAAGCTACTTTGGTTTCATTGATGACAACACACTCTCTGTCTGAAGTCGTCACAGCATCTGCTTCACCTCTCCTGCTCTCTGCACACGTCAGAGGTCTTTTCCTCACGCACACACAAATCCGCTGCTCTCCTTGCCTCCTGTGCACACACCCACACACATAAATTGGTTTGCACAGATATTCTCCTTTTGACAATTCATTGACTTCAATTAATTTGGACAGCATAACCAACACGTTATCCCTAATCATAACCAGTTAATACCTAACCACTATTCAAATCTTAGCCCTTAACTTAACCAGTTTCTCAGAAATTAGATTCTGCCACATAAGGACCAGGTTATGGTCTCCATGGGGACTGCTGGTCTTGACAAGGTCTGAGTTTATGCCAGAAAGGGTCATAAAGCAATGACAAATACAAACACACACACACACACATAGGATTAAGGATGATAGTGTCCAAGATGCTCAGACACTTTGTAAACTATATAATATAAGGAAAAACATTCCATGAGTAAAATAAGTTTTAAAATGTGTGGACACTATTGTTACTAATCTCTAAATATCCTTCATATTCACTAACTGTACTTATACCTGGAAGCAGTTATGGCAATACAAACCACTGCCACTCACCTTTTGTTCAGAGCAGGAGTGGAACTCCGTGGTAGTCCGTAGTTGTAGCCAGGTGTTCTCTTTGATTCATAAATGGGTGGTGAATTAGTCATGGATCCAGAATCCCCGTTACTGCTAATTTCTGTGAGAACTTTATCCTTCTTAGAGATGCTTTTAGGGTCTTTGAGCCCAGGTGGTTTGCCGTTAGACCTCTTTGACACCACTGTTGCAGGCCTGGGTTTTTGTTGGTAGACTGACGCACACTTTGGTGACCTGATCACCAAAGATCTGGCGCATGAGTTGTCCTTGGTGTCTCCTCCTGTGAGATGATTAGATGGGTGACTATAGTATTCTGTAATGTGGTTGTCTCTCCCAGGTGTGGCTGAGCCTTTGCCATGGACTGACATGGCATTAACATTATGGCCAGTGTAGACAGGAGCAGAGTGTACGGGACGAGAAGGCAGCCTCTGATGATGATCGGTGCTTCTGTGGCTGAGATCAGGCCGTCTGCGAAGGCATGATGGTCTGTCAAATGTGGCTGCATTCTGCCTATTCACGACAAAGTCCCTCTCATTCTCAGCATCATCGATATCATCATCATGACCCACGCAGCCGTCATTAGTAAAACAACCATTTACTACAGCAAAGCCTTTAGCACCAGCATTTTCAATGTAATCATCACCGTCTTCGTCCTCATATTCAAGAGAGTCGAGAGTTTTGACCATTTGGATCAGATTGAACAGTCGAGTCCTTTCCTCCATAGTGCGGATTCCTAGGATGGGAAAGTCCTCCATGGTGAGTGCAGAAAGGTGGGCAACACAACGAATTCCTATTGACGTAAACCTGACAAGACAGCAGACAGAATATTAGTCAGAGAGACAACAACATGTGCTGGATGTTCTCTTTGTGTGAGTGTGAGTTCTTACCTGGCATAGTGATGCTGTAGCCCGAAAGCACTGAGACACTCATTCAGGTAAATTTTCATTTTTTTTCCCCCGTTCTTCCTCTTTGTTGTAATTTTATTTACTCAATTTAACCTGTGAATGGCAGTCATGTGGGTTTAATAAACTGGTCACAAAAAGTAAATGTATATACATAGAGTCGCTGTACAACTGTAATTCTATGACAATGGGATAAACATGAATGGAAAATAACAAAATAAACTACAGCATTCACACTACATGAGCTCCACACTGCAGCCGCACCACTTAACACACTGTACATTTGAATGGGAATGGGCAAAGCATAGGTCATGATATGGTATGATAGTGAAATTTGACACTTGCTTTAGTAAGAAGCCAGGACAGCACAGTGCAGTCATGTCACACATTTCTGTATCATAGCAAATATGATAAATATAGATCGCAGAGCCAAGCAACTCAACTGGAATAGCCATGCCATATGAAGCCCTCTTCATATGCATGCATTAGGTGAGAGGGCTGTTAACTGTACATATGAAACAATGAAATGTTCTAGATCATCTGATTCAGAGTGAATTGCATTTTATTCAAGCTGAGTCAGAGGTTCTCAAATTTGTGTCAGCCAAGGAACACCGAAAAAGAAAACAAAACAATTCCAGGGACCGTGTTAGGAGAATTATAGACAGGGTAGTTGAAATAAAATAAAACAAAGTAATTCCACAAAACAAAATAAAGAAAATACAAGTTTAAGTAAGTATACAATTAAAAAAATCTAATATATCCAATGGTGAACAGTAACGTACTGAAATTACTGTTAATGTGGTCAAACTATGCTCTTTGCAAAGGCTTTTACGGTAAAAACTCTGCAAACCAATGAATCAAGCTGATTTATAAGGATGCCGACATCCGGTTTTCAAAATACAAACACCGATTTAAAAGCGCTAATGTGTGACGTTTAACGGTTGAGTAGAATTGCCTGATTTGCAGTATGCTAGTAGCCATAGAGGAGCCATAAGAGAATTCCCTTAATACACTTTCTCAAATTTCAGTTATTAGGCCTCTGAAACATATAGCTGAGGATGTTCGTTATTCTTTCCATTCAAATATGTGCTTTCAAACGTGTACATAGAAGTAAAGCGCTCTCAGTGTTTTATTTCAAAAACCGGATGTCAATATCCTTACAAACCAGCTTGCTTCATTGTTTCGAAAGCTTTTTACCGTAAAAGCCTTTTGGAGTTAAAAAATTCAACGTTTTTCTAACCGCTTTTCTAACACAGGCAACAAGAAACATAAAACTTACCAGATTCACACCAGACAGAGTTTATGCCACATTTCATCTCAGCGAGGTGACTCAAGAGACATGTATCCATGAATATTTGAGAGCTGCATGAGTTGTGCTACTATCTCCATGTCCCCAGAGAGAGAGGACGTTTGAAATTTCCTGCTGTCAATGAACGCAACACCTGTTTGACCAGGTGGTGGAGCCACTACACACACAGAAACATTTGCCTTCATTATTCATCACAAATTCTTTACAGCGCTTCCAAATCTTTGATGACTTTCATGTCTGTCTATCATGTCTATCTACCAAAGCTCGATCTTTCTCATCTATCACAAAGTTGCAAGAAAGATATAATAAAATATTTGTAGTTATCAGTGGGAAAAGTTAAACCGATACCATCCACGTCATTGTGTTATTTTTTATGATTATCATCAACAGAAGATGCATGTCTATATCTGTATTGGTAGCCTATGTGTGGATGCATGTATCTATGTATTCATATTCATCTGTTTATTATTTATTTACGGATATATTTATAGTTTACTGTTTGGCTGGTTATATCGGCTAATAATAATAATTATTACAACTGCAATGGGGATAAGGTTGGGTCATCCTAGTCCATGAACATGTAACAGAAATAAAATAAAATTTAACAAAAAGGAGCACAAAGGAGCAAGGCTAGAATTATATAAGCAGAGAATTAGACTGCGATGTGTACAGTCTTTTGGCCTTATTATTGTTTTTATGCATTATATTTAATAGCATGAAATAATTAGTAACGTTGTGCATTAAGGCTGTGGGTTTCTTAAATACTGTGAAAACTGTAATGTAGCAGAGTCAGATACTTTAGAATCCACTCTATGATATGATATTATTGAAGGTAAACTGAGGTATATTGTCTGTTTTCAGAGATGATTAATCGTGAACATCAGACCACAACACAGTAACATGAGAACTTGGGGGAAAAGATGTATCCTTTCATGAACGTAAAGCAGAAAAGGGGTTACAAATATTCCCACTCCAGTTCAGTAGATGGCGGTAACGTGCCACTAGGATTGACAACAACGCCACCAAGCAATGAAGAATACGTGCTACGGCGGCTGAGAAGGGACACGGACAAACAAAAAATAAACATCACATCGTGTGGCTATTTGGAAATGAGCAAAATCATGAAACGCCAAGTAAAGAGGTGGGTAAATAAATACATGAATAAAACAACACAACACAACACAACACAAAGTCTATAATAGTGACACGAGAGAGAACGAGAGCTAGCATTAATGCTATGCTAAGGCCTTCCATCTCAGACAATACAATCGTCTGCAAATGTACCATAATAATACTGATAGTCTATTTATTTATTTATAGCTGTACTATGAATATTCTACACCATAACAGCACATAAATGGAAATTTGGGCACTGTATTTGGGAATTCTCTTAATGTGTGTGTGTTTTCTTGGGGATTATATTTGATGTAACACACAGCCTTTATATTTCTTCCAGAAACAGAAATGAATGCCTCATTATGTATTTTTCTTCACTCAGTTCCTCATGTGCCAGACTATATAGAGTACAGGTGACATGATGGTGAAAGAAGAGGAAATACACAAAATTAATTAAGAAAAATTGACAGCTGAATTGATAATGAAAATAATCACTTGTTGCAGCACTTGTGGACTAAATGAGACTAGGTCTTACAGGGTCACAAGATTGCCCTTTGCATTAGGCTTTTGGTCTTTTTATTTTCTTAAGTCCAACAGGTTTGCATAAAATCACTATTCTTTATAAATTTACCAACTGTAAATTAATCATGCATAAAATGACTTCTAAACCTGTTGTTTGAAGGGACCAACATGTTCTCTAAAGAGGAGACATCGCCGACTTCATCACCTCCCTCCTCCCCTTCATTACCTCCCTCCCACCCTTCAACACCTCCTTGTGAGTCACACTTCATTGGGAGGAAAGAGGACATAGTGAAGGCAGGGCGCGTGACCAAGCTGGTGAATGGATGCAGAGATGTATTGGTCTTGTACCACGAGGGACAGCTTCATGCTCTGGACATGCGCTGCTACCGTAAGCTCTGTGTGTGCTTGTATGTGCTTTGTATTGACGTGAGGACCATTAACATATAAACCATAGGAAGTGAGGACAATTTGGCTGGTACTCAGATCTTTAACTTTAAGACTTAGTTTTAGAATATAACTAGAGCTGCAACTAATGATTATTTTCATAACTGATTAATCTTTTGATCGTTTGGTCCATAAAATATCAGAAATTCTTAAAAAATGTTGATCTGTGTTCGTAAAACCTGGAAATGATGACATTCTCAAATGTCTTGTTTTTTCCACAAACCAAAATGATTGACTCTTAATGATTTCTTTGTTATCCAGAGCAAAGAAATTAAGAACATTTTCACATTCAAGAAACTTAAACAATCGGAAATCTTATTTTAATCATGAAATAAGCTTCAAACGATTAATTGATTTCCATTAATTGATTTTCAAAATAGTTGTCGATTAATTTAGTAATTGATTAATAATTGATTCATCGTTTCAGCTCTAGATATAACACAGTATGAAATGTGGAATTTTCTAACTAGTTAAGTGAAAGTTACTTGAAGTCTAATCTATATAATAACATTTGTTCAGATTCAGGTGGTGCATTACAGCATGGAGACATTGAGGTCAGTATCCTCCTGCTCTTTACTTTTTTATTCTATTTTGTGTTTTATCTGTATCTATAACTTTTTAATTTTTTAAAATCATTTTATTTGTTTTCACATCTTCTCTTTTTTATTTATTCTTGTGAGGGTCTTTGTGAATTTAATTCCTGTGTAATGGGTTCTACTAATCAAATGTATCACTATTGTTATTATTTACTGTATTATGCACAAACAAATCTACAAAAATGACAAATGCAGGGAGAGGCAGAAAGTTAATTGAAAGTTATTTGAAGCCTCAAATAAAACTATATTAATATTAAGGTATCTCTGTCTAATCACAATTGTCACCATTAGGAGTTCAATGGGCGACTGTGCATCGTGTGTCCGTGGCACAAGTACAAGATCACACTAGCAGAAGGGGAAGGGCTTTATCAAGCTGTGGATGATCCGACTGCTAAACCACTGAGAACTCACTGGTGCTCCAAGGGAGTCAAACAGAGGATTCACAACGTCACAGAAGTTAACGGCGATGTATATGTAACACTGAATGACTCCATCAAGGTCATTGAGTCAGATGTCTACCAGACTGAGAAATACAGGACAACCTCACTGGTCCGACCAAAATTTAAACCCAGGAAATAGCCACATAATCAAGGATTTATTGATCATACAATCAAATGTATTGTGTTTTGTTGAGGAGGATGTTCAGGATGTGTATTGTTTCAAAATGGTTTGTTGTATAAAGTTCAGAGAGCATAGTAATACAGCACACGATGATCACATCAGTAAATATGTCATTTTTGGGTATTTTCTTTTGCTTAATTCATTTATTTCCTACCGATTTATCCTCAACATGAGGGTCATTACATAGGGCGAAAGACTATCTTCATTTTGGTTTTGGTTCAAATTAACAGGTGGCATGTTGTACAGTAACTGCTGAATTTCCTCCAATATGGGATTTTCCTGCTTTTCAGGAATTCAATTCTGAATAGAATCTTTTTTAGTTTTCCAAACTACTTTCCTTTAAAGGCCCTGTGCAACCACATGTGTATTTTAGTCACAGTCACTGTGTAGAACTCTGTGACTGTGTACAGTGGCTAAGTACAAGTATGAGGCAGTATACATGAGTGCTTCCATTTTAAACTTGATATATCCATGACATCATATTTCACAGGGGAACGTTCTACTCATTACTCCAGCTAACTATAGATACCAACTGCTAATTTAAGATTGTACAACCAAAACATCAGATAGTAACATGATGCATTGCTAAATAATAACTATAAAAGTAACTCTTTGAGTTCCACATCAACCAGCTACAAATGCTGCTAGTGCTGGTGTATTGCTACTATAAAGCAAATCAGTTATATAGACATAATAATAAAACAATCACAGGACTGTGTGCACAAGAGATACTTAACTGATACCAGTACATTTTATTTATAGCCCATAAGGTCTTGTGTACCATTTTGAATGCAGTATTCATTTGACGTTTTCCTACTTGCACTTACTACACAACAGAATACCCCCACACTCTAAAATAAGTTTATTTATAACAAACAATGATTTCGACAAGGCAGAATACACCAAAACATAAGACAAAATACAAACAACAGCTTCAAGCACCAACATACAGTCAGGTGGCATCAGGATTAAAGGCAATTATGACTTTATTATGATAACAGAATTGAATAAATGCTTCACAAAAGTAAGCGCAAAGGACTGTATTATATTATGTAGCATGTACTTGAACATATTGGTGACAGGTGGCAAAAGTAGTAATGACGCTGTAACACCAGTGGGTGGCAGTAATGCACTACACCGTAGTCAAGCTGCCGGAGAAGAAGACGAAGAAGTAATAGTGATGTAGGCTGGTTGATGTCTTCTAGCTAAAGTGAGAACTGATAATGTGAAAATAAGACTTCGTTTTCAAACGTGTACATTTTGAGATCAAGTATGGAGGCTAACAGAAGATAAAACTCCAGGGCAATAACTTTTATTTCGCTTTCCGGTGTTCCTTTGTGTTGCTGCTGTGATCATGGCATCAGGTAAGGTCGTATCTTGTACGTTTGGTGTTGTGAGTCTAAAGAACAGATAATTAAACAAGAGCGTTTACATCAAAGATGTGATATAGGACCTAGTTTTTTTTGTAACTCCAATATTAGGACTGCTGGGAGGACATGTGTGTTATCTCTGCCAACGTGACAAAAACCTTTAGGGCTGACTTCCTGTATCGGTTTAGGAGAACGAATCATTTGTACCCACTTCAACGTTTGTAAATCTTAAATGTGGCCTTTAAATAAACCATTGTTTGGTCCTCTTGGCAAAGTATTTCCAGTATGCGTGTGTAGAGATGGTGGTTTATTTTGAAAACCCGATGTCGATTGATTGGTTCCCCGGCCTTTTACCGTAAAGCTTTTGTAAGGAGGGCTTTAAAATTCACATGTCAGATAGTTTGACCATAGTTTTTCTACCTTCTACACATGTGTTGTGTTGTGTGTGTGTGTGTGTGTGTGTGAATAAAAAGTGGCCCATAGCCCCTTCACTGAGCACAGAACTTACCCTTTAATGTGTCACTGTTGTCTGCAGAGGAAGAGGTCAATCTGTTGGTCATCGTCGTGGATGTAAATCCGATATGGTGGGGTCAGCAAGCTCACCGTGAGCCTGAGGTAACGCTACTGTTAACTTTACTGGAAAAAAACGAGATAAGACGTTAGTGGTTATTTTCAACAGCCACTGTCCTCTTGTCTCTGTCCAGTTCACTTTGTCCAGGTGTTTGGATGCAGTTGTGGTGATGGGCAACTCACACATGGCCATGAGCAGGACAAACAAGCTGGCTGTCATTGCAAGTCACTGTCAGGACAGGTAGGACAAAGTGCTTAAAACATAATATGTTTCTCCTTTCCTCTCCAATTAATAATCTCTTGTCCCTCAAGAGTTAAATTATCCTGTAACACTTGGGTGGACCTGGCCTTTCGGTTTTGTGCCCCTGGACCATGTGTAACCTAATAGTTAATCAAAATGTTTAAAAGCTGCTTACATATAAGGTAAAATAGTTACAGTACATCATACAGTATACGATCACCTACATGACATCAACCTATAATGCAGTACTTTATATTGTTGCATTGGTACATACATTTCTGAATGCTACCGCTCTCACAGCCATTTTCTGGAATACATGTATTTCTCCTGTCCCTCACAATATGTGAGTCTCTCACTTACTTTGTTTCAGTCCCTTCCTGTATCCCAGTAAGAGCTGGAAAGCCGGGGACAATGGCGGAGATGATGCGTCTTTCAGCGGGGACGGGAAGTACGAGCTGCTTTCAGTCACCAACAACCTCATTGCTGAAGAGATCAGGAATATTCTGTCAAAAAGTGGGTACAAGCTTGTATCGCCTGAGTGTAATCAACTAAACGTACTGTATTTTCTGCCGTCCTGCCTCATTGACCCCACCTATCATTGAATTTATTATCAAAACTTCTGATTTGCAGCTGAAGTGAGGGGAAATTCAACAGACACTCTGCTGGCTGGATCTCTTGCCAAAGCGCTCTGCTGTATCCTCACAATAGTTTCATACAGATATATCTCTGTAATGTAGAGAAAAGTCATATTTTTGTTACATCGTTGATATCGTGGTACCTGTTTTACAATTAGGTTTATGTTTTGTTCTTGTTGTGAGCTGATTTTGTTGAAACTCTTTTTCCATGGGGTTTTTAAACAGTTGGCTTTCCCTTACTCGTCAGTTTAAAAAGAAATTACATTTAAATGTTTTTTCCTGTATGTGTGTTGAGTGTTGTCGAGCTTGTTTCCTTAAACCTTTAAACAATTCAGATATTCACAGGGTCTCAAAGGAGCTGGAAGGTAAATATTATATTTTCTTCATCAAGCTTTAAAGAGTGCTCTTTATTTGATACTGTTCTCATTTTCACACGTTTTATGTTTTTGTTTAGTTGGACAAGAGATGAAATCAAGAATATTGGTAAGCCAAGTTCAAATTAAGAAATGTTTTTGTTTTATTCTCCTGATTTGTAACAAATCTTTTCATTTTCATGTACAGGTGATTAAAGCTGCTGAAGACTGTGCCCTCCAGTACATGAACTTCATGAATGTGATTTTTGCTGCTCAAAAGCAGGTAGGTGTGTGTGTGTGTGAAGGTAATTCTGTGGTGACCTGTTATTTGTACGATGATTCATATGCATAAAGTATGTTATTAATAAGGTTTTAACTAAGGTTTTAGTCAGTATGAGACTAAAAAATCTTTTCAGTTAAGTTGCTGGTCTTTGAAAAAGAAAAGAAAGAAATATTTGTTTCTAGGGATGCATGATATTATTGGCATAATATCAGTATTGGCAGATATGGGCTTTAAATTTTAAAATAAAGCTTTTTTTGGACATCTGCAAACACGCCAAGATCCACTGATCTTAATTTGCACAATAAAGATATTTTATATCAACATCTGCTGTGATATGACTATGAAAAATATTATGTTAATTTCATTACAGAAGAGACTAAAACAATATTGAGACTAAATGCAATATTGTGCATCCCTATTTGTTACATATGTGTTTATTTTAAATCAATGTTTTTCTCTCAAACAGAACATCTTGATAGATGCCTGTGTGTTGGCGTCAGACTCAGGTCTCCTGCAGCAGGTACTGAAGTCTCATATCACTATAACCTATATCATGAAAGTGTGTACTGTTCTAAAAATGTAAACAGAGAGTACTATACTATGTATGACCATGGAACATGACAGTTGTATATATGTATAAAGCAGCCATTGCCAAACTTAATATCAACACAAAATCAACGCTTCTTCCCTGTCCCTAATGCTTGTTACCTGTCCACACACTGCTGCTGTATACACACAAATGCTCCCTCAGTCAGGTCTGAATTGCTTTATAGAGCCTGTTTTCATGATTCTATGTTAGATATGTAGATTAACAATGACTGAACTAAATATACTGGCCCTGTAGCCACTATGATGTGATTCAGTGTTGTGCTGTCCTAACCTACGCAGTTCTCTTCAGCTTCACTTGTTTATTTTTTCAGGCCTGTGATATAACAGGAGGATTGTACCTCAGGTTACCACAGAAAGTTGCCCTGGCGCAGTATCTTTTAGTAAGTGCATATAGATTCATACAAGTCTGAGAATTTTATTTTAGTTCCTGTATAAATGTAAAGATAAATCCCTTTTTGTGTGTGTGTTTTTCCTCCAGTGGGTGTTCCTCCCTGACTCAGAGCAGCGTTCACAGCTGGTGCTGCCTCCGCCTGCACACGTGGACTACAGAGCTGCATGTTTCTGTCATCGCAACCTCATTGAGATTGGTTATGTGTGCTCAGTTTGTCTGTCGAGTAAGTTTGCATCACAAATGAATGGTACAACATTTTTTTTGAATCACTTTCAAAAGCACCAGTGATGATGTGTTTTTGTGTTGACATTCTTTCTCATGTTTTTTTTCCAAAGTATTCTGCAACTTCAGCCCCATCTGCACAACCTGCGAGTAAGTTCTGTTATTGTAACACAAAGCTGCAGTGTGTCACTTTGGGTGATGTTTTTTCTTGTTGCTCTTATTATTCTGCCTCTTTTTAGTACCTGCTCTGGTGAGGTTCCAAACGCCACTATACTAAAAAAAACACACGATTCATGAGGAGTATGATCAGCACTGTGTGCACTAATTTGACTTTGGTTTGAATCTAATGGACATTTGTTTATATATAAAAGTGACACTACAGTTTTAAAACAGCATATTCCTCTTATTTGAATTGGTGAATTGGTTATTTACACTTTATTGGCATTGATATGATCTAAAATGATTTTTCTTTTTAGGACTGCCTTCAAAATTCAGCTGCCACAGATGGTCAAACCCAAAAAGAAGAAACTCAAGCAGTCAATGTGACTTTTGCTGATGTGTTTTTCCTTTCACATTCAGAATGTACCATTTTGTTTGGTGTAGATCTGTAACATGCTTTACTTCCATCACACTTAAATTGAATAGACAATTATTTGGTAATTTCTGTTAAATTTTACCTGATCAAATGCTTTTTTTTTATGTTTTGAATATTTATCTGTTTATAAGGGGTCAAACATTTGGCTCTGGAATATAGCATTTGTTTACACGCCTGTTTTTTCATTTTCATATAAACCTTTGGAAATTCAATATGGTAACTGAGATAATGCTTTGGGGGAAAAATAAGTTTGTAGGTTTTTTATATAATAAACAAACAATTTTGATATCATTATCATATGTTCAACATAAACTTATTCTATAGCTCAATAAACTATGATGTTGTAAAGGTGGGAAAATTTGACCTCAAAGCACAGAATGGACATTTTTTTTAAGAGTTTAATAAACCTTTATTGATGATGGTTGTATAATTGTTTAGTGCTTCAGATCACTGCAGGATATGTAAATTAACAACAATTCAAACATGAAGAATTGAGATGTGATGTTTATTCAGCTAGTATTCAAAAAGTCCCACACAGAATGATGCATCCCATTGTGAAGGCTGTACTTGAATACTTTCAAGTTTGGATAAAGATGAAAAACAGATGCAAATGTCTGTGCTATGTACAAATTAAGTTTACAAAACCATCCATGGGCAAGGGAGGTGATGGTAAATGTCTCAGAACTTGGTGATCACCGACGGATTGGAACAATATTGCATCTGAAAGGGAGAACAAAGGCTGGTGACTGATTGATGACTATGAATATAAACAAATATTCAGATCAGGACTACAGAGGGTGAGGTTGACTGTTGCCGTTGACAGACTTGTGTTTTGGCGAATAATATTAGTAATTAGGTTGGGCCGTTTGTCTTTACATTTAACGTTTAAAGCTGTTGGAGCTCTAGCAGCACTGTTAATAAAGTAACAATTATTAAAATTGTTGACATCTGTTCTGTTTATAGAGTATTAGGTAAAGTGGCATGAAGAGGGGGGTGTTTGAATCTATTATACATTTGTTTAAATGACAGCCCAAGAAGATGGCAGTAATGCAACATCATGGATGCATGCTGTTGTCAAACCCCAAAGAAGAAGAATATTTTACCAGTATCACTTTGCTACAGAAAATACTGTAGATCCATTCAGAAACATTTTTTCAAAATTCTCAACATATCTACTCATGTCAGCTCATGTATATTATTTTCTACAGCTATCCTGGATCTTCTGTTGAAAACAATCACAGCAACAGCAGTAGCAGCAATCGAGATCACCGTTTCAAAACCATGGAAACGCAAAAAGCCTTCGGACAATTTCCTCAAAGTGGAGTAAAAATGGGATGCTGCGAGACTAGATTTGTGATTACAATTGCTACACCTAGCAATTGTTTTAGAAATATAGCTTTCATTTTGCAAAATTATTGTTGGCAGCACTCACCCGAGCAGACCTCTGCCAGACCATCGCTGTGGAGTCAGGCTCATCTGGACTCTCTCTCCATCCCTGACGACTAAGACACGTAATGGTTTCTGTAGGACACAACATAGCAGTTCACACTCAGTGCCAGTGCTGATTAAAATAAGAAAAACGTGAAAACACAATTTCCAAAAAAGATTATTTTTCTGAATAAAAACAAATTCAGTCACTGTTTTAGCTGAAAGATCAGTGATTATATACACAATTGTGGTTTAAAAATGTGCAAGAGAAGACAAACAAAATCTGATTAAGTCAGAGAATGATTTTGGAAGCTTACCCCTTCACTGTGTTGAACCACAGCAGCAATATTCTGGAGGTTCTGAAAGTTCCCTGTGTTCACTGAACCAAACTCAATGACTCCATCACCAATTTTGAGCCCCTTGGATAAAAAAGAGCAGGTGTGAGTCTCAACTTAAAAAAAAACCCCAAACAGTTGAAGTTGACTTCAGACAAGTGAACTCCTCTGTACACACAGCTCCACAGGCCGGTGAGCCTTGCGTGACGGCATCCACCCGTGCAAATGGAGGAGGCAGAGTGACCTGCTGCTCCATCGCCTCCACCCCGGCCTCCGCCTCATCTTGCTCCCGCTTAGCTTTCTCTCGGGCGTGGAGCTTGTGCAGGGCTTCTTCTATCTCTACCATGATGGCCTTGTGATCATTCTGTAAGCCTGAAAGACAAGAATTACCATGTTTGAATCATCATCCATGAACTTTCTTTATTGTAACTACTCAATTTTGAGTATGGAAAATATCTCTTTTAACTTGAAATGCCTGATTTCCAGTATGATTTTAGCCATAGCTTTTCTGAATACAACTTTATCAGTCTTTTCCAGAACGTATGGAAAACCCCCAAAATGATTCAGTTTTAAGGATTTCTTTGTTATATGGAGCAAAGTCTTCACAATTAAAACTTGTTTTAACTTTCGAAGAAAAACACACAAATAGTTGACAACTCATTTAGTAGTAATCAACTAATAATAGAATGATCGTTGCTGAATACTTTTGGTTAGAGAAGGAAAGAAATATCACCGATGACATGATTATTATGTGCTGACAGGTGAGCTGTGGTTTGTGCTGCGTCACTGACGACACCGAACAGCTTACATGAAATACTGTGTCTCGCTGTCCTGATCTGGTATATATTGATGTCAGCTCTGGGGAAACCCTCCGCGTCAACCAGAGGACCTTCAATTCCGACACCTTGCTGTAAACACAAACACAGAGGGAAGAACATGTTAACTTAGCAAAAACAACTTACACGAACTCTGCGGTTAGCTTGTTTACAGCTAAGTAACCTGAACCGACAGCTGACTTACGTCTTCTAGGACGTCGTAATAAGCTTGTATCTGCTCCTCGATATTATCTTTCTTTTTAACGAGGTTCTGAACGTCGTCCATTGTCATTTCTAAATCCACAGGACTGTTACCCTCCGTCATCCTCATGTCTGTTTATCTTCTGTGCTCTTCTCTTCCTCTACCTTCTTCTTTTTCTGTTGCATTTAGGCGGACTGAACTCTGCAAATGCGCACTGCTGCCCCCTACCGGTTGGGTTTGACGGTCCTTTCTAGAACATGGTAACGCGTCCGGTCTGGACTTGGATTTGCATAACATGATCGAGTTAACTGACTCCACCTGGTTCTTTGAAGAGAGTTCAAATCTTTTTTTCCTTATAAGACTTTTCTAATGTTTCTATTATTTCATGAGTCCTTTGATGACTTTGAACAAAGAATACATGAAATAAAACTGATAAAAAAATTCAAAACTTTTACTGTAATGTGTAAGAACTGGCTGAAAAAACAAGATTGTACCCGCTTTTAATATGTCGCTTCAATATATTTTTTTTAATTGATGATGTTAAAATCCAACCAAATACATTAAACGTTAAAAAAAACAAATAAATTGAAAACCAGATTTGATCCAAACCACTTCCCAAACATTTAAACCCACACCATTTAATTGTGCAAATCAACTTTAATACAACATTAATCAGAACAACCCCTTCATTACTCATTACTTAACTGTAAAAAAGTACATACAGTATATTTGCCACTCTTGCATCACATTGTTTTGCAGCAGGGTTTTTTTCCTTTCTTTTTCATTTTCTGAACAAAACAGTGCAGACAATATGAGAATAGTGACACAGGTGGAAACCGTTTAGTCAAGCTTGTAGTGGTCCGCCCATCTCACATTTTTTTCATGGAGCAAACCTTCACTTCACAGCAGTTTACATAAAGGCACATTGGTGAACACTATTAGAAACAAGTGGTAATTGAATACACACCTTTAAAATCTTAGCAGATATGATATGTACCTGAGTGTTTACTTAAAACTGTAATGTATTTTAATTTCCTTCATCCTGGAACAGAATACAATTATCTTTATAGTCAATTATTTTAATTATAGACAATAAAATCTTCATTGAGCCCCGTGATACAGAATGCAAAAAGTTTAACAATATTAAACTTCCTAAAACTGTAATCTGTGCAAATGTGGCCTTAGAATATAAATGTTTGTTTCACATCCTACATAAGTTAGTGCTAATGATTTAAAAAAAAAAAAAAAGAATCAAGTGCCACATGAGGTGTTGGTTAATGTTGCTAACAGTCTGTATCCTTCAGACCGGCATGTTGATCTGTGAGCACCTGCAGAAACTGGTTTTTGTCATCCCCTTGGGGTGACGCATCTTGGGACGAGGATGACGAACCATGTGAGACGTCAGCCTGAGACATTATCTCCTTCTGTACCCGAGCAAACTGTGACGTCGCCTCATCCAGTTGTGAATGAACTGTCTGCACCCAGTTTTGTAGCTGTATGTTGAGAGTATCCATCCCCTTGTCCAGCTTTTCCTGTCTGCCTTTTAGCTCTTCCAGTAGCTGTTGTGTTTCACTGGCAGTCTTCTGCCTCTTCTCTCCCACAGCAGGAGTGCGCTGATTCAGCATGTAGCCCTCAAACTCTTCTGGACTCAGGTTTAGTGCAGGTCCATCCAGCTTTTCAATGAAGGCCACAGCACAAGACTAAAAATGAGAGGACACACTTGATCAACTAATGTTACTTCACAGCCTCCTGTGGCATATGATGATGGATGAATCAAATTACCAGATTTGTGAAATAGTAGCCGCTCTCTCCTGCCATCAGACTGTGAGGGAGGCCAAACCGAATCACGTACTGCACATTGGAGTGTAAGCGGGGTGGGTTTGCCTTCAGCACCACGTAAATCAGTCCTGACAGGAAGTCGTCAGCATTGGCAGGTTCACTGTTCGAGATGGAGAGGGCCTCAAAGACATGATGACTGCATTTGGACACACAGGCAAGTTTGTCCTGTGGTGCTCGTTTAGCATCCATTTCAATTATGGCTGTTAAAAAACATGTTAGACAGGAAAAAAATATTAAAGAAAGCATTTTATACCATTCAGTTGTTTCTGACATATAACACTGTCTTTCATAACATTACATTGAATGTGTATCATAGTACAGTTCAGTGTGGTATGGTTTGTAGCGGTTTTGAAGCTTTTTGACTGAGAACATAATGAGATGCAGGATATGTTTTTTACACTTGGTGAATCACCCGTTATAGCAGGCAGGAATGGATCAGTTGTGACTGTGGTGCTTTTGTCAGGAAAAGGTACGTCCAGCATCTGCGGTGTAACCCAGTTTAAGGAGCTGAAAAGAAAAGAATATAAATGTCTTACAGTCATTGTAGGTTGGAGGTTTTAAATCAAATACAACATGATTAAGACCTGTATTATGCTAACCGTATTCTTCTCTGGAGAAGCAGGTCCTTCTGTTCATCATCACAGCTGTCATGGCAGAAGACCCATTTGTGCAACCGTGTCATCGTTAACTTCTCCACATGCTCCATTATCTGAGTGACATGAGCCTCAGAAAAACCTAAAAGATTGAAAAACAAACTGTTTGTTTTACCCCAGAGTATTTAAAAAAAACAAAAACAATCAACAGCCCAAAAAGTGTTGCTCTAATGTCTACTCACTGCTAAAATGTTCAGCAAAAGACATGTAGAAATCCTGCACAAGGTCAGACTGTTTCTGTACTGGCAGATCCTGAAAAAATTATGAAAGCATATGTTCAAAAAACAGCATTTTACAAAAGCAATGCAAGTGTAATGTTAATATTTTGAATTGATAATTACATGATAAGCTTCCACTGTGTTGAGAAAAGCTGTGCACTGAGACTGCAAGCGCTGGGAAGGAGGACTGCGAAGTACTTTTAGGAAACTGGCAAAGTCTCCAGGCTCAAGGCTCTGGAACGCTTTCAATGCTTTTGTATGGTCTTCAGATGACTCTGGTAGAAGGAAGAGTAGATGTTACTCCAGATAAATAAATGAAGTGACAAGTTGTAAAACCGACACAGACAGTTTTGTTTGTTTTGTAAAATTGTATGTTAGAATTTGAATCATCACCTATGAACTTACTGTAGAGTTGTACTGTGTGATAATATTAAAAAAACTACTTTGGGGTCAATTTTAAACGTTAATATTTTTAATAATGCAAATTAAGGAGATCCACAATTTATACAATTTGCAGTGTTAGTTCTATGAAAATGTCTTATTTAACCAAGTTATAAATTGTACGGAAAATGAAATATCTCGAAATTAAATTATATTGAATTGTATCAAATTGAAAATTTAATTGGATCTTGTGAGTCAGAATAAGAACTGATCAAACCTCAGAAAATGTTGATCAGTATTTACCAAACCTGGAAATGATGTTCTCAAATGTCTTGTTTTGTTCACAAACCAAATTTATTAAGTTGACGATGATTTATTTGTTATATGGAGCAAAAAGAAAATATTCACATTTAAGAAGCTGAAAAATCAGAAAGCTTGTTTTAATTATTGAAAAAACACTCAAACCAATGACTTAATTATCAAAACAGTTGACGATTCATTTAGTAATGTAAAATAATCTATATAAATATATAAAAATAATAAGTAATAGTAAATAATCAACCCTAATCAGAATAGAATCGATTCAGGAAATCTGCAACGATATCCATACCTCTTGGTTAATGAAGACGACACATATACTGTATGTACACAAGAATAATGTGCTGGAGACATTTCTTGACATTTTCGCAAATTCAAATTTCCACTGTGATAGTCTACCTTGGCGTTTTGGAGATGATGGGCTTCCCCAGAACAGTCTCCTCATTGTGTTAATTCGATGACCTTTCTCAATGTTTTTCTTCTCCTCAAACTTGGAGAAGGTGACAGGAATTCCATCATTCTTTGGTCTACAAAAAAAATGACAAATTTAAACTTCCAAACCTAAACTCATCTTAAACCAAAAGTTGCCTCAAGGTGATTATTAAGCAAGGTGATTATTAAGTGCTCGTGCAAATGAATCTGTTAATAGTCATTTACATAATCAACAATTATTAAACTGTTAAACTGTGACCAATACACTTACAGTTGGTGTTAAAAATAAGGTCAAATGTTACTGGGAGTGCCGGTTTTACCTTGTGTCTTGTCTTGGGGCTCCAGTTGGACGAGCTTTCTCTCTCCAGCACTTGGAGCAAAGGCCATGCCATGCAGGATTTCCATAATACCCACAGGCATTCCTGCAGAGAAGCTCCTCCTGGGTAACTCGGATTCCTCTGTGTTTATCTGTCCACATTGTAGAGTGCTCTCTTATACTACTCCCACCTGTTAGATCAAAATATTATATATTATACTTTCAATTCAACATTCAATACGATCTGTCTTTTGTATCTAACATTGTGGCTGCTGGGACTGAAATGTTACAAGGTCAATGTTTGGTAAAGCCTAATCGAACCAAATTTGGCCCATAATCTGACAGATTGTTTGCTGAATCCCATATGAAGGCAAAAGCACCAACCTATAAAATAACTACACAGTTAAATCAACGCTTATCTGGTAGCCAAACACTACATAAAGGGTTCTATCACTCGAGGTGTAACTAATTATTAATTAATCTGTGGATTATTTTCTCAAGCATCATCTTGGGTATAATCAAGATTTATACAAAAATTACAGATAATGTCAGAACATCAGACACCAACTGATGTGTATGTTAATACCTTGTATGAATAGAGGACTTTGTATGTTTACGCAACTACTTTTTTCCATCGTCAAATGTGCATAACTACTTGAATTAAAACTAAACACAGTTGAGGGCTTGTTGAAGGACTGCATGTCATGTCAAAAAAACGCATTTTCTCCCAAGTATTTACCAAATGAGAGTCTATCAGGAACTTTCGCGCATCAAATATGTGCTGTTGGTCTAATACTGAGCTATATACATTATTAAAAGACTCAAAATCTGAGAAAGCCTTGTTAAGTCGCTGTGAGGGTTAACAGTTTGGCTAACAGCTAATTACGAGCCCAGCTGACTGTCACCTGAGGGGATTGGCGATAAGAACAAACAGCTAACGTTGGCTAACGTCCAGTGGCTAAAGAAGCCGACAACCTATTTCACTCATTTCAACCTCGTCTCCCGCACTGTCAAAGGAAATTAATAACGTTGAGAAAAAGTTGACAATCGTTAGCTTTAGCATGGCTCCTCACCTATCCGCTGGTCAAATCGCCATGAAACCGCTTCCTCCTCAAAACAAGTATTTTCTGTCGTCGTCACAAATGTCTCATAATACTCACAAAAACAACAGTATTACTTCAAAATTTCAATGAAAGACGTGTGACTTACACAGATTTAGAGATGTGAAAATGTGTTTCAGAAATGGAAGCTTAAAGTTAGGCGATGTGAAACAGAAACACCGCACGGTCAATCTCCTCGTCACTTGTTTGTCTCGTCAAACAAGCTAACACATTTTCAGTGCCCTACTACTGTAGGCGTTACGGTAAATGCAATGCAACAGTACGGAGCTAGTGGATCTGTTAAGATGACAGCATCCGGTTTTCAGAATAAAACGTGCACCGTAGAGTGACACTGATTTGATTGAATTCTAAGGGAAACGACAAGTTAGATCTCACACATGTGTATTTCGCAAATTGCTTTATTTCTGAACTTTATGCTGCTGTTAAAACAAAATAACGCAACAACGTTTCTATTTTACAACTTTCATTTTAGTTATATAGTTTAGTCATTTTTCTTTGATGGTATATGTAGTTTTACAGGTTTGTCCTTCATTTTACATTTCATTTACCAGATCAATTTTCACAGGGCACATGCTTTATGTTGTAAATGTCATTTGCACTGCCATTTAAAAATATCTTTAATATATTTTCGATTACTTGCAAACATAATGTAATGACCTTTTTCTTTGTTAGAAAATATTATTTTTCATTTACAAGACTTACATGTAGCACATCATTAAGTGATTTTACAAAGAAGAAGGTTTTGTCCAAGATAATATTGTGGCTCAATGGTGCTTTTAATTTGAAAGAAATTACCAATGTTTTCTTGTGTTTAGTGGTTACTAGGCAACAAGAGGCTTGGCAAGCTCTTTGTTAGCAGATAATTTTAGGCTGAACAACAAGAGCAAATACAAAGTACAAAGTTTGTTATTTAACATTCAGCATTAGTGCTGTTACTGTGCAGAATAAGTTGCAAGGTCTGGCACATTTTGTAGACATCATCATGTCAGATGTGGATGCTGTGGAGGAACACAAGCCATTCACAGAGTGCAAGGTGGAAAAGCAACAAACGCACGACTGTCTTCACAAAAACGGTGGATGCAAGAGGAGTGATGAAGCTGAAGAGAGTACAGGAGACGGGGGAGAGGAAACAGAGACAGACACGCTAAACATGGCTCAGACGTCTCAGGTCTACACTGCAACCAGAGATACACTTTTCCCAAAGACCATGAATCACACAAGAACACAGGCACTAGTAAGAATGTCTTCTTTACACAATTGTGGTCACCTGCTCGGAGCAGTCACAAAAGTGTCATGTTCTCCAAGATAAAAAAGGTAACCATAAACTTTTCTCTCTCTCTATCTATCCAGTCACTTGAAAGGGTGTTTGGGATGAACCCTGCTCTTTCTGTCTTCAGTCTGCAAGACCACGATCAGCTGGTGGTTTTCTATGCTGGAGCACACATCGGGATCATCTATAATCACACATCACAAACCCAGCACTTACTTCAGGTAAAAAGCAAACATTTTTTTAGTACAACAACGATATCAAAGCCAGCCCTGTGAGTGATGAACATGCAGTTTGTTAATAGTAATTATGTTGGAGCAGCCATTCCCAAATACCTGTATAAGAAATTTAAAGTCTTCTGAGGTCCCTCTCTGCTCAACATGCAAGACTGTGGGATAAAATATTTCCATTAATCTTATTAATTTCATCAGCAAGCCCCCAGGAAACTAACTAAACTTAACTAAAACCTACACCTGCTCAAGTCTACCTTCAATACATTTGCTTCTTTTTTTGTCGCTTGACAGCCTTTTTCTGACCGTAAACTGAAGTTTGTTTTGTTTTGTAAGCTGCTCACTGTTTCACAAAAGTCCATAGAGAAGATCTGTGATTTTGATCCACTGCTGCCTCCATCAAAACATTCAAATGTGCTATTTTGTGACTTTGGTGTTTCAAATCCTTCATTTGTTTTTACCTGAACCTGGGGATACAACTTTCACAGTCATTACTGATTTTAAAAAGACTTGGCAGTACACACTAACAGAGTGGTTTCAGGTTTCAGATTTGTTTTATGCTTATAAAGACTAAGGATCACATATTTAACGACTGATGAGGGATCACAGACTACATGATTTGTCAAACCAATTGAATGCAGTCGACTCTTGCGACAGCAACACGTCTACGAGAGTGACAGTTTAAAGCAGGGATGTACAAACTCAGATTTGATAATGTGAAGATTCCCAGGGGCCAATGGTCCCTTCAGACCTTTTTTTAATGTCTTTTGTTTTATAATGATTTTAATTTCATTGTCACAATTATAATTTTTTGAAATGGCAACATAAGCAAATCTAAGCCCCACAGGAGTGGACAAATTAAAAAAATTCTGTCTTTGTATCACATTCAGAGTGAGATAATTAATGGTGATGACATGTGACCAAAGCCCATTTTCTGTTTGACTCATCTTGGGCCATAAATAATTCATTATAAAACTGCAGACTTTGGACATGCTTGGTTTAAAGGGCAAACAAACCAAACCAGAGTCGGCTCAAATTCAAACATGTCTGATTGACTGTGACTGAGGTTGGGTCAGGCCTGTTACCTTCACACATTAACAGAATTCTGTGCCAACTTTCACTGTCTCCAACCAGTGCTGACTGGTGCTATGTAAAAAATCTTGTATATGTGTGTGTGTGTCCAGCGTTAGTGACACAGACTGACTGAACAAGGCAGCTGTTTTCCAGCGTCTCCTTTGTTAACATGAGCTAATATCCCAGATTTTCTCTATTGACTTTGGTGCGAGGCAATGAGCAGTTCATGGATTTCAGTTCCCAAATGGAAAAGGTTGTCCAACGGTCTAGATTTAGCCTAACCTTGTGTCCCTACTGGCAGCCATGTTTTCTGTGTTCATATGACCACATTTCACTGTAATGTTTCCAGGGTCACTGCAGCCCTATCTCATGCATGTGTGTGAGTGAAGACCGACGCTGGGTTGCGACTGCAGACCGGGGGCCAAAAAGCATGGTGATCATATGGGACTCCTATTCTGGGTATCGCACTTGATTCTTCATTTTTTAAGGGATTTTTGTTTTAAGTATCAACCTTTGCTCTTAACGGTAACCAAGTGTATGCTCATTGTTGCAGAATTCCTGTGCATACATTGTTCCACTGCCACACAGATGGGGGCGTCTTTGCTGTGGCATTTTCAAGAGATGCTAAATATCTGGTAACACTCGGAGCTGAAGAAGTTCAAGTGAGTCAGACAGCAGGTGAAATGGCAACAGTCAAGTAAACACAAGAAATGCAAACAATGAAGTGCATGACATTCACTCATTTATCAAGACTTTTGTACCATTCTGAGTGAAAGCACTAAAATGAAATGTTTTAAATGTTATGTCATGACTACATCATATTTTCTTAGGTTTAGGAATGTCGTACGATTTGTATTAAACATGTAAGGCATATAAACCGTTAATCTTTTTGTTTATCAGGACACTAAAGCAGCTTAGATGATTATTGTTTCATACAGGGTTTGACATATGAAAGAATAAATGTACTCCTTGATTAATAAAGTATATCTGATTACAGCGTGTGTCTATTTGGGATTGGACAAATGAAACAGAAAAGCCTTTGTGGTTTACCAAACTCAATCCTACACATGGCTTTCAAGTAAGTCTTCCCTCTTTCTTTCTTTTTTAGATTACCCCCTAACTCCATAAATAAGCTATTTAGAGGAACACATATTTAAATGTTGAATGTTTTTTTCAGGAGAGCATCATTTTTAATCCAAACAATAGCACTCAGCTGCTCACCAGCAGTGAAAGCCAGGTGTTATTTTTCAGCAGAGTAAGTCAACGTTTTTCTCATTTTCAAACAACTGTTGTTTATATTTATTGAATTAATCACATTCTGCTTTTCAGGCCCAGGGAAGTCTGCAATATGTTCCCCTGAAACTTACAAAGGTAAGGATTATTGTCAGAATAGAAAGTTTGTCTTACTATAGCATTTTGAGATATAATTTACCATTTTATTTGTTTATCTCTGCGTTTGTTGGGATGCTTCTGTATTAACGCAGACTTCAGCTGCTTTCAGACACGCACTGGAGATTCTCACACTTTGGGAATCACAGATCTAATCTCCTGCAAGATCCCCACAATAAGTTTACTATGAAAAAAAAAAGAACAGCACTGCATAGGACATCCTTGGAAAATAGATTATTAATCCCAATGGATATGTCCTGCATAAACATAGGTTAAATAAGTAAATAAATAAAAAACATACATCGGATGTATAAACTAATGAAGAAGGTGGAAATGACAGGACAGTGTGGGCGAGTGGAGAGAAAATGTTGTGACAGTGTTTGCATCCTTTCTGGTATGTGAAGGCCACTGTAGTTCCTTGAGGCAATTGGGAAGGGGGGTGGGGGGAGTCCTCTGTTCAGGGTCCTTACACATAAGAGGGAGTTTAGGAAAATCAGCAACAGTTTTCAGGTTCATCAGGTTTTTATCCACACAGAGCTGGCATTTTGGGAGCTCTAAAATGCTATTTTTTGCATTTTTGTGTGTACAACCAAAACGTAACTTTGGGGAAACGATGATGCCATAGTCCCACCTCGCCAGACATCATTCTTCTTTTTGAGTTTGGAGTTTCTTCATGTGTTCTTCTATGTTTCGGTGGCAGCGTTACAGCTACAATCCAACCCAAAGACCAAGTGCGCATGGACATCCATTCATTGAAGCACGTTAAAACAGGTCTTTGGCCACACCCAGCAGAGTGGCTAAAATCAGGACTGATTAGTCACTAGAATGCGAATGAAGACATTTCTTGAAACAATGTCATGTTTACAAAAATTTTCTTCAGAACAAAAAAGAAAAAACCTCAGTTTTAATGTGGATAAGGCTGCAGTCTGCAGTGTCAATATTAAATGTCACTAATAATGCTTACTCACTGGACCTGTAATATCTGTGTGAGTTCATGTGAACACAGAGACTGGAGTCCATGTCTGAAAACACATGTCCTCTGATGTTTCACAGACTGTCAGCATGGCTGGCAGGTTTCACAGTCAGTCTGTGTTTCACTGGAAAGAGCCTCAGGTTCTCAGAGCCACTACAGCAGGGGGCCTTGTTGTGTGGAATGTGATGGAAGACCTAGCTGCAAACCAGTGTCTCCCTCAAGACAGAATCAAGCTCATTCCACTTCAGAAGGATCCAATCACTGTTCTCACAGTAACTGACAGGTACTCAGGTCCAGAAATATTTATCATCAATGGCTTCTTTTATTTATTGGTCTCTAATCTCTTTTCTATGCATGCCTTTTCATATCACAGCTGTTTTGTAACGGGTGACACTCAAGGGCATATCAAGTTCTATAATGAAGAATTCCTCCTCCTCACGTGGTACAGTAAATTCAACCTGGATCCGATTGTTTCCATTTCCTTCTCCAAAGAATGCACAGAAGGATGTCTGGAGGACTGCACACTGGAAACAAAACCATTCATTTTCAGGTGCATAGTAAAATAGTATGATGTTCTCAGTCTAAACCATAAACATTCACTAATGCAGATTTTAATAAGCGTACTCAGCAAGTTAGGGTATAAAACAGAGAATGTTGAATTAAAAGATACATAATCTAAGAAAAAACATTATACTTATAAGAGAGTAAAAGGGGAGATGCTCGAGCACCACCTGGGGTCCATCTGTACACATCAATTGATATCTATTTGTTTGTTTGTTTCTTCTGCAGAAACTTTGTCGTGTCCACAGCCAGGTCCACGGTCGTTCACGTGAATACACTGAAAGGCGTCTCTCAGATGCTGCTGCATGAGGACAGTGACCCTCTTCATGCAGTAGCCTGCCACCCCAAACAGCCAGCTGTGGTCATGGGCAATCATTCGGGCATTTTAAAAGTGTGGGATTACAACAACAATGCAATGCTCTGCAAAAGGGTCTTTGAGACAGAGAGGCAGATTCAATGCGTTACCTATGACCCTCAAGGTGATGTTTTATCCATGTGTTAAACCATGTGTTTCCTTTTCTTTCCATTCTCCAATATAAAGAAGCACTCTGTGTTTTGTCACTGAACAGGATTATACCTGGCGGTTGGCTTTGGCAGTGGCTCTGTTCACCTACTGAACCCCCGCACTTTGCAGAATGATCCAGTGGAATGTTTCCATTACACCGACGACAGCATCCTTCACATCACTTTCTCGTCAGACTCAAAGTATCTTGCTACTGCGGTGAGAAAGTCCTTTCTTATTACCGCAAATATAATGTCTGACCTCATTGTTAACAATTTACACTAGAGTAACAACATGGTACCATGGTGGAAATCATTTTGTAAAAAGTCTTCAAAGCTGCTTTACACTACAGTTTTGCCACTCACTCCTTCACTCATTCATTAAGTACATCTATGTGCAATGTTTTTTTCATTCACTCATCTTCAGACCCATTTACAAAACTGTGAGCTGGGGATTGAACCCACAACCTTACTGCGGCTGAAAGATGACCCACTCTAATACTCTAACACCACAGCTGCCCCATAATGACATTTCTAGCTTGGTAATCGGTAATAGGGAGATCATATTACAGGAAAATGATATTATTTACAGAGTAACATCAAGTAATAGCTAAGTAGTAAGAATATGTACTACCAACAGTGTAATGGATGCACATGAAAATACTTCACAGTTGATATTTGCCATATTAAAAATTTGTCCTATACACATTTTCCATTGTCATTACCAAGCTGTTACTTGGCAATTTGTATAGAAATAATATTTATTCCCTATTAAAAGGTATTGCCATACTGTTACCATACTGTAATGTAAAGTAATAATATAGGAATAATTTTAACAATATTATTTGGTAGATATGACTATAGATTGCAAATGTATACTATTTTTCTTTAGGATGACGTGTAGATTTTATTTTCCTGTTGACTGTTGTAGGATGCTGGAAAAGCAGTGACAGTATACCACTTGCAGACTGATGAAGGTTCTTTACCTCACTGGACATATCTGGGCAGATACCGCTCCCATTATAAGCCTATCAAAAACCTTCTTTTTGGGGTTCACCTGGACAGCACCCAACCCAGATTGTTATCCCTGGGAATGGACCGGCGCCTGGTTAGTCTGTTTAGTAAAAAATTGTAGGACTGTGGATGACTTTGGTGTTTTTTTAAAACCTCTCTGCTGCTCTTGTGTGAATAGGTGGAGTATGACTTGGAAAAAAGTGATGTAAACCAGCTTGTCATCTTAAGCTCAGAGCGCATTGAGCAGAGTGCCGTGCCAACGTGCATGACTTGGTATCCTCCGCTGACGACAGAGCAGTTTCTTCTCACTGCCTCAGACCAGTATAAGATGAAGCTTTTCAATAGCACAACCAAGATGTGCAGGTCTGCCACTTCTGTGTTCTGTATTTTCTGTATTTATCTGTTGTCACGCCAAAAAGTAACTGGTAATGTTATATATACAAACACAGAAAGACTATCCTTGGCCCAACATACGGCTCCTCCATCAAGCAAGTGATGGTACTTCCCAAGTCTACAGAACCTGAGACAAACTCATATTACCTGGCATACATCACAGGCGACATGGTCAGTGCTGCACTTTTTATTTTAAATAGTTTACTATTATTTTCATCCAGCATGTTTTTAAAAATATAGATTCCTATATTACATTTCCTTCTCGTCATATGTTTGAATAGGAGTAGGCAGAAGTATAAACTTGTATGTTCCTGCACCATTCCCATTACACACAACTCAACAAGTTTATCAACTACTTTATCCCATCACCAAATATTTACACAATATTTTAAACAGTGTTCTTAATGTTCTCAGTACAACACAAGAATATTTCTGGCTTTAAACACTACCATTTCCATTACCATCCCAGATTGAACCACTGTTCTTCATCCTTATATTTATATCCTTTATTTTAAAATTAGTATTTTCTATATTCTTTTACGCCGATTAATGTTTTAATTCATCTGTTTTGTAAAAAGAGAAATGTGGCTCCTTGTGGAAAAAAGAAAATCTCAACTCTTGTGCTCAAGTGACCTTTATCTTTAAGAGATGTTGGACTACATGAAGGAACACAAAAATAAAATAGATAGCAGTCGCACTTGAATAAGTAGAAGAGAATAAAAAGGTAAAATGGCTGAACTGAGCAGGGGCCTTGCTAATAAAAATTTTACCTGAGCTCTCCTCAAATCGAATCATGCTGTCATACAAAATGTTGTAAATTCACACAATTGATATTTACCACTAAGAGTGTGTTCTATTCCTCACAGGTGGGTCTCCAGATGCTGCCTCTAGATGGAAACCCCTACAAGTGCAATGCTTTAATTTGCCATCCAACAGGAGTGTCTGCTTTTACCTGCTCCTATGATGGCCGATATGTTTTTACTGCAGGAGGCTCTGATTGCACTGTCCTCTCATGGGAGATTAGTTTAAAGTGAGCTATAATAGAATCAATGTGAAAATCATTTGAAATGCATTAGCAGTCAGATAATGTTTCGTTGTTGTGACTGCAGTGCCCTGGAGACTGCAGCCTCACTGGGAGGAAAGGGCCTGGTACCATTTTACACTCTTCTAGAGGGAGGTGGAGATGGCACTTTCTACAAGGTAAGTTAAACATTTACCTTGTACTTTATGACTGCTGAGCGTTAGGGGAACAGCTCTGATTCTTCCTTGATTGCATATTTACAACCATTTAGATTGAGCTGTTTTCAGAAACACACTCAAACCTGGAAATTGTCCAGAGATTGTCAAAAAGTGCTGAACATGTACAAAGACGAAAATCCACAAAGGTCACTTAAGAGATGATTTACAGCAATTAGTATCTGTACTGTTGCATCACTGCCTTCTTCCTCGCTTTTTTTTTACAAGCTTCCAAACATAATTTCCAGTTAAAGTCCATGTGAGTTTGTGAGAATAGAGCAGGAGAGACTCCAGAGGATCCACAGTGAGTGAAAGTTTCCTGCTTCCTGCGAGCTCAAGCCAGGGGTTTGGATCCTCCAGAGACTCTCCTGCCGATGTGAAAGCATCTCACCCGGAAAATGATCCACTGTGCTTGTCACGTTTGAAGGACAAACCTACATTTCCAGTTTCTTATCAGCTGTCATTTGTTTTGTTTTTTTTAAGAAAGAATTGTTCATAAAGTATTAGCACAACACTGGATTATAAACAAAGCTAAGGCCTTTGACTTTGATTACTCAGTTATTTCTTAAACCCCTTTAAATATAAATTCTTACTGTTTCTGTTTTTAGGACATTGAGGACTTTTTCTTTTTCTGCCAAATCCGTCATCAAGGCACTGACTCAATGGAGAAACGTCAAGTATCAACCAAAATCCCACTGTCAGAGGTTCCTTCTCTAATGAGAGCACTGGCTTACTTCCCGACAGAGCAAGAGGTACAATAGATGTGATAATATCTGACAAAGAAAACATTGCAACAAATGTAGCTTTACACCTCAGATCTGCAGATTCCTATTTCATTTTTACCAGATAGAAGACATGCAAAATGAGGTCAAGTTCAGTCAGTATGCTGAAACCGGAAAATATGTGGCCGCCATTGACCTCGACGAGTTCATTAAGCTGTATGTCAACCATCGGCCAGCCTTTGGCATCTCCAGAGATGAGCTTGTTCAAGATTTCCATGTCCTTGGTACACATGACAGTACAGGGCGGCCAGTTCTGCAAAGACATGAGCTGCTGGAACTCATACAGGATCGAGGTACGCTGCTGCCTCTTCGGTCTTAGTGTTTGGTTTCAGCTGCATCAATATATACACGGCCATATACGTCTCATTGACAGAATTGTGTGTAAACACTAGGTATTGTTCCCATCTGTGTTTCACTGTGTTGTTGAGGGAGGTGTCCATCATAGAGGGTAATTGGCTGGGGAGGGTTAGTTCGCAGCAGTAGTTGAGAAGCTGTAGACGAGAGAGACTGTGTTGCTATGAGTGACTGTAAACTACTAGTGAACCATTCTACAAGAGTAGCTAGGACACACATGGGCAACATAAGGCCCTGGGGCCGGATGTGGGCTGCAAACCAGCCTTATCCAGCCCATGATGTCTCCAGGTTCTCTCAGGTTCACTCTTCTCAACTCAACTGAAAAATCAACATTGTGATATTAGCAGTTGTGATGACAGAATCGGAGCTAAGATGAGTGCTCAAAAACACATCATACACACAGGCACACATCAACCTTGGGGTTAGCTGCTGCAGCAGCAAGGGAATAAATCCGAGCTCAGTTGAGCTATCAAACTAATTTCAGCTGCTCCTCCATCTTTCTCCAGCTACACGGCACTGCTACAATATCTTTGAATAATTCAACATTTGTAAATGACACAAGCACATACCACATTAGAAATAAAGAAAAGAGTGTGGGCATCCATATACAGCATCTTTACAAAGCAATGACATACAACACAGAAAAGCTTCCTCAGTCATAATTTTGATGCTGTCTTTGACAGGAGAACCAATGACAGAGGAAGAGGTGGCAGGGTGTTTTGCTACACTTTTAAAAGGTCCTAACGAAGAAGGAGAAGGGGGAAGAGGGGAAGAACATACATCTGATGGTATGTAACCTGATACTTCACAAAAATTCACAAAAAAAAATAAAAACACAAAACTTTTCATGTGTGTGTCTGTATGTGAAGGTGGAGATTTAGAATATACTTTGGAGTCCGTGATCCCATGTGAGATATCAGTGGAGACATTTACGGGTCATATCCTGGGTTTCCCGTCCACAGCAGGTCCCAGTGGCTGTCCGTCCCCTTCAGTGAAGTGATGACAACAACTGTCTTTGTAGTGTAAATTTACATGATGTGTATTGCAGGTATCTTTATGTATTTGATTTTAAAATATGAATATGAATATTAAGTTAGATATAATCACAGCTTTGTGATACACTACATGTAAAATGTGCTTTGTGTAATGAACTAATACAATTAAAATAAGAATAAAAATGTATGTTTTATGGAGGGTTTTATGGTTCTCTTTTACATGTGAAGATATTGCTTTACATTTTGTCTTCCTCAATATTATGGTAATGGTAATTAAGCCTAAACAATTCGATAAAGGTCAAGTGTGAGAGTATTTATTTGTAGAAATGTAATTTTCTAAACTTTTTAAACGTGTATAATCATGTTTCTGCATCAGCCTGAACAGACAAACCACAACAAGATAGTTTTCCTAATTAATTTCTATCTTTGTTTAGTGCTAGGCTTTGTGTTTGGGGGGCGGGGCTCTGACTCTGACCAATCAGAGACGCTTCTACACAGGAACTTCCTCCTTCGGACCACAGACTGAGGAACAGTCAGCTGGTAGCTGCGACTGTGAACTACGTCAACAACATGTTCACTTCAACTACGAAATATCAACGGCCAACTTTAAAATGAGTGCACTAGGGTGGGACTCCACGAAGCTGGCAGACTTTATGTAACGATCGGCCGCGGCGGATTTCAAAATCCATGAACGGGAGGGCTTCATTGTCCTAGCTCGTTGGCTAACGTTAGCTATTTGTTTGGCGAGTGAGTTAACGACATGACAACTCGAGAGATGTCATCACGGCAAAAATACCGTCGCCCGCCGCCAAGTTTCAGACAGGACGATGACTCGGACTCGGAGGAGATTTTCCTGGGACTAAGGAGGCTGGACGGGCGGAAGCCTCAAATCATCCACAGTGGACACTTCATGGTGTCCACGCCACACTGCGAGCACCCGCCGAAGAAAGGCTATGACTTTGACACGGTCAACAAACAGACCTGTCAGACTTATCATTTCGGCAAAGCGAGCATGTCACAGTTCTCCATCGACGCGTCGCTCACCAAACTCTTTGAGTGCATGACTCTGGCCTACAGGTGAGTGATCATAACACACACACACACACCCAACAGGACCCTCTGCAAATAGCAGCACAATAACAGTCATTTCCACGGGAGCTTTTCACCCTCTGAGCTGTCCACACATCAATGAAGTTCCCCAAGGGGCACAAAATACAGTCACGAGTCTACTCTGCATGTTACTTCCTGCTTGACCACTGACAATAAACTGGAGTCACGTGGTAAAAGAAGCATTCAGACCCGTACCCAAAAATACAGTCAATCTAAAAAAATTCTACATATAACAAAACAGTATTATCGCGAAATGTCTTTGGCTCAAAGTGCTCTGATTTTTGTTTGTTAACTCTTAAAAAATGTCAAATCATCATAATTTTGATCATGTTTACATGTAATGGCAGTTGAGATGCAAAAATGTTTTTTCTTACTTACTTTATAACGCATTATAATGCATTTGTGATATAATAATCGTAATAACAAAGCATCTTCCAAAACTACAGAGCCCTGGAGGGGACATGGATGGAAATATAATGAAAGGTTAGGGGGAAAAAAATGAATACTTGAAGAGATACAAAAATCTATGCATAATCTCAAGTCAAACAAAGTGAAAGTGAAGTGGTGAAAAACAAGTGCCAAAAGAAAGAGTTTTATGACATCTCTATGCACTGTGTGTGTGAACCAGTTCTTTTAGTCATTAAATAATAATTTTGGAAAGAGGAAGAAAGGTTTGTCATCACATATTTTCTTCACTTTTTATTCTATTTTACTCTGGTTACTCTCACATATTGTATAAATCTTCTGCTTCCTCTAGAAATGTGGCTCTTTTGCAGATAATGATTATTTTAAAAGGTCCATCAATGTCTATTAGTCAGTTAGTTCACAATTAAGCATTACCAGCCTTCAGTGTTTAATCAGCCTGAGCAGCAGCTGCATAACTGTAATTAGTGTGTAATTATTTAAAGAGAAGCACTGCTGATATTTTAGTAGAGATGGCACTGACATGACTAATCGATATAGAATAATAAAATAATTGAATAATAGCACAACACAAAGAAAGAGAATGTAAGCATTCTGAGCACTGTCACTTTACTCATGCACATTTTGCACTGTGGTATACGGTTTGTTTCAATATTTACCTTTTTATTTTTCAGTCTGTATTCTTTGTTGGCTGTCTCTGGTCTAAGTTGTGTTGCGTATTGTTCTGCAGCCTCTGTCACACTTTTGCTTAAGAAAAGTTCCCCTGTGGGAACAAGAAGGTATATTTGATTTGATATGAAGCCAGTGTAATTTCAAATCGAGTAAGCCCATCTTTTGATTTGGTGCTTGTATAATTAAAATTTCATTTGATTTCATCTTCTGATATGGTAGTTTTAACAAACTATGACAGGTCATTTGTATTCACGACCGTAGCAATGCATTGGCCATTTCTGTTTATGGCTATAGCATTGCTTAACTGTTGATGCAGAGCCAGTTGCTCAGAGGATTCCCTCTGAGTGCACAAATGGTATCAACTTGCACTCACTGGAATGACTATTAATAGACCAGGAAAGCACCACTACTGTTACTGTTGTTCAGGTGTCATTTATCCTAAAAGTAGAAGTGGCTGGTTTTTCAATACAGTAGCTACGAACTATGAGAGAAGTTTCTCTTCTCTCATAGCTACTATTTAAAGGCTGATCTGCACAGAAAGTAAGCATGCAATTCAGGGAAAACTGTGGAAAAGCGGAGACATGAATGACAGACTGAAAAGGACAGAACAGCAAGCAGCGTGGAAAAGAGGGAAGCTGTGACCTAAACCCTTTGGATTCGTACCAGCAGTATTCTTTAAGAGATCGACGTTCTGAAGCATTATGCTCGTTTGACCTTTCTGTTGTTTATATTCACTAATACGGAACTGAAAGTCACGGTGCTGTTATCAATCATTTCACATTTTGTCTCACAGATTATACAAGTTCACACTGATGAATTCCCCTCATGTTGCAAGACTGCCTTCTTCTGGATTTAATAATTCATTAATTCTTCTCTTCTTAATATTAATAAACCCCAAAAAATTAAATCATGTCAACCCCCTTGGTTTCATTTACTGTGTAATTCTAACTGGAGCTTGACATTGACATTCCCTCTCATTTGCTTGGTGCGCTTAATATTATAATGGTCCAGTGCTGGTTAAAGTGACATAAGGGTAAAATAGCATTTACTCTAACGCAAAAACTGTGCTCTAATGTGCTCTGTTTTCTAATACTCTTCATGTCTTGATAGTTATCAATAAATAAAGTTGTCAATGGATGCTATATTGTAATACACATGACCAATAAGTTTGATGGGACTAAATAGATTTGATTCACTGGTGTACTCGTTACTCACCGACCTGCGTAACTGCATGGTTGCCTCTGTAGATTTTCACTCATCCAGGTCATAGTTATACAAAAGTAATTTCATGCAAACAAAAGATACAATGGCCACCGTAGTTCCTTGAAGCACTTGGGAATGGGAAGGGGTGACAGGAGTCCTCAATTTGTAACTGTAATTTGTAACTAACCATTAGATATCACTAATTCTTAATAAAGGCTTTGAGTCATAATCAAGCTAGCCAGGCTGAATCCAGCTGGGTCAGCCAGCGATCTGTCATGCCTCCTGAAAGTGGGAGGGCACTACACCCTTTCTAGACCCATACTTATTCTCAAATGAAATTGAGATGCAGTCTGGAATTAGCCAGATTATAATCAAGTGTCACTCCTCTGACAAATAAATAATTCAATGATGTCAGAAGCTGTAACCAGAGGCCTGTTCTCCTGAGAGTTTGAGGAGTTAGGGTCTCACCCTGTTACCTACATTGTCACTGCTCTCCATGCACTTTCATTGTGATTTTTCTTGCCTTTTCAGCGGGAAGTTGGTTTCTCCCAAATGGAAGAACTTCAAAGGTCTGAAGCTGCTTTGGAGAGACAAGATCCGCCTAAACAATGCCATTTGGAGAGCTTGGTATATGCAGTGTAAGAGTTCAAAGTAACTTTTATGTAATATACACAGAATATACAGTAGATTTTATTGGTTCATAAAACAGACACTACTATAGATTCAAATTAAATTGAAGACTCATCGAGCTGCAGCATGCATGAAGACACCCAAAATAGAATTATCATTTGTATGAAAGAGGGGATGGTGAGGGCTGTGTGTTCATTACTACTACTGGTGTGGTATAGTACTGGTTTGGGTACATGTTATCAGCAGTGCTATTTAAGTTTGCAGGGCCTGCTATGGTTGTAGTTTGCACACTTGATGCACAGGGGTGAATGATTTAGGACTGGGAATTGTACAACAGGAATAGACTGATGTTTTATTCTACCCCCAGATGTGGAGAAGAGGAAGAATCCTGTCTGTCACTTTGTGACTCCCCTTGATGGAAGTACAGACTTGGATGTCCATCGTCCTGCTGAGGTAAAGATGGGGAAAAAAATGACATCTTAGACATATGTTTCCCACTTCACATCTTTCTTTATGCTGTGTTGATTATAGATGAATGTGCTTTGTTTATCCCATCCTCCCTTTCTGTTGTAGGGCCTTGTCTCTGAGGGGAAATACTGGAAAAGACGAATTGAAATTGTAATAAGAGAATATCACAAATGGAGAACATACTTCAAGAAAAGGGTATAACATATCCCTGTTACAGTTGTTTATAATAATTTATAATAGGGTTTTTTGGGGGGGTGTTTGTGTAACGTAAATATGTATCTAATGTGGCTCTGTTTTATAGTTGCATAAGCACAAGGATGACGACCTCTCAAGCTTGCTTAAGGTATGCAAAATGACATCATGCTCACTCAGTTAAAGGGCTAGTGTCCACATGCGCATTAAGATCGGCATCTGTTCAACCAGCTGTTGATACTAATGTAATTAACCCACGCTAACCCAGTCACCTGCACATTTTGTAATCACTTTTGAACAACAGGAAGCACCTTTGACTGTTTAACTGCTTACAACTAATTTACTGTAACTAACGGATACAATTTGTGTGTCTGTGTGTGTGTGTGAATATATGTGTCTTTGCATATATATCTTTTTTTTGTTTGGCGCTTGCATTTTAAAATCTCAAAGGGAAAAGAGGAGCAGATGTCGCTGTTTGGGGAAGTCTCTCCAGACATGCTCCGTGTCTCCTTTTGTCAGGATGAAGAGACCATTGCGCGGCGTGCACCTCGTAAGCATGCAGAGACACCTGCGCCCATGGAGCTGGAAAGCCTCTTCGACATGGATGTTCTGATGTCTGAGATTTCAGACACGTTGTTCTCAACGTTGGCCTCACACCAGCCGATTCCGTGGCCCAACCCAAGGGAGATTGGTGAGAAAATAATATGCTGTTAATTTCTCGTTTTCTTTCCAAGTCCTGATTTAAGGTCCTTGTCAAGTTCCTTGTAATAACCTGTAACTGACCATGAATAAGCCACTTATAAGACAATAATAATAAGACTATAGTTGCAATTCAAAATCCTAATTATTGTATAACTTAACCTCAAAAAAGGTGTTTATAAATATTAATACAATTAATTATAGAGTTGATAAGTGGTTTATAGACCACTTATCAGTTTTAATAGCCACAAGTCTTATTTTTGGTATGAACTGGTATACTGCCCAGCACGGATACCGTATGTTATATTTCTGACTTAACGTTAGACGAAAAAGAACAGAGTCCTTTGTCATCTGCCTGTACTGCGTGTGCTGTGAGGCTGCAGGTACTGCTGGTAAAGAAGTTCACAAAAGAGTATATGACCTTTTTTGTGTGTAGCGTTGAGAGCTGAGAGGACACAGCACATCAAACATGGGCAATATGAAATAAATGCCACAGGTATAAATGATTGGGGTGATTTCCAATCTCCGGTTAGTTTGAAAAATGCCCACATCAACACTGATCCATTACTTGAGATCAGGACATCCCTATATATTTATTTAGTTCAACAATATCTTGTGTGTCTGTCTACTGACATCTCTTCTAACTGCTCTTCCTCCATCTGTGTTTTTATCTTTCACAGCTCATGCAGGCAACGCAGACATGATCCAACCAGGACTGATTCCCCTACAGCCCAATCTAGACTTCATGGACTCGTTTGATCCACTGCAAGGTAGCAATAGACACTGCCCATAGCTGCGGCAGTCCTTCACGCACACTAATAGTGCACACCTGACAGCAATCAAGTGCACATGTTCTAGTAACTTTGCTACAGCAGTTTGCTTATCCTAACACAGAAAGTAGAGTGATTTTACTAACCTCTAGCTAACATAGAGACTCTTGTTCCAGACTTATTTCACAGCCTCCGTCAGCCCGTCTTCCCCTCTGTTTCCCCCACTGCATCATCTACCCCTCTATCCAGCAGCAGTTCTCAGTCACAGGTAAACACCGAGCCATGGCACGGTCCCCAACACACACCACCATGACGAGAGTTTGGGCAAGGAGTGTGTGATTTTCCCTAGATTTCAAAATTGGGGTGCTGTTTTAGGTAAACTTATGACAATCAACACCACACTGTCTGCCACCATTCTGTCTTAATGTAGTTACAGAAAAAACAAACCAATAATATTACTAAACTTAATTTATGGATCACCTCTCGTAAAGTCTTTGGAGAATGTACTGACAATCAAACATGTATTGAAACCTGTTAACCAAGATTGATTTTGAATTTTATTTTTCAATTCACTAGAAGCCAACGTAGATAGCTATAAGGCTCTCAAATTCTCTTTGGTCACCAGTGGTGTCTAACATTCTTCGGCTTCTGCTTTCTTTCAAAAAGACTAGCTCCGTCTGCAGCAGCAGCAACGACGGTACCATGCTGCTTATATACACTGATGATCATTATTAATCACGACTTATGTCATACTTTAATCCAAATCCTGATGATTGTTACTTTTAGTAGTTTATGAAAGCGTGTGAATAGAACACTGGGGATTTGTATACTAGAAAATATCTTTAAAACAATGTATATACATAGTCTATATATACACATTACATAAAAATGTGTGTTTTGCATCTGCATTTGTTTGGTATATTTAAGTGTTTTACTCCCTCTTTCCTAATTATCCCTTACCAGGCCCAGTTAATGTCATCCATGCAGCTCACCACCAACCACATCCCCCCTCCCGGCCTCCTGCCGCTCCCCTCTCCCATGGTCAGTCAAACCAGTCAAACGGGTGGTGATGGAAGCGGCGATGCTAGTACCTATGCTCAAAACTACATGCCACTATTTCCTGGTCAGGTTGTGCCTGGCGATCAAACCGTTTCCGCTGTCGCTCAACAATTATCACATGATCATCTGGTGCAGTGCTTACCAGGTCAGGATATGGCCTCAGCAGCACCAATGGTGCCCCCACCAGATGACACTGTAGCACCTTCAGTGATTACACACACCACCTCCTCGGTTGTTACACCCAGCAACACACCACCCACCATCTGCCACGGGTCAGAGTACGCTTCCATATCCACACAACATCCGCCATCCCAACTCCAGCCGTTGGCTCCATTACCCACCACTCCTGCACAGCAACCTCAGTCTTTTGCCCTACCTCGCCCCTTTCAACCATCCAGTGCCAACAAAATCCGCCCTGTGCAAAGGATTGCTCCTGCCAACACCCTCCCCGCTCCCCACCTCATCTTCACAGGTCTGTTATTGATGATCTCAAGATCAAGATATGGATTCTGTATTTTGAGATATTGTGTATTTTCTGGCTATAGAGCTCCAGACATCATGTGACTCAGCTTGTTTTTACACTGCCATGGTGATAGGAAAAGCTTTAGCAAAAATGGACAGTGCCAGTGCCTGTTTTAAGTCACTGTGCATTCCAAATCCCTTAAGATCAAGCAATATATTGCAGAAATTGAGCATCAAGATATTATCTTTTTGTGAATACTCCTTTATGCATATTCATGTATGAATGGGCACAAAGCTAACACTTTACTGTTTTACTGCCATTGTTCATCCTTAGCGCCATTCCCAGGTTCTGCCAAGGCTTTAATTGTTACACCAACGTCTCTGAAAGCAGATGTCGTCCCTAACACTGGAGTAGTCATTGCTTCGTCTCATCTAGGAGGGGTATGTTTACTTTTCAGCTCTGTCCATAACATTTCCACTTTTGACACTGTGGTTCTTAAAATTAAGTAAGAAATGCATATAAATTTCAGTGTGTCATATAAAAATAAATATATATAAATAGTAAATAGTACATATTAAAGTAACTTTAAAACTGAGAAAAGAAAAAATAATGTTTAATATTGTTGTGGTTCTTTGTGTCATCTCTCACTTGTCTTTTTGTTATCATTTCATGTACCTCAGGCTCCAGGTTTTCACGTATCTCAGACGCAGACCTCTCCCCAACCGATTGTCCCCAAACAAAAGTCCTATTCTTCCAGCCGCAAAAACCAGAAAGCTTCCTCCAGCGCTGGTGAGAGTTCACTCCACCCCTGAAGCACATCCCTCCATCAAACCCACCACATCTTAAATGTGTCTTTGTTTTCAGATCACAACCAGCCAGGACCTGGTCCAGGGACATCATGCGTGTTAGATCAAATTCCCAGTCCTCAGTCACTTATCAGCAGCAGTAGTAGCAGCAACAACAGCAGCATAGCGCTGATAAAGAATGAACAAAATCAGGTTTGTGTTTCTTTACTTTTATTATTTTTTTTATTTATTATCAGTTTGCTTTTGTAATGGCTCTTCTTTTGTAAGCAATATTATTTAAATATTGATTTACCACATTGTGGGAAATATTCTAAATTAAATTACGTGGCATTTCATTATTAGGGCATTAGGTGGAAATAATTCATTTATAAGAATCTGGCATTAGCATTAGTAGAATTTTCCTTTTTCTTGTAGAATAGATGTAGAATGCTCTTAGAACTGTGTTCCATGATGCAGAAAATGTTTTATTTCTAGTTTTTAGTTTGTGTTTTTTTTTCTAATTGTGTTTTCTCCAAAAACAATACATTACAGAGACGTATATATTCTAAGTCCCTGTACTGGCTAAGTCCTAAACGAAGCAGCACTTGGTTGCTAATACGGAGGATTTAGTTTAGACGCGCGCCCTGTGTGCTCGAACATAGCAAAACGGAAAGTCCGGTAATATTACAATTATCTCGCAGGTTTATTTCCTTCATACTCATACAGCAGGAATAACTTTACCTTATAATACAGGTAACAAAAACAACAAACCAAATTGCTCACTACATCAAATCACAAAGCACAAAGGCACAGTGGAAAAATTGTTTGCTTCCCAAATCAGCAACACCTGTGTTTGGTTTCCCTTGGTTAAATGGCATAACTTGGCTGACTCGGGTCAACTGAGCCACACAGTTAATACAGCCCCCTAGTGGCACAGAGCAAAATTACATGAAAATAATACAAAATGAATATGGCTCATACACTCCAGCCCCTATTTGCGTCTGCCAGAGCAATTACACCAAATTGAAATGAGACATAAATACCAAAAAATAGCCCAATTTAAATGGGAAACAATTACTCTTTACCTCTATTAAGCAAGCATATTTTGGTTATGGGTCGTTCAATGATATTTGTCTTGGTCTTTAAACGAGCCACACGTACCAGACCTCTCTTATCAGGGAAGGTTTCCAGGACTCTTCCTAGCATCCATGTTCCATGTGGTGCTGTGGAGTCCGCAACCTGGTTCCATTTTTGACGTTCCTGTAAAAGCAGTAAGTACTCGCGGATCCAGATCCGAGATGTACTGGGTTTGTTTCCACCTTCTCCTTGCGTAAACATCCCTTTTTTTCGAACAGTCCTGGTGGGAGAAGTGGTTTTCATTTGAGGAGTAGCAGATGGTTTGGTGTCAACGCCTCAAGGTCGTTGGGGTCCTCTGACAGCCTTGTGTTGGGGCAATTGTTGAGCATAGCTTCAGCCTCACAGAGCACAGTATGGAACCCTTCGTTATCCAAGGTTTGCTGACGGAGTAGAGCACAAAATCTTCCTCATTATCCATATCATGCGCTCCCAAGCGCCACCGTGATGGGACCCAGCTGGAGGGTTAACGCTCCACTGGATTCCCTTCGTGGACAAGGCTCTTTCAATGCTGTCATGATTCAAAGAGGCTAAGGCTTCTTGCAGCTCTCTTCTGCACCTACAAAGTTGGTGCCATTGTCAGATCTCAGGTGTGAGACAGATGAACCTATGCAATGCGTTAATGCACGAGTCTGTGTCAAGAGAACAGGAGAATAAACAGGTCAACATCAGTGTTTGTATGGAATGTTTACATCCTCCAAATAAGGATAACATTTATGAGAAATACATTTTCTCAGCTCCCTTTCGCTGATTATGTTAGCTGTAGAGACAGTCATCTCTTTCTGTGTACACACTTTGGGTAGTGGATAGAAGCGCTCATCAGAAAATCCTGAAATCTCCAGATTGTCAACAATGGAGCTTTCTACTGCATTATTAAGGCCCAAGGTGTGGATACGAATCTTGAATTTGCGTCCTTCCACCTTCAACTTGTCAATGAGCTTCCTGGTGCATAAAGTTCCTGTACTCCCTGGGTCCAGAAAAGCATCGGTTTCAATAACCTTGTTTCCATTCAAGCACTTCACCGTAACGGGCAAAATGGGAAGAATTCCATTGCAGTGGCCAGCCCCTGTAAGACCACAAGCTTTGACTGGAAGTTGTCTTTGGTTGTAACTGAGGGGGTTGAGAACCTTGACTGACAGTTGGCTTTGGTTGTGATGCAAAATGAGTGGATAAAGACATTGAAACTTGTTTTTTCACCAAGTTTGGCATGATAGTTGGCGTTACCAATGGTAAAGCATTGCTTTGCGGTGGTAGAGATGCATTGCTTTTCAGTGGTAGAGATGCATGCTGCTGTGAGGGCAGAGCCACAAATACTGAGGCCTGTGGATTTAGAGAGGTGAGCAGGAGCTTAGATCTAGCCCCTTTCCTGAAGTAGGAAGCCATTCCATCAGATTGCCTTGAATGGATGCTGCTACCAACCTTTTGCTCCCCTTTTCTCCTCAAGATGAGCTCCTGCTCCTCCAATGCATGTTTATCCTTTAAACCAGCAGCTCGAGCCAAGAGCGCAGCCTGTTCCGCCTCTGCCTTGTGTCTGGCTGAAGAAGTGGAGGATCTGCTACTTGAGCCATGGTGCCTTGAGTGCACATTTGAAATGCTATCTTGAGGTCGAATCTGACCCTCCTCCTCCTCCTCCTCATCCTTTCCAACAGCAGCCCCATTTCCAGCATTAACATCAACAGTTTGAGGGTCATCCTTTTCATGTTCCTTTGAACAACCGTGCGTGTTTCCATTGGTCCAATTTCATTTTCACTTTTGACATTTTAGCTTGGTACCATATTTAGTTTATTTGCTTCATCAGCAGGCAATAAACCCAATAAAGATGTATGTACCTGTTGTATTTTGTCACACAACTCATTGAACGTGTTACATTCATTTTCAACCTCATTTGCATGCTCTTTATCACCCATTAATTTAACAATAGATTATTTTACTTTCAACAGTTTTAACAAAGTTAGGCTTTCTTTCCTTTTCTAAAGTGTATTTTTTTTCCAACAAAGCTTTGGCTGTTAATTTAACCACACGTTTTTCAGTAACATATTTTACCCCTGCACCCACACCAACCTCAGTCTCATGGCCAAGTTGGCCTTTTTCCTCTTCAGCCATAATGACCACCAAAGTGAATTGGCTTATTAATCAATACGCCCGCAAATAGTTTGTGTTGTGCAACAACTCGTCTCAGCGCGCAATTATTTTCAGACGCTTGTGAGTCTGCAACCAATGCATTGGGTTTACGCGAATGTGTACACACAAATTACCATGGCCATTCATAATATCAGCGCTGATCAACATACCCCAATCGAGCGTTGGCCGGCTTTGATGAATGGTGTCCCGGTGTGAATTCCGCTAGCCCTGTAGGTCGCTCCGGTACAGCTCCAATTAGCGATCGGCAACTCCAAACATTTGCCCACCTCACACCCGTGGTTTCCGAACAACACGTAAATCAGACAGATCCGCGTCCCCGTCGGAATCGAACCCCGGTCTTCCGCGTGACAGGCGGGGATATTGTATTCCATATCGAAGCAGTTTTTCGACCTAAATGTACTGGCTAAGTCCTAAACGAAGCAGCACTGGTTGCTAATACGGAGGATTTAGTTTAGACGCGCGCCCTGTGGGCTCGAACATAGCAAATATTGGGAAGCAAATCAGTTCCGTTTTATCTCGCAGGTTTATTTCCTTCATACTCATACAGCAGGAATAACTTTAACTTATAATGCAGGTAACAAAAACAAGAAACCGAATTGCTCACTACATCAAATCAAACAAAGCACGAAGGCATATAGACACAGTCGAAAAACTGTTTGCTTCCCAAATCAGCAACACCTGTGTTTCCCTTGGTTAAATGGCACAACTTGAGCCACACAGTAAATACAGCCCCCTAGTGGCACGGAGCAAAATTACAACAATTCAAAATGAATATGGCTCCCGCCTCTGAGATCCGCCTGAGATCCCTTCTTGTCCGATCTGATGCTGTATACAATACAGCGGTTCCCCTATGAAAAGCACGGGAATTCAATAATCATGACCCATCTCAAACAGTAACAAACCCACAACTACAAAAGCCAGTTGCAATGCAAAATCTACCTCAATTACAACATCATAACAACATTTGAGGCACAATCAATGGATGAGATTAAAGACAGAACATACAGTAAGTGCAAATGTGCCAATTATCACTACTACTACCATAACTCTCTTTTTGTCCTTCTCTCTCTCCTTCTCTTGTGTTCAAGTCTGCTTTACTCTTTAACTAAAACTTATAACACTTATAACCTATTTTCCTGTGTGACAGAGCCGGAGGACAACGCATATATCTGCTGAGCAAAAGAGACGATCAAACATAAACATCGGCTTTAAAACGCTCTGCAGTCTGGTTCCCACACTGAAGTCTCAGTCAAATGTAAACCAATGTTTTTTTTTCTTCTTCAAACATGCAGAGAATATTCAGGACATCACTACTTTTGGTCTGTTTGTGCTCAACTAGACGTTTCGTTTTTGCATTTAGATCAGCAATGCAGTTACTTTGCAGAAGACAGTGGATCACATTGGGAAGCTCCAGCAGGAGCGGCAGCAGATGCAGGAGGAGGTCAGGAGGCTGCGGGAGCAGATTGAGGAGCTCAATGCCTCCATTAAGTACGTACAAAGCGTCATTTACTTATTCACTCCTCTTGTTAAACATATAACCCTCACTTGTTTATGTTCCGTGTCACAGCTTTTGTCAGGAACAGCTGCCTGCGACAGGAGTGCCCGTAAAGCGGAATCACCTGAGCCACATGCAAGAGAAGTTTAATGAATATGTGAAGAGCCGAACTCTTCAGAACTGGAAGTTCTGGATCGTATCCTTCAGTGAAACAGCCTTCACACTGTTTGCTACCCATTTATTTATAATACAGCCAACAATTTTCTTTTAACGTGAAAAGGCTTTTCTGTCTGAGAAGCAAGTTTGGATTGATCCTACATATAGTATCCTCATAACTACACTGAAGCATTTTAAAGTTGCCTTTAAGATGACCTGATGTGTTAGTAGTGCAGTCTATACAGAAATATTTATTGTTTATTGTTCAATGGGTTGAATGCTTGGGGGTTTCAATAATTATTGCAAATATAGTTCACTGTGACAATTCTCACACTTTGTTTTAAAAGTTGAACTGATAACTTGGTTATCAACCAAATTATCTAGAAAAATAGACAAACCTGCAGGAGGAAATTTCCAACATTTGTGTCGTTTCTGCCTACACAGTGAGAAATACAGACAAGGAATCTAGCACCAGTCACTGGTGATTCAGCAGCGATGTTTGTTGTTCAGGGCCTCTGACAGAAGTGTCATATGAGACATATTTCACAGACTGGGCAGTAAATGCATTATACCAAAATACATTGCCAGTCTCTGTATCTTGAGTCATTGTATGTTGAAACTTGTTTATGTCCCAAATAGCCATCAAAAAATAAAGTTGTTCGGGGGAAAAAAAGAAAAAAAAACGGATCTCTGCAGCCCTCGCAAAAGTGTAAGAAAATGTCAATCATTTAATTTGGACCGAGGGGAATAATTTGCGACACTAACTGAACTGCTTAGGAAGTATCAGTTTTAAAGGTCAATAAAAGAAATGTTAGTCAAGTTATTTGTATGAATTTTGTTTGAGTTGGGTGAGGTGAGGCATCTACAACTGCCACATGCAACCAATAGATGTTGCTAAATGTTGCACCCTGTACCTTTTTAAAATAATCAAACTTGAACTATTGAACTACCAGTCTGAATCAAACTTGAACTGTCAAGAAAATGTTCTATTTTACAGGCAGAGCAAACCAGTTAACAAAGCATGAAAGGTCAAACAAAAGCTACATGCTGGAGTGGGGCAGAATGTAATTGGCATCACTCTGCAGTCTAACTGATCCTTGACTAACACTCACTCCAGTTCAGCATCATTATCAAGCCTCTCTTCGAGTCTTTTAATGGGATGGTGTCAACTACCAGCAGAGCAGAGCTGTATCAGACCACGCTGGAATGGCTCGATCGGCACTGTTCACTTCCCGTGCTCAGACCGAGTAAGTGCACACACTCGCACACAGGCATAGAAACACACACAAGAAGCACTGTGACATGTAGTTCACCTCACCGACTTCATGACCTCAGTGGAAAGGATCAGCAGTTGTGGGTTATTTGCATCCCACATGTGGTGTAAGATTATCCGTTGTCTGTATCAGTTGCTCTGGATTTTCTGCTACTTATTTGCCATAATATCTGTTGTCATTATGCAACCACTACTTCAAGCCCTGAGCGATTATCAATAGATCTAGTCACTCTCCCACCTGATTACACTTTCCGCTATTGTATGTCTCCCACTTCCTCCCCCACTTGGAGAAAATAATATGCACTTGTTTCTGACACTTGGTGGAGGTGATAGAGTCAAGTGACGTCAAAAGATTTTTATCAACTTCTCTCACTTCTCCCAGCTGACTGGAGGCTGGGTCTGCATCTGTGGCTCTGATGTCTTATTTTAGTGTAGTGAGATTATTGTCAAGAACGTTATTGATTTATATCTTTCAGCCTATTGTAGCTATTTCTTAGCTCAAGGACAGTGAGTGTGGCGTCTTTGCTGACTGAGTAAATATAGATTTAACACAAAGAACCTTCATAATGAAGCTAAATATTTACATATATATTTGTTCAAAATTAGATTAGTATTTAATTGCTAAAAAGAGTATATGTTATCAATAAATATGATTACTAGATTCAATATTGTGGACTATACAGAAGACAAGCTTTTTTCAAAAACAAAAACATTGAAAAGGGTCACGGCATTGTTGCAGGAATATGTTGTGTCCTGCGTCTTCCTTCGTTTCCAGTTGACATTCAAACATTCCGACAAACCCACCATACATGACCTCCCTAATACCACAAACATGACTGGAAATAATTCCCAATGTTTCATATTAGACGCCCTGCTCTGCTGGATGTATAAATGTGTGCTAACATTCTCACGATGTCGTCGGTGACTGCTGTAACTGCTTGTTACAGTATCAACAAGTGACCAAATCAGAATCATCAGTTTACAGTCAATTTGTGATTTACTGTCTTTCAGTGGTGCTGAGTACCCTTCGTCAGCTGAGCACAACAACGTCCATTCTCAGCGATCCATCCCTGTTGCCAGAAGAAGCCATGCAGGCTGTTACACATGGAGACATGTAGTAGGTGAGGTGACCTGAAGTCCACCGGAACCTTTTTATCAGCTGTCAAATAAAAAGTGGCACATCACTGCTTCACCTTAAAGCCACTGAGCAATGTCTTCCACAGGCCCACGCCGGTCATACATTTGTCATCTTGTACATTGTTTCATAGGAGTGAGACACTCAACATGAGTTGTGCCTTTGACAACACTTTTATAATTTTATATTTGAATGACAGCAGCTATTGCTACCTTTACCTGTTTGAGGTGAAGTTCTTCTGAATACTTTGCTGGTGGATGGTACTTGTGGTTTGCCTTTTGAACATTAGTATGTTTTAAATTCGACTTTTGACTTTTACAGTGTGTTAAAGAGTCATTGTATTAAAAAGGGAAATGTTGAGTCGTTTATTTTATGTTCTCTCTCAGATGTATAGTAAGTGTTATAATATGGGGTTGTTGTTTTTTTTAAGGAACAGTTGGTAGCATAGTTTGGGTTTGTGTCCCAGAAAAGCTTCACAAGATAATGCAAATCACCTGAAACCTAGCGCAGTACATTGAATACTGCATCAGTGCCAGGAAGATGAGAGCTTTATTGTCATCTCTCATTTACTCAGGTGATTGTTCTCTCGCCAGATAATGGCAATGGATGTCTGGTGGTCTATATATCCATGCTTCGCTTGTTCTGCCCATTTCAGGTGATTTAAACTGCAAATCACGGAGAAAGCAGTAACTTTGATTACATGGGTTTTTCACTGGGCAGGTCACAGCATAGTGGAGCAATACTACAGCCCTCATAGGGAGCATACGTGATATATAGCAGTACAGCCTATAAATATACTATTTTCACATGTACAGTGTTACGAGAGCTTAACTGAATGCACAGTAGCTGTAGCTGTCGTCTTTTTTTGTTCACTGTCGATCACTCAGGGTTGCGCTGGTGAGTGTCACTGTTTTCGTCCCAGTTCAGACCTGGTATTAACATCCGTCCTGAGCGCTCGTATTTGGGATGGCTCGATATCAATTTCTTGCTTTTTCATGTATGATACCATTAAAATATCACAACCTATACAGTGACATATTGTGACACCAAATTCAGCAATTCACCAAGTATTGATTTTTTTTTTTAACTGATGTTTCGTATAAACATTAAACTTTTTGTGGCTGTTGTGTGAGTATATCGCAATATATGAAAAACTCAGTATTTTGCAATATGGTGATAATATCGTATCGTGGTGTCTCTGGCCATTCCCACCCCTACCACGGACACGATATTGACACTGATTGCCGTATGATTTATTTTTCTCAAACTTTTTTTTCCGTGTTCCGTCAGCGAGATGAAAGAAATTCACTCGAGCTCCTCTCATCTCTGTTGCTGTCTCTCTCTGTTTTCTTCTTGCAAACAGACATGAATCAGTGTGTATTAGAATAAAGGTCAGGCAAAGCCAGATTCAATCATATTTGGTCACAGGTGCACAGATGCATGTAGCACAAATTTCAAAATGTAACTGAACTGTAATTGGCGCTGTATCTACATGCACAGAGGACAAACATTAATGCCAGGTCTAAACAGGTCCTTCCATTTAGCTTTCAACACACCCAGTCAGGGTGTTTCCTCAGCAGGAAAACACTTTTGTCTAAGGATACTGGTCACCACACTAATTTCCAATGTTTTTTCCTACCAAACATAAGAGTAAAGGTTGAAATAAAGCCATAGCAAAGCATTGTTTACTCTCATCTGCTGTGTTACTGACAATGTATTTGACAAAGCACACTTAAAGAGTTTAAGAATAAGGCAGCATGGAAGTGAAAGCACTCACTCCTCAGGCTGAGGGAGATTTTGTTGTTTTTCCTTTACCTTCTGCAGAACAACTTAACTTTATTCTTGAGCCTCACGGGCGCAGAAGGCACCACTTCTAATTTGATGAATGAGCATTTTGATTTTTCTGCATTCTTTTATTGTGGAGACCAGCGTCTTATAATGGGATACATTTTGATTTATCGTAACATAAAAATAATTTGCCTTTTTGTCTGCCGTTTACTTCACAACTTCTAACGGTGGAGGCATTTATCCAAATTCAACACTTAAAGAGCACAAACAGTGCAGTCTGATTATTGTGTTGCAAACTAAATGCTTCCAGCTCATTTTACCTGATATATTTATACTACTGTCAGAAAATAAGGTGCACCTCTGAATGCAGCTATGATGTCATGTTTGAAAATGATTTTTGATCATTACTCACTGTGCTGTATGACAAAAGCCCCAATGTTCTACTGCAGCTGGGAAATAGTGTGTGTTTGTTTTTTGTTTTTTTATTGTTGTTGTTTTTTTTTTTAAATCATCTGATGATTTTGAAATCTTACCCGGTTGGATTTCTCTTTTTTGCTGTTGCTGTGAGATGTTTTTATTGCTAATTGGGGTTTCCCCAGATTTCTTAATATTTGTGAGTCAAAGTGAGTGAAAATATTTTCTTATGTGTCCCCTCCCCCATAGTTCCCGAACAACTTTTCAAAATGCCTTAAAAAAAAAAAATGAGTCACAATAAAAGCGACAAAAATTATGACATATTTGACTCCTTGTTGTTGTTTTTTATTTTTTTGCTCACTTTTTTTTATCACTTTGCTTGTAATAAATATTAATTTAACAGATAAATAAACAGCACATGTGAGGCTTTATAAAATAGATAGATAAATAAATAAATAGATAAATAAAAAAGATTGTGAAATCAAAACTAGGCTACTTTGCTGGGCCTGCCGAGCCCGCTGAGCCCGTTGAGCCATTCGCCCAGGAGCTGCAGCAGACACTTGACATACGAATATTTTTCCAATTCATGCTCAAAGCTGGGGATGCTGCAGTTGTGAGATGGTGTGTGGTCGCTCCCCGGCTGCACCATGTGCTGAATGTACTGGCCGATGGTCAACAGCTGAGGTGACAGCTCCGGGGTCAGAGCCACAACCTTTTCCATGCAGTGGCGAAATGGGGAGAGGGGGGAAGCGTCGAGGGACTGCAGCTCTGCCCCCACGCCCTCCGTGATGTTCATGGAGACGCAGGAGTCGTTAGGAAACAGCTCATTCTGCATGACAAGTAAGACATTTCACACATGATGTTTCAATCATATTCCTGTTTATGTCTTAATCGAGCTCACAGGTGCAAATATGTCCACATAATACAGTTAAAACTGATTCGCTCAAAAGAAAATGTGATTCATTTTCACAGATTATTCCAGTTAAGATCGGTCTACCTCAATCACTCGGCTACAAGAGTAGAGATACAAGTGTAATAAGTTAAAAGAAAAACCAAACACGTTCATAAACTAAATCCTGTCCATGTCTAAACTTGATTTTCAACTGCTGTCATTCTATATCTGGTTTTACTGCAGTTACAACTTGAAATAAATCGTGACATAAAACAGATCCTTGTTATTTCAGCAAGCTGATGTTTGTTTGAGTCCAGATGGAAAACATCTGAATGTGTCGAACTCCTAATTTTGACATTTGCACTCCAAACATTCCTCAGTAGTGTACACCACGGCTGCTAGTGCCAATAAATATTGCTCTGACTGTAAAAACACAGTATTGGGCTCAACATTTTTATAAAACAAATTAAAGGCCCATTGTATTGAAGCACTGCCGTTCTATAGTGTTCATAAATAATGTGACTATTTCGCAGCCACTTCCCCCCAAAAAGCAAGTATTAGTTAGTAATAAAACGTATACACATCAATAAAAAAGCTTGCCTCTCTCTATCCCAGTTTTTTTTGTTTTGTTAGTTTAAGGAAGTATCAGTGAGCTTACAAGGTATTTCAGAGCAGCCTGTCTCTTCTCCTCCATCAAACGGATGCTTTCATCCCAGGCCCCCCTTTTAACAGGTCCACCAGCAGCTTGTGCAATGAGCAGTAGGATGAGGACTGCATCAGTGACATAAAAGAGATCAGAGGAGATGAATTAGATACACACACACACACACACAGATAGAAATGACCTGTAGTCCCCCCTACAGAATGTTGTGCATCTCTGCCTTACCAGCACTGGGAACATCCATGTTAGCAGAAGTTTCTCTGATGTGCTACTTTCTCTGATCCACCTTTCAACTACTACTCTTTTATTAGCATTTGTTAGATAAAGATCATTAAACCTTTTTCCCCAGAAGTACAACTGTCACATGAATAATTAATAAGCCATGCCTGTTTTCTATGGGGGAGTTCCCTCCTGAACACGTGAAAGAAAATATGTATGTATCCCGTAACAAGCAGCACCCGCACAGTCAGCCAAAGTTCTGATAAAATCTTTGACAGAAAAAACAAATCACTAGACGTCTGCTGACGAAAGATTGTGTCACTGATGATTTACCGATTATGAAATGTTGGCCAATGAAAGAAATGTAAAATTGTAAGAATATTAGTAATACGTGGGTGGGTGTTTGTATTTGTTTCCTTGTTAATGTTGCATAAGGAACTGGCAAACGCTGGCCTCGTCAGGACCAGCAGTCCCCATGAAAACCAAAACCAGGGGTTAAGCTTAGACCATAATGGGAATCATATCACAATTACAGCAAATTACTCTTGCTAAAACATAGAGTAGAAAAAAAGAATCATATTTTTACAATAAACATTTCACGTTATAACATGAGTCTCTGCTGCAGTCATGTCTAAACTGATAGTACGTTTTTTACAATTGTTGTATTTCTGCTCCTGGTCACTCTCTTCTGTCTCTACCTCGCCTCCCTCTTGTCCTTTCTGTCCCCCACCTCTCCGTTGTCCCCCATTTTTTCTTTCACCCCAACCGGTCGAGACAGATGGCCGCACATCTTTGAGTCTGGTTCTTCTCTCTGCCTAGTGTTTGCTCATTGTGTGAATTGTTGGATTTCTCTGCACTCTATAATGTATGTTGTGATTTGGTGCGATACAAATAAAAATTTAATTGAAAACTATACAAATAAAGTCACGTTCTACTATAAACCTTCTTGTTAAAATGTGAAATGTGTCATGTTTTAACAATGAACTTTTGATGAAACATTAAAAAAGTTATTTTAATCTGTATGTATGTTGTGTTTGAAAAGTGCTATATTAATTTTTTAATATTATTATCATTATTATTATTATTAGGTGAGAGTGTTTGGGATGTTTTTTGTAATCACAGGTCAGTGTTTGATTTAAATGCTTTATTGTTGGTCATTAGATTTTCTTTGCAAACACAACACACATGGAACGTGAAAAAGATCTTTCAACATAAATGAAATAAATAGCTGGTAATAAATACAGATAAATAAATAAATAAATAAATAAGTAAATAAATAACTTTTTTAGGTGTTTTTATGAGAGGTCACAGGAGACGGTCGTGTTGAGTAAACCTTCCACCCATTTTCTGGTGTAGTAGATCATTCTGAGGCCGATGACTTTCATCTGGTAGGTGTCTTGAGCTGTTACATGTCTGTGGCATTTCAGGACATCATGCTGATCACAAGCTGTAGGCTCAAAGGCCATTTTGAACTGAATGCTAAACGCTCTGACGTTGTTGACGAGGCTCTGGTGGTGCACAGTCAGATGTCTGATGATTTTCGGCAGGTGGTCGTCAAGGTAGTTGGTGATGGTGCAGACCGAGGCCATGATTTCTCCTGCAGTGTCTCCCACGGGAAGCGTTATCCCCTCCAGAGGCTTTAACTGATCTTCTGTCGGGGAATCTTCATGAAATATCAGTGTGACCTGGGGACAAGGTGAAAGACACTCAGTTCAATTTTTTTTATGCAATTTTATTTGCATAGCGCAGATGAAGAGGGAGCTAAACCTGAAGACGAAGCTCTCGATTTGCAGGTCGATCTATGTCTAACCCTAGAGAAGGGAAGGGGGTCGGTGAAAGAGAGGTGGGTGAAAAGAAGAATACATTTTACGCACTCCACCTTTCATTTCAACACAGACATAAAGTGAGACAAGTGCAGCATCTGCTCTGAGGGAGTCTTACTCATGAATTAGTCTTAATGGAGGTGCACATATTGGCCCCAAGGTGGGGCTCCAGCACTTGTCTTTCTGCCCTCTGACCAGGCAAGGGATCCCTTCGATGAATACATTTTTGAAAAAAAGGTCAACAAATGTAATGTAATTTCTTTGTATTTCTTACATAGTTTTTCACCAGTTATATTTTACAAAGATATTTTGTTTTATTCAGTAATTTTGCAGACAAGATGTGCTAGTGTAACTTTGTTCAATTCATCTACTCATTTCTAATTTTCTCATTTCTAGACCGTGAATATCTGTGCCGTACGCACGGATGAACTGCGAATTTCATGATTCTCATCTGTTTCTACTTACATAATCCTGTTCTGCTTTCAGCAGATTACAGAAAGATATCTTGATGGCCTCCATGTTCTCCTGAAGCTTCCCAAGTTCAAGTGGTCGTGAGGCCATGGAGGAGAAATGCATCACAACGACGCAGGACAACAGCAGCTCTGCAAGAAGACAAACACGAATGTGTGACACTTTGATTTTCACAGCGAGGAATGAGCTTCACAGAGTCAAAACTGAAGATAATAGGGAAACGTTTGATTTCATACAGTTTGTACAAAACAATGAATGTACCCTAAACTGATGAGCTTTCATTAAAAAAACAACAATTTACCTTTACCAAAAGACATGTTTTAACTTTTTCTGATACTAACTAACACAACACCTATATATATGTGAACCCAGAATCATGTGAGGTGGTAGAGGTGTGTGCCCTGCAACGTCATGAGGAAAGTGATAGTAAGTCAGTGAGTGGCATCTTTGTCAAAAAGATTGATTGATCTTAGTGGGACATGTTTTCCCACAGTGGTTTGATGTGAGGATGTTACTAAGATACTTTGCGTCAATGCAACAGATGCAGATTTTAAGAATTTTGATGCAGTCAAACTTTGTGGCCAGGTTCAGTTCCTCTGAGGACGGCTGCTGATTGTCACACTATCTTTGAATCTGTTTCTGTCAGGCATTTCTTCCTGTTAAAATGTTTTGGGTTTTTTCTTGCTGATGCCTGAAGTGCTTGATCATTCTTAGAACTCAAAAATTTGCAGCCCACATCGGTCACATATTCAGGCTTTTTTTTGCCATGTTCTTTTTTTGCCATTTTGCCATTTTCTTTTTTTGCCATGTTTTGTCATGTGTTGTTGAGTCAAAATCATGATTAATTTTATTTGGCATTTTTAGTATTGATATAAAGTAGCAATAATTCTGCAGCAGTCACTTTTTTGTTCATAAAATCGAGCCACAGCGAACTTTGGACAGTGACATTCTTCCAAATTTCACAAATTCAATCCGATTTTTAAAAACTGTTTTGTACTTTTTGCTCCGGTGTGTTTATATAGTTGGTGAAAACGAAAAAAAAGATTTGATTGCCTGGAAAAGGGAAAAAGGATATAAGACACTTTGTATTGAAGGTGCTCTTATAGCCTCCGTATATATGTTCTGTGTTCTAAGGGTGAAGTCTGAGGCACCTGCTGTCAGTGTTGTAATGTAACAAAGTACAAATACTTTGTTACTTCAGAAGAAGAGGAGTTGGTAATGGTCTGTATTTATATAGAGCTTTTCTAGTCTTGATGAGCTGCTTTACACTACAGTTTTGTCATCTACACACTACAACATGGAGTTAAGTGTCTTGCTCAAGAACACATATAGACTAGCAGAGCCAGGAATTGAACCCACAACCTCCCAGTTGAAAGACAACTCGCCCTACCACTGAGCTACCATAGCTCAATCCTTATGCCTTACTTTTATTTAATACTTTTACTTCTAAAACTTAAGTACATTTTATATCAGAAAATTATTTTTGATACTTAAGTACAGCAAATATCATATACTTTAAGACTTTTACTTAAGTAATATTATAAAAAAAAAGTGACTTCTACCATTTTCTGATAATATACTTTTACTCAGGTATGAAGATACTTTTCAAGGGTTTCTGTCCTCCTCTCAGTCTAATGTTGTGAGGTTTTTGCCTTACTTACTCTGTAAAGTGCCTTGAAATGTATGTATGTTGTGATATGGCACTATATTGAAACTGAAATTGATGCCCAATTCAAATTTTGTCTCATTTCAAGATAAGATTTTAGGACTCACATTCATGACTACAAGCATCTGAACATGACGCGCATGCGCTACCTTTTTTGCATGTGTCATCAACCACACTCATGTGTGTGAGATAACAAGGTTTCTCACACAAGGAGATAAGAGAGATAAAATAAGAGAGCTGCACCTCAATATTTTCCATGTGGGTGAGATTTAGCTCGAGAGAGGACGACACGATCCTCAGTTGTCTGATTTTTGCCACTTTTTGACAGTGGGAAGTTTTACCCTTGAAAAAGCCTGAAATTTCCCCTGACTAGATACATGGTTCTCAAACTGTGGTACCTGAGCTTCCTCTGGCGGTACTTGGAGGAAAATATATACAGATATACTGTTCTACTGTGTATACCAGGGAGTGTGATCAGAGTGGAGGAATTGCGTAGAAAAGTGCGTAGAAAATGAAACAAATAACTGGAATTAAAAAAAATCAAACAATCGGAATTAATTAATTAAATACTAATATTTAGTTACCTTGACACAAAACTGTTAGAACTGACAATTGGATTGCCCCCCAGAAAAAAAAACAAAAAAGTGTTTAGATTAAACTTTATTGATACCACACATCAGAAAAGTGTGACAAATGACACCCAAGTCACACAAGTGATTAGAATAATAACAAATAAGATTTTTAAAAAAAAAGTAAAATGAAGAGTACTAAATATGATTAGAATTAGCAATAAAAAGGCAAACAAAGAATATAAATAGTATTAGGAACACGACTCACTAGTGTCCTTTGTTTTTAATTGCTATGCTGATGATGAATTCCCCAGGACAAACACAGGAATGACATGAAGTGTCCCAGTCCGGTGACAAAATTTGCTTTTTATCTTCTGAAAGAAGACATTTCATGTGTGTTTGATTTCCGTATTTCATACAATCTGCATCACCTGCACACGCACACACACATGCACACACACACACTGAGTGGATGTGAGCTCCAGCTGTTGCCGGGAAACCGACAAACAGTAAATGGACACTTGAGTTCTTTTGCCTAAAGCACCTGCAGTATCCAAGACAGAGTGGATCTGTAGCTTCTCTGAATACTGGGACATCTGTGGGACAAAATGTCTCACAGCGGCTACTGTGGACAGACATGAGCTCAAACACAGTCTCTGCTGTGCTAGAGAAGCTCATTCGCCTCCTGTGTCTCACTGACTTTCCTTGTGGACGTGGCAGCTGGGTGAGTCCGTTTTTTTTAATTTACTTTATTAGGAAAAAAGACCCTTGAGATTAAGAAAAGAAAGAAGCTTTTCAAGTAGGAAGTGGTCGAGACGGACAGACGATCAAAATATCATGATACAGATACAAAAGACAAAAGACGATACATAAGTACATGTAACTAGGGTCACACGGTTGGTGTAGAGCAGAGGTGTCCAACTGGTGGCCCACATGTGGCCCCCCAATCGATTACATGCGGCCCACCACTTAATGTCATGAAAACATGGTCCGAGACCTCCGCTTTCTTGAAAGACAGCACATGTGGCCAAAGCACAGCTGTCTAGACTGGCAGACTTAAATGACTAAGCTTCAAGTCCCTGCAAAAGCTCCGTTCCCAGTTTCTGTGTGGGCATATATACGGTGATTCAGCAATAATGTTTACTGTAGCATTGTTTATCTTTTGATTGAATATCAATAAACGTAGCGATTATTATGTCATCAGAGGAAATCCACAGGTGGCATAGAAGGAGCAGAGACAGAGGACACAGACGCCCTCCTTGATCTGCTGAACTGTCCTCACTCTCCGTGGCACCATGAAGTGTCATGGAGTCCTCAAGCTTCTGGACTGAGAGAAGTGGCTGTGCTCTCACCCGAGCGCCTGCACAAGGACTTCATTTACAAATACTTCAAGACGCTGCACATCGTGGATAAAGGTGTAAGTGTGTTGATCTTCTTCAATGAGCCTTCAAGTGTTTCTCAAGTGATTCACTTCACTTTTGAAAACATAAAGAATGTTGTTTGCACATGGTCATACATAAATAAAGTATTTTACCGGCCATTTTATGAGGTACATGTGTTCATCTGCTCATTAACACAAATATCTAATCAGCCAATCACTGCAACTCAATGCATTTAGGCATGTAGTTGTAAACCGTGCATCAGAATGAGGAAAAAAGTAATTGAATCAGATGGCCTTTAGTCTATGCTGAAAAACAGGATGAAAGACACACAAGGCCTCTGTATATATGTTTAAACATAGTAATGGAAAAAAGGAGACTAAATGCTCTGTGTTCTAAGAGTTAAAATTACATTTTGCTGGGTTTTTATGACACACCTGACAAATACCACTAAACACTAAAACGACTAAGAACTAAACTAAACATTTACAAAACATAGAAACTAATAAAAAACAACTCATTTTAAAAAACTAAATAAAAACTAAAACTAATGGAAAATCCAAAACTCTTCTAACCTTGTGTGCAGGTGTCAGTTGTTGACAAAGGCCTATTAAAGTTCTCTAAGCTGGAGGATTTGGTGTTGAGTGCCAATAAAATCTCAGAAGTCCCTGCAGACAACCTTCCCAGAACTTTGAAGGTGAGTCACAGTTCTGGGTCAGTGTGATGCTAAAAAACTCTTTGCGTCTTTTCCGATTACATACGTACATCACATGAGCTTCTGCTGCTGCTGGAATATTCCTTTTATGACACTGGCAGAAAGTGTACATGTTATTATGATGTAATCATGATTATTTGATTGACAGATGTTTTTTTTACATCAAAGGTTTTGGAGCTGCATGCCAACTGGTTGCCTCATCTGATCAGTCTCAACAGTGACAAGCATCCTCACCTCCAGCACCTTGGCCTCAGTTCAAACCCTCTGGGTCACAATGGTGACTCCTCTAATCTCTCTGGAAGACATTGGTAATAGTAATATTGACACTGACACTGACAGGAAGTCAGTCCATCACATTTCTACCTAAGGCTTATTTCACATGTCATAGTTTCTTTGTGTGTCACTCTTCACCGGTGCTTTCTCCAAACAGAGGTCATGACCTTACTATCTACACAATCACACAAGTGTGTAAGATGTGTGTTTTTAAGGATATTATTACTACAAACTACAGCTTTATAATACGGTAGCTCAGTGGTAGAGCAAGTTGTCTTTTAAGCCTGAGGTTGTGGTTTGACTGGGAGGGGGGGGGATTACTGGTGTCAATCTCAGCTGACATAGGGCAACTGCAGGGTTCACCCTGGACAGGTCACCAGTCCATCACAGGGCCACATAGACAAACAACCATTCACTCTCACACTCACACCTACGGTCAAACCAGTGTCCAATTTACCTAATCCCCAAATCTGCATGTTTTTGGAGTGTTGTGGAACCTGAAGCCCCTTGTTCTAAGGGGGTCGTGACCCTGGGTCTTCATGCTGCAAAGTAGTGCTAACCACCACACCAACCTTCCTATTCAATCAAGTCCAAAGCACTTTAAAAACCACAACAGCTAAAACAGTGCTGTACATCAGAGGTAAATAAGACAAATAAAATATGAAAGCATAAGAACCAATAGACCTATGAACAAACAATAAAAGATACAATAAAATACTGTAGAAAGTATAATAACAACACAAATAAACAAGTTATACAATAAAACTAGAAAACAGATAAAACCACAGTCTCATACTGGGTCAAAAGCCAACGAAAATGCCTCAGTCAAGCAATACTATCAGGCCTGACTGAGGAAGCGTTTGTGTGTATACAGTGGCAGCGAAGAGGTGGGCGGGTACCAGAAACAGTTATCCTGCTAAAGTGCTGAACACTAAAAACACTGAAACCTGGGTAAGAAAAAGATAAAAGAACATCACACAAAAGGAAATCTGTAAAAATGGGTATTGAGAAGTGATTTAAAATGATCAGCTTCTCCCTCTGCTCTGCTTTTCCTGTTGTAAATCCTCTCTCTCTCTGCACCTCAGGCCTCAACTGGTGTGTTTGGACCTCGGCGATTGTGAGTTTCAGGAGCAGAAGGCTCTCCTGGGAGACTTAAAGACGCTCCCCTGTCTCAAGAGACTGGTGCTGGAGGGAAACCCCTTCACCCTCGCGCCCTCCTACCCAGGCCTCACTGTGGACAGTCTCCCACAGCTCTCCTGCCTGGACACCACATGGATCTCCTTTGAGCAACAACAGTGTTTCAGAGGCTTGGCGAAGATGAGTGGTAATGACATATATACACATATACATATATATATATATATATATATATATATATATATATATATATATATATATATATACTGGACTAGTAATATCAGTAATATCAGGGTCATTTTCTTTTGTATAGATCTGATCGTGGATCAGGTTTCAGCCACAGTCACCGTGGGCAGAGTGAAAGGAATCCCAGACCCACTGAGGAGTGGAAATGAAAAAGCCACTGACTTTCCCGTTGTCACCTACAGCTATTTTGTCTCATACGAGTTCTTCAGTCATCAGAGCACGGTGTTGAATCCTTCCTACACGTCATTCTGTCACTCATCTGTGATGTAAATGTCACGTAAAAAGGCAATGATTAAAGCCGTGGTGTGTAACTTTTAAACATAAACAAATGTCTGTGCTCGTGCTGATTAAGCACACAGGAAGTGATTTGTTTGATGAGAGACATGTTCTAGTAAAACAGAGGCGACGGTAAACAGGTTGGAGTGGGACTGAAAACACAAATTCGGTGCCTACAAATAAACGATGAAAATAAAACCGTGGGGAAATAAAAGATGTTTCATTACATTATAAATCTGAACTGTGTTTTTTTCTTCACAGAAAGTTGACAATGACTTAAGCTTTGACTCCACACATGTGGCAGAAGACAACTCCAGTGACACTGATCCACAATCAGACAGGAAATGTCAAATAGAGAAATCCGAGCCAGAAACACATGGACATGGTAATTTCAGACCTGTAGCTCAAGGGATTAGTAACCAACAAGTTCAGACGTTGTTGAAAGTTTAAAAATTGTCGTGATTAAAAGTTTGTAGTGATTACCAGTTTCTCTAGAACTTACTCAGCTGCCTGAGGACTAAACGTCAGCGAAGGAAACCGGATGATGCAACTGATCTGTCATCAAGATTATCTATGATGTGTCAAACTCTTTTCCTCACTTACCACTCAATCTGCACCTGCTTTGTTAACACTCCTCCAATTGTGGCGTCTCTGGCTCGCACGCACCTGAATTGTTGTTTTTGCATTGTTGTTAATGTGTGTGTAATTTGATGATGCATGTATGATTTTCCTCCTCTGCAGTGTCGAGATACAGCACATGTCAGCTGGTGTGGTCCGAGATCATGGACTTCAGTGACACGCGCGTTCATATTATTCGTGATCTGGCAGGACTGAAGAAATTCCTCAAAGGAGGATTTTATCTCAGGATTGAAGAGGAAAAGGTATAAGGGGGGTCGGTTGAAACATTTCGATGCAGAATGTGTAAAGATTCACGTTTGTTTGACGTTTGATATTTCAGGTCTTGTCATGGCCAGCAGCTGCTGAAGATTTACCAGGAGCCAAACCAGGCCAAAAGGTCAAAGAGAGAAAAGGCGGGAAAGGGAGAGATGTGAGAGACATTTCTGCACCTCTCCTCACCTTTCTCAAAACTGTTAAAACACTCACTTGCTTGAATAGGTTTCAATGAGAAAATAGACAATAATTAAATTAGACAGCTTCTTCAGTGAAGGTTCATCCAGGTCATAGTCACCTGTAGAGAAGTGGACCTGCTGGAGTCCAGTTATAGACATTTCACCTCTCATCAGAGGCTCCTTCAACTCCACAATGCCTCCATTTACTCAGAAGACTCTGACTGGTGTCTCTAGGAATTTTGCAACAATTGAGTCCACTCTAAGGACACGCACACACTACCAGGGACTATCATTGGCCTTCCCACACATGGTTTTGTCTTTCTTTATTAGTAATCTTCTACTTCATAACTCAAAATTGTTGCAGGTTTGTCCTTTTGGACTGCTTCAGATAATGATGGCACATGATGACAGCCTCAACAAAGGTTAAAGTACATAAAATAGGCTTATTCTAAGGAACTTTTACAAACAATACTATGGATTTCTGTCAATAAAACCTCTTCTTCCTGGTAGCCCCTGATAGCCCCCGGTACCGGGGGCTATCGGGGGCACATGAATCAAAGGCATATTTACCTTTGATCAATATTGATACGCTGCATACCCACAGAAAGCTCAGAAACTCGGCTAAAAGCTCATAAAAACCATTCCTATGTTCACCAAACACAGACTAAACACCAAGTAATCGAACCAACACAAGCCGAAAACACCATAACAGTGTTAACATTTAAAAGCGGCACCAGAGAATCAGCGCCTCATGCTCGATAGTAGAGACTCCACAGATTCCAATGATACCATTTATATCTCTCTACGATCAAAACGCTTGGATTCAGCCGCAAAATAAGAGCAATACAACAACTCACTTTCAAGAAATACAACCAGAAATGTTGTCTTACCTTTGTTGTTGAGCAAAACAAGCTGTTTTCACCGGAACAAAGCTGCTTCTAACAGAGAACTAGACTTCCCAGCATGCTTTGGGGCCTCTTCCTGGTCTGATTGGTCATTCCAAACAGCCATTAGCTTGTTTTGATTGGAGAAGGGCAAATGTCCGTCAAACTACGCATTTGCCCTTCTGACGAACGAACGGAAGGAGCTACGCTCAGAGTTGTCTCTGACGCTCCAGAGAAAAATGCCCCAAATATATTGATTTTTAAATTTCTTTTTATTTTCTTTATTTAAAACAAGTTTTTATTCGACATAAATAAAATTAAATGTGTTGAATAATTTTTTACCCATAGTAATCTTAAATGACATAGATAGTGTTATAGAGTCGCCTAGGCATCTCTTCACTAAAACCTCTGTAATTTCACTCTGCTTCACTTCAGCATCATCAGACTTTGCACAATGACAGCTAATGTCCGCATGTTGTAACATGACTTTCATGAGTTTTTAAGCTCCTAATGCACATTTTTAAAGGTGATATTTATTTTAAAATGCAATATTTCTTTGGGCGAGGGAAAAAACCTTCATTTATTGTGTGTTTACAATTCACATAGAGCTTGTAAGAGATATACTCTATTTAGTTCGGGGACCTCAAAAAGAGGGTCAGGGAAGAAGAGGTTGCTTCACATTGGACCTTTAATCGTCTTGATCTTGTTTCATCATTTAAGTTTAAGATTTAGATTTAAGAAGATCAGCCCATGTGAAAAGATCTAAATCGAATATCTTTGGTGTCTTTATTAGTCTCCAATAAAATCGGGTTCCACCAAAGAAAAGTCTAAAGACAAGAAGAAGAAATCTGTTCCAGAGCTGGTCCAGGACGCTCCCATCAGAAGAAACCTAGGAAGCGTCCACGTCCCCCTGCAAAGCCTGATCAAAGTTCACAAGCTCCATGTCATCTGTGAAGCTGAAATCCTGCACACAGAGTCTGAGGTCAAAGCTGCGCATGAAACAGTAAGAATTCACCGATGAAACAGCCAACGTTATTACGTCACATTTATGGATGGGTTTGTCACTCAGCCACAGGATCTGGGAAAGAAAATTAAAGAGGACAAGAGGAAGGAGGACACAGAATCAAAGCGGAGAGGAGGGAGCAGTGCAGGACAAAAACATGGAACAGTGTGGTCAAAAGGTTAATAACAGAATCATCAGATAATTAGAAAGCGTTTTTTATAAAAGCACCATGTCTCACATTTAATCCTTCTGCGTAATGTCCTGAATCTTGTTTTACGCTGTTGTTGCTGTGTAGGTAAAGGAGAAGGAGGACGGGACTATGACGAGGACGCCCATGCAGACAACACTGTGTCCGTCCCACTGATGACTGTGGAGTTCAGTGTGGAGCTGGAGAAGTGGCATTCTGCATCTGAAGCTCACCAGCGACTCATGTTCTCGCAGCAAATGTCTTAAAAGGCCAGCGTTGTAGAAACGAGTGAGATTAATGTTAAAACGGCAAAATGTAATAAATAAAGGACTCATTTAAACAGGTCATAGTAATGCAAGATATTAGGTTTTCTCTTTTGTTTGTGTAGAAAGCTCATGCTTACAATTTGTAAGTTACAAATACTGTAATGAAATCATTTTGTCCTGTTTTGTTGCGCATACATCATGATATTCTGTGTTGTAATGTAATAAAGCACAAAACTTCATTACTGTTCTTATGTACAAAATTGGGGGGGCCCCCAATAAGCTTCTTTGCCCGGGCCCCCCCCAGAATCTAAGATCGCCTCTGATCATGCTCTCCTGATGTATTGTAAATTCATGTGGGGTGTTGGAGGATGCTGCTTTACTAAAATGGCAAAATGAAAATCAAGTCTCTGAAACCTGCAATACAAAGGTTGAACTGAAACTGATTTAAATCCAGTACTAGTTGAATGGGGAACTGTGTTCCTGAGACTTGGTGTAAAACATAAAGATGAATGGAATGACTGCAGCACAGGTGTTACATACAACAGGGTGTAAAACACAAGAGACTTCACGTGGTGCACACTTTAAAATGTATCCAATTTTTAATTTAAACATACATTTCTAATATTTTTTTAATAGACATTCAAAAAAAAAAATTAAGGGAATTTAATCGTTTCAAAAATGACATTTTTGCAAATACAGGGAAACTTGAGGCCATTTTACTGGAACAGAGGGCTGACAGTAAGCGGGAAGTACTTTAGCATGACTGTTTCTTTGTTTTTGGTTTTCTTCGCCAAGACCGTGAAAAGAAGCTCCTATTAAAGCCAAACAACTCTGGTCTCCTACCTGCAGAACCTCACGTAGGAGCAACACACACCCCCATTCACAAAATAACACAGATATATCAAACCGTTCAAGAGTACACTGTATTTCCAGGCATAAAAAAATAAACTATAGCTCACCAATTATTTGCACATAATATTTGTATTTAATCCAGTAATTTACAGTTTTCAAGACCTTTAATGATTATATTAGCTCTGTTGTCCCCGACAAGCTGTGCAAACAGTTTTGATAGGATATTGATAAATTACATGATTTGCAAACCATTGCTTCTCCAACATTAAGTCCACCCACAGTTTCCGCTCACACAAATGCAGGTTTTTCGAAACGCTTGCACCCCAAAATTCTTTCACAATACAAACACAAACTGTTAAGTTATTCGATGTATGCTTTTTCTGGATGTGTGGATTTTAGAGGAGATATACCGAGGAGGCTTTTCACTTGTAACAGCGTGTGGCAGCTGGTGGAGACAAGAAAAATGCTTGGCAAATACAAGCACACAGAAAGCACACACGCACAAATGTAAAAACCCCAAAACAACTGCGTCATCGAACATCATGTGCAAATGTAGTGATTGTGCGAACGAGGGTTAAAAAAGGCTTTAAAAGGTCTGGTCATCGTTACAGGAATCGGTCCAGTGGCCAAAGACCTCACAGATGTCACAGTAGGGTCGCTCTTCGCCCTTACTGCCATGGTAGGTGGTGTGAGGCGGCGAGTCGGGCATCTGCATTTGCGTGGGACAGTCCTCTGTGTCGTGGAGGTCGAAGCAGTCACAGATGTCGCAGAAGAGCCTAGGGGGAAGCTTCTTCTTCACGGGTTCCTCTCCGTTGCTGCGGAGAAAAGGAAGCAGCTCGGTACGTATGTATGTCTTGCAAAAACATGAAAAGCTGCCACATAACTGATGCAATGCAAGTGTGAGAAAATCTGCTGTGAGTGGCGCTTACCCGTCATAGTTATCCTGCTCGTTTGGATTATTCCCATTGAGAGCAGCAGCTGCCATCGTCTCAAGTTTGCCCTTGAGTTCCTCGTTCTTCCTCTGAAGGTCAATGATGACTGAATTCAGAAACTCAATCTGCAAAGGAGGGATGCAAATGAAGAATCAACGTCGCTGCTGGTGCATATACCATAATCCACCAACATTCTTGTGATATTCCCTGTGAAGTATTTTAAAACTGTAGTGCATAACGTTTAAATATAAACACGTCTGTTACAGCTCCACACGACTCTGTGTATAGATCTTGTGCTCCCCTAGTGACATTTCCGTGCTGCACACAGGATGTGATTTGTTGAATGACGAAACAACAGCAACACTCTGCTTGTAAAGAGAGACAGATGCTAACAATTTGGAATGTGACTGAAAACACAAAAAAGAAAGTGCCCAAGAAAAGTCTCAGAAGTGAACCGCCCTATTCCAAAACCCCCGGTAATTCAGCATTTTAATTAGAAGTGTTTCTCGCCGCAGCTGCATCCACACTGCTACAGAATATTATCAACGATAAAATAAACCTTACCAAATATCACACACCGCAGCTTTAGTGAATTGTGTGCAAATATTAATGTGCCTTCACTCCTGTGACTTGTTACCTCAGTATGAGATATGGTGGTGAATTTGCTACTGTGACGCGACTGCCAATGAAAAAGTGACGAGGTAAAACACCCGTCTGTGGTGAGTTTCATATTGAGCAGAAGTGATCCTCAAACTTGTGGGTTCTGTTGTATGTCGTTGTATTCAATAACAATATCTTAACAGCATAACGTAAAAGCTAACCTGGGGATTGGAGTCAAGCTGAAGAGTGGAGAGGACTGATGGAAATTTACAATCATTGCTCACTAAAGTGTATGGCACTGAGGTCGCCGTGCTCCCTGCCTCACAGCCGTTGCTCTGCTGTATTCATTACCTGCTTCATTTAACTTTCAGGCAGCTCACTGAAGCCACTGCTCCCACTACACTCGCATGCCCTACTCTAGAGTGGAATAAGAGAATCAATTCTCTAATGCTCAAACTAATTTATAATGACGCGTCATTCCTTCGAAATACAATCAAACGCCCACCGTTTGCTGCTGTTGTCGCTCCCCTAATACAATTGTTACCTTATTAACAGTGCTGCAAGTATAACATACAGCACTCGGTAGAGTAGGAGGGAATAAGCTATAGCTATGGCTATTCACTGACACGAGGTAGCTTTTGACAACTTTCAACTAAAATGTAGTGAAAACACAGGATCGAGGCAAATGGCCCAATTTAAATTCTCATATTTGCCAGAAACACAGGTCTGTAAACTAGATTGGGATTGAGATGCTTACCATCTATGACCCCCAAAAAAAAAATCAAGCTCAGTTTATCTTTGGGATACGGTGTGTAATGTGATCCACTGGCATAAACACAAAGAGCCACAGTGACAGTGACAGACAAACAACATGCACATGTGAAGCTGATGAAAAACATCAACAAACCGCTGCCTGATGGTGGTGTAGCATTGCCAACATCAGAGACAGGGCAGAGAGGAGCAGTTGCGATTAAAGAAAAAGAAAGAGAGGGAGAAGAAAAATAATGAGATTCAAATTAGGACCCACTCACTGCAACGTCACTGACACATAATACAGTATAACATTTTATAATAAACAGTGGCGATGACACTTAAATTGAAGGTTGTGGAAGTGATGGCGCGTCGTCATCGGCCTATTATTGAAATGCTGGACAGCTGCAGGAGCTGAGGTGATGTCAGAATGGGCTTTTGATAAAATTCCAAACCATAAAATATTATACTGTGACAGCAAACTGAAAGATTTTCTAGATTTTTTGTTAGTAAATATCTGAGTAAGCAGCACAGTCATTTCACACACAGCGTTCGGGAAGACGGTTTCTGTACGACTGCCCAAATATGATAAAAATATCAAAGTGACTGGGTTATCGTCAAAACAGATAAACTAGGGGGTAGAGTAGGAAAGCATCTTCACATTGAGCAGCTTCTCCACACCTGCGAGGGGCATTTTTACAACAGCATACACACCTGACCGTCTGCAGTCTCCTTATCCTCCCTTAGCTGATCGAAAACTGCATCACCTGGAAACAACATGACATAAAAAAATTGGATTGAATATGAAAAGTGGATAACTTTGTTGACTCCATTTGTAATTATACTCAACAGATACAAATGAATTCCAAAGGCTACTTAATTCGTGGTGCATCCATTATCACAGTGGCAGCAGTAGCAAGCCTTTAGTTAGTCGACTATGCACGTTTGCCGAAGTGATGACATTTTAAGACTTTTCTTGAATACTTCTTGAAGCTGCCGCTCCTAGACCAAGAAGTTGTGAAGCCTGCATTACTTTGCCTAGCTCTCATGCACTGCAGTTTGTTTTCTAAGAGTGGAAAATCCGCCTTTGACAAATTTATGTCAGGAAGGTTTGGCTGGAGCACGGACAACTCAGAATCTCTTACCTGATAAGCTGTTGATGTTTTCAGGCCCTGCAGCCAGGTCCTTCTCCAGTCTCTGAATACGCTCTTGTAGATAAGCTTTGTCCTGCTCCAAGACCTTAACTGTGGCCTGCAGTTTCTCAGCTGTGACGCCTTCCCCACGCAAAACATCCAGCTGCAAACAAAACATGTTATTTAATGTTTGGTACGTCTGTAGAAGCATTGGATTGATTGGGGCAGAGATAAGGTACTAGATCCACTTATCCCCTAGTAATGAGAGACTGTCAGAATATTTTGGTTTATTCTGTTATTCATATTCTTGTAATGGGACATTGGGACACAGCAAATACTTTTCATACGAATCATTTCATTTCACATTAGTGTTCCAAAATTATTCCATGTAGTTTGTGATATATTTATAGTGATGGTTTTAGGGAGGTGAGGAGGAATAACAAACTAAATTGTTTGTTAGACCAAGAAGTAACATGCTGTTGCAATGTAGGAAATGTATCTATTGTCACTGTTTTATCTGCCAGTAGGAAATGACCACGATGCATTGAGAGTCTCACCTCGCTCCTCAGGTTTTTCATCTGTTGGTCCTTTTCTGAGATTAAGGCACTGTTTTTATGAACCGACTGCTCAAGCACGGCCTTCTCTTTTCCCAACTGCTTCTTCAAGGTGCTCTCACTATCAAAGACAGTACAAACTTTGATCTCAGAGGCAAAATAACACATGACAGATAATTTATTTTCACTTATTTATCAAAAGATCTCGAAAGGAGACATGCAAAAATATCAGCCAAAAATGCTCTCACAAAAGTTGTTCAGGCTACATTATCGTTACAATTACTATGACAACAAGACTTTCTATATGGTAATATTTTTTCATTATGTCACTGTATACAATTTGGAAATATATCATGTAATTCACAGGACAATGACAAAAAACTGTATTTATATGTCATGCTTGGCATCAAGATGCCTACCATACATGGTTAACATTACAGTATTTGTGTTGTGACATGATGATGGACATCACATAAGAAGACAGGGTACCTGAAGGCATTATTAGGCAGGCTTTAAAAGGAAAAAGCAAAACAGCATGACAACCCCATCTCTTAATCAAACACACAGAGCTTATTAGTAAGTGTCGATGATACAAGTATTTGAACTTCAAAAGAAAAAGCCCTCATATGAATCACAAAACCCGTGAAAAAACCTGTATTAATCACAAAAGGACAATGTGCCGTCATACCTTTGCTTCATCTCTTTAAGCTGTTTTTTGAGTAGTGAGTGCTCATCTTGAAGCTAGGAGGGGATAAAAAAATAAATAAATAAACCTTTTGAAATTCATTCATCTCAAGTGCAGAACTGATAATCTGAAAATAAAAAGGATGTGAGGTTTGTAGTTGTGTATAAATAAATATAGTTGCACCTTCACAAGATCACTCTGGTCTTTGTGATTGCCATCAAGCTCCTGAGTCAACTTGTTGTTTTCTTCTTTCAGCATCTGCAGAGACTGTGAGGTCATTGACGCGGCCTCTTTCAGCTCCTCACTGAATGAATGCAAATGTAATAATCAGCACATAGTCAGAATTACAGACAACTTACAGTAAGTGGACCACATACTGGCCTGGAGAAACACCTTCACCAATTAGTCTTAAATTTAAGTTTAACTCATGTTTGACTGCGTCTCACCATTGGATGTCGATAATTCTTACAAATTAAGAGTCAAAAAGACTTTTGTTGAGTCAACAGCCAAACTTGCGGATAGACTCACATTTCCTGGCACAGACTCTTGATCCTCTGACTTTCTGTAGAAAGCTGATCTTTAGATACTTTCAGATCTTCTTGGAACTTGGAATTCTCTTTTTTCAATGTTTCCAGCTAAACAAAATAATGGGGAAAACATATTTACAGCAACAAGACAAATGTGTCAAACATTGCACTCTATTTCCCTTACATGCACAGCACTTCCTGATGAGGATCACCACTTTACTACTAAAAGCCGAACCATTAACACGTTGTCTTACCTTGTCCTCAGTCTCCTGTTTGGAGCTCCGAAGCTCTTCTAGCAAAGACACGGCTTCATTCTTCTCCTGCGTCAAATTGTTGTTTTCTTTTGTCAGCTGTTCCAGAGCCTCGGTTGTCTTACCAGAGGCTTCTGTAGCCTAAACAGTGCATGACCAAGATGTATAAGAACAGCAGCAGTTTCAAATTAAGAGCAGCAAATAGTTTGTTGGACATAAACACTTACTGAACTCAGCCTATAGAAAGACAATATTTAGTAGTCATTTGAAGAAGCTACTCATTCGACTTCAAATCATTTAAATAATATTTTACAAATTCACTACATGCTTAACAAATTAGGTAATTACTAAGAATCACTCTATGCAAATTTCAGCGCATTGCAATTTTCAAGAACAAGAGGAACCAGAGGGTTTATAATTAAGAGCAACACTATTACACTGAGGAGAATGATTAGTATCTACTCCATAATACTCAACAACCTGTGGCCTCAGAACGGATTTTTCTGACAACCCATTTCTGACGACTTGTTTTTTGTTTTTTTTTAAAGATTAAGCAAATTGTTGAAGCTACACTTTCTGTGAACAAAAACACCTATATGTTGATTAAATGTTTTAGCATCATATGATACAATTAAATTAAATATGAAACAGATGGTGTGTGTGAGATCACCTTGGATATACATAATCATGTGCTGTAAAACAATTTGAACTGACATTAGATCGCGTTATAAGCCCACAGGCAGAGGCTGGGAGCTAGGGGTAATAAACAGCAGTTAGTAAATGGAAGATGAAAGTTAGACACTGAAATAAAAGGAAATAGGAAAGGGAGACAACTCAGCAGGCATGCAGTGAGAAGGTGACATAGCCCCAGCCACTCTAAACAAGTGTCAGTGATCACTACCAGATTAGGAGTACCTCAAGCTGCTTAGAAATGGTATGTTTTAGTTGGGACTCGAGCTGCCTGACTTGCTGGGTAGCTTCATCTCTCTCCGCCTCCAGGGCATTCTTCTGAGTGGTCAACTCCGAAACACTGGAGGAAATCTCTTCTTTAACAGTGGCAGAAGCTGATACCTCTGCGACAGCATCCCTGTATTGCTTTTCTAAAAGTTCTTTATCACATTTAAGGGCCGTGACTTCGTCCTCTAGTCCTTTCTGGTTTGCCTTCAACTTCTCCAACTCATCAAGAAGACTAAGCTGTTCTGTGCGCCAATTTTCTTGGCTTGCATTGAGAGAAGACATGTCCTGTTCCAACTTAAACTGTGCAGCTAAAAGGTCTCCTTTCTCTGTGGTCAAAAAGGCAGTCTGTTTTTCCATCTCCTCAAGCTTAGATAATAGCTGTTCTTTATCCTGTGTCAACTGACTTGATTCTTGCTCTTGCTGTTTTAACTGCGTTTTCAAACTCTCCATATCCACAGTTAAAGACTTCTTTTGCTCGTCTGCATTCTTAAGGTTGGAATACATCTCTGTATTTTCTTGTGTAACTTCGGACAATGTTTTCTGTAGCTCATCAATTCGTTTTGAAAGACTATCCTTGTCAGACATTGCTTTACTCCTTTCACCAGATTCAGCTTGTAGCTGAGTCTCAAGGATGCGCTTGGCCTCCAACACCGATTCAGTCTGACATTTTAAGTCCTGCGTCACCTGAAGCAGCCTCTGGTTCTCGTTCTGCAAAGACTGCACTTGTTTGTCTGCATCTGTCTGTGATAGCTGCAGACCATGTTTAACTTTGGTAAGGTTATCCAATTGTTGAGCAAGTTCTAAGTTAGTATTCTCAAAGTCCAGTTTTAGTTTATTATGCTCTTGAACAAGTTCATTTTTGCACTTTTCAAGAATTCCAAAATCAGAGTTATTTTTCTGCAGTTCATTTTGAAGGTCAGCCTTTTCCCGTTTTAAAGCAGTCACCGCTGCTTCAACCTCATCTTTTTGGCGTTTGGTTTCCTCCAGCGTTGTTGTTAAATTAGAATTCTCTTGAATGAGGTCAGCATTAGCTCTAGAGTAACTATCCAACTGGTCTTTAGTCGTGCGAATATCACTTGCCAACTTCTCTCGTTCAAGAGAAATATTGTGTTTCTCAGACATTACTTTTGTTTGTTTTTCTTCCAGTTCTCCCTTCTCCACTGTCAGAAGCTCATAATCCATTTTCTGCTGCTCTAATGCTGAATCCAGGCTCATCTTTTCCTTTCGAATTGCATGCAGAGACATCTCAGCTTCAGAACATTGAAGACGAAATGCTTGCCTCTCTTGCTCAAAGGATGATAATGCTTCTTTAAATTTGTCATTGGACTGGGTCAGTTGTTCTGCTGAGATTTGAAGCTTTTCCTTTAGGTCTTCTATCTCTTTGTGGAGCCTGTCCTTCTCATTAACGACTTTCCTTTGGGTTGCAAGTAAGTCTTCTTTCTCCTGCAGAAGATTATGTCTTTCAGAGTCAGTCACCTGACTGCTTTTTTTGAACTCTTCCAGCATCTGGGTCAGACTCATTTTTGAGGCTTTCAGTTCTTCACATTCACAGACAGAGGTCTCCAAGTCTTTCTTTGCAACAGTGAGCTTAGTCAGGAGCTCCTCTTTCATCAACTCCAGACTCTTTTTATCCAAAACTGAGGCATTGATTTCAGAGGACATCTCCACTTTCTCTTTTGTCAGTGTTTCTGTGAGTGCCTGTAGCTGCGTATTCTTCAATGTGAGATCTTCTTTTTCCAAGTTTAAAGATTTGAGTTTTTCTTGCAACTCTGCATTCTTAGCATCAAGAGACGTTTTGGCATTTCTGGCAGCATCTCTCTCTAAAATCAGATCATCCTTCTCACATGTAAGCTTTGACCGGCTTTCATTGAGGTCCTCTTCAAGACGTTTTTTCTCTTTGGAGACATTTTCAAAATCCTCAAGCAGTTGCTTCTTCTTAGCTTGAATTTGTTGAATGTCCTGTTGATGCTTTTGGAGCAAATCATTCTTCTCTGCACATTGTCTTTGAAACTCCTCGATCTGGGCCAAGTGTTCTCCTTTAATATGTAGCAGGTTCTTGTTTTCAGTCTGCACTTCCTGAACAAGACTTTTGAGTTTCTCTAACTCTGCATTCAGTGAAATCCGTTCTTCATCTACATGCTTGTTGGTGGCGAGTAGTTCCTCTTGATATTTTGAAAGTTTATCTCTGGTGATTAGCAGTTCGTTATTCTGGACTGAAAGCTCCTGGTGATTTTTCTCAAGGGCAGAGAGCTTTTTCTGTAAATCTGAAAGTTGTTTCTCCAGTATGCCTTTCTCTGTCTTAACATCCTCACTTTCCTTACTAGTGTTTTCCAGTTCTAGACTCTGCTTTTCCAGATTTTTGGACAACTGTTCAACATCATGCTTGTAGGAGTCAAGCTCAGCAGAAAGGCACTGGAGAAAATAAAGATGAAGGGAAAAAGGTGGCGAATATATATAAAATACACACAGGGAAAAGTAAGATGAATACAAAAATAAACCAAGCAGATATAAACATAAGTGATATGCATTTTGAAAGGTTAAGCTGGAGAAGCACTGAGAACTGTCAAAAGGCCACACCACAGCTTACACCATAATCATTTACGAAAAGTGGAACATTTTCACTTCAGCTTTTTAATTAATCACATATTAATGCCAAATATGACTATTAAACTATTAGAAAGATATAATCGAAGAGGTGCAGATGGCTGCCAGAGTGTACGTCTACAACATCACTTGCAGCATCGTATGCAGCACTTCACTGTGTGACTACCGGGGATCCACACTGAATGTTTTCAAATCAAATTAAATGTATGCCTTTTGTGTTGAACAAATTCACACACACAAAAAAAACCACATTCTTAGAAAGTGAAAATGTTCTACTTAAGCAATGCTTGCAGGGGTACACTGTAAAAGTAGTGATAATCTAATACAATATGTACATAGTAACATGGCTTGAATCCATCTAGTGCATTAATAAAAATCTATCACTACATTGACTGAATATTAAAATTGAGTAGTTGAGTAGAGTAGTAATTGAGCAGTTATCCACCAGGGGGCAACACCATACTTCATATTGAAGTCTATGGGAAAATCAGCCTACTCTCACATGAGTTTTAATTCCTTTTGAATTTTCTTAGGGAGTTATGAGTCTTAATTGGTAGTTTCAGGTCTTTAATAGGAAAGATGAGTGCAGGTGATGTCTGTAAAATTTCCAATTTCAAAAACCTGGCACCAATCAAATAGCAAAACTTGAGACTTCACAACGGTAGTGCGTTTTGCATCTACAAGACTAATATGGTTTATGTGTTTGTGATAAGCAATTACACACATTTTCATACTGTGAATGAATTGGTCTTACCAGTGATCATAAATGTATAACTTTTTGAATTTTGTAGTACCTCTGCAAGCATATAGGGCATACCAGACCATCCAGAATAGAGATAAAATGAAGATGGGGATAATGTTGATAATATGCATTAATGGCAAATGAAGACACAAATGATTACAAAAAAGTCTGCGGTTAAGCGTCTGTGTTTACATTGAGAGTGAAACAGGGAGACTTAAATAATTAGTCTAAGTAATAATCAATACCTATTATGTTGAAGAGCCAGACAAATTAACACAAAAGCAGTTCTCTGCTAAAAACAAATCCATGATTCAACTAATGCATCTGTGCCTGTGTGGGACTGTTCTTACCTGAGCCTGTTCCTTGAATGGTTGCAGCTCAGAGACCAACTTTTGTAGCTCCTGGGTTTTGTCATTTGATGAGGAAAGCTCCTCATTCAACTTCTCAACCTGGCTCTGTAGTGCCTCAAGTTCCTTCACATGGACCTCTGAGGCATGAGAAAGGGACATCTCATTTGAGGCCTTCAGCTCTTTAACTAAGGTCTCACCCAACACAACAGTCTTCTCCTGGAAAACAGGAAATAAAAAGATAGTTACTTATCACATTACAGTATTTTACTAACTCTTTAAGCAGCCAGTGACCGAAGTACACAATGGAGTAAATCGATCTCTAACAAGTTTGAGTGCCCTACGATACTAACCAAGCTAGCAATCTTTTCCTGAAGGCTGCTTATCTGAGACTGATGTTCATCTCTGGTCTCATTCAGCTCCTGCTCTTTGCGGGAACGTTCCTGCTGGACTTGTTCATTTAAGTGTGCAGCTTTCTCCTTCTCCTCTGCAAGCTGACTCTGTAACTCCTCAAGCCTTCTGAATCATGAGGGAAAAAAATGATAAAAGCATTTAAAAAATATTTCATTTGCAAAATGATTATGCCATGTCACTGAAGTAACCATTAATAAACAAGCAAAATAAAGACAGACTTTGTTCCAGGTGCACATTGCCCAACATAAAGAGTGTGACAAGCTACATTTTGTTTGACTGGTGATGGTTTTACACTGTCATAAGTCTGAAATGCAATATAAAAGCAGAGAATATTTGGGAAAAAAAAGGTACCTTTCTTTCTGAATAAGGTCTTCATTCATTTTGGTCAGCTGTACAGAACTATCACCAGATGCCTTCATCGTGTCTGAAATATCATTTTCCAGCTTGCTTTTGTCCTTTGAAAGCTGCTCAGCTTTTTCATCTGCAGCCTTCAGTTTCCTCTCCAGTCCTGATTAGAAAACATTGAAAATCACACAACAAAAATAACCTGTGCTTTTTACAAATTGTGATATAGTAAAAAAATAAATAAACGCACCAGCAAGTTGACTTCTTAGAGACTCCGATTCTGTGGTCAGTGACGTGCATTGCTCTTCCTTCTTACTGAGCTTCTCAAGTGTTTCTGCAAAAAGAACATTTCAGAATACTAAGCAGATGATTGGGAAAAGCATGTGATTATTAATTGTTCATTAATTACCTTGCATATTTGTTGCTGCTTTTGCCTGCTCCCCTGTGCTTTCAGCCAACTTTTGTTTCTGTGAAGAAAAAACGTGGGTATACAATTTGTACCCCAGACTTTTGGACACACACTACCACTGGGTGGTAATTCAAAGTTATGCCTCACCAAATCTCCAAGTTCTTGTTCCAGGCTGTCCTTCTTCTGATTTACAGTAGTTAGAGTCAGCTGTAAAGACAGGAATTCCTTCTGCTGAGCCTCCAACTGAGAGCTCAATTCACTGACCTATAGCATATAAAGACAAAAACACAGAAACAAAAGATGTGGGCAAATTGTAATTGTCTAAACATGCTATAGTAACTTAACATTAGTTGTAGTAGAAGTAGTAAGGACACAACTTAACTTAAACACACTATGAAAATAGAGTATGAAAATGGCAAATGATGAATTAAAAACCCACCTTATTGCCTTGGTCATTTTCTTGGCTCTGAAGGTTCCCCAACTGACTCTTCAGGTTCTCAGCCTCCTGGTTAGCTTGTGCCACTTGGCTGCGCAGAGTCACCATTTCTGCCTTCTGCTCTTTGGTTTCTTTATCCTTGTCCCCAACCTGTTGTGTCAACACTGCCTCTTTCTCTTCAAGCTCCTTCACCCTAAGTTCAACAGTATGAAGCTTTCCAAGAACATCTTCCATCTCCACAAGGTGCTGCTCCTCTGTTTTTTCAACACTGGACCGCAGTGCGTCCTCCAGTCGCTCTTTGTCTTCGGTCAAAGACAACAGCTGTGCTTTCAGTGCCTGTGCCTCCTGAGCCCAAGCCATGGAGTCAGCTTCATGTTTGGCTCCAGCTTCCTCTAGAGCCAACTTGTACTCGAACTTCAGTCTCTCTAGGGCACTTTTGGTTTCTACAAGCTCTTCTGCCTGGGCACCTGCACCTTTACTAAAGGATATCTTCAGCTCATCCATGGTTTGCTGGTGAGAGGCAATGGCAGACTCCAACTTGGATCTCCACAATTCAGTTGTGTCAGCATTCTCCTTTTCAGCCTGGCTCAAGCGAATCTGCAACTGCTCATTTTCACCAGAGAGCTTCACAGATGCAGTCTGGAGTTGGGCAACAGCCTCACTGTGGGCCTTTTCTTGATCTTCTTGCTTCTGCTTGTGCGTCGCCAGCTCTTCTTGCTGTTTAGATTCTTGGGAAGCCAGCTGATCCCTCATCGAGCTGATCTCTTCCAGAAGAGAAGAAATTTTGGAGTCCTCAGAGCCTTGCTGAGTTCCAAGACGCAGCTGCAGATCAGCTACCTCTCTTGAACGCAGTGACAGGTCCCTCTCAAGGTCCATTATACGAGATCTTTCAGACACAGTGGCAACCTTTAAAACCAGAAACCTTGCATTTAAAATGTGTCCAAATTCACTACCTGAAATAATTTAATAGACTAAAATTATACTTTAACGCTATTTAACAAAAACAAAACTTTGATAGTATGTAACAAAGCACTAGTAATAATTTAGCTGAACTTTCTGAGAAACTGATCAAATGGTTACCTTAATTAGGAGAAAACCATGGTATTATACTGACCTCTTGTGGCTACAAAGGCACAAATAATGGGAGTGAACACTGAAAGCATGTATGGAGCTACAACAGTGTGCCAGACATTTTCCACTATCTTTTAACCTAAAGCTCAACATCATCCAAGACAAGCTGCAGGATGCACTGACATTCTACATTATCGTTATTTTAATCCAAATACAGTATGCTCTGGTTATGCTTATTTAAATATCATTAATACTTAGTGTGTGTGGCTTTTTCTTGAATCTGTATTTCAAGTGCCTGGGAGGCAGAGCAGGTTTCAGACTAGCAAAACAGAGGGACACCAAATAAGCAGGACAAATGGATGCTAGTATGTACTGGACAAATGTACAGTAACACAGGATTACCAAGCTAATCAATAGTAACTGATTAGCTGAGGACAGGGGGGAGGTTTGTCTGTCTGGTTAAGCAGTGATACGAGTATAGCAGGTGTGAGTTCAGGTTGACCAACTTACTGAAAAATAGCACAAGTTAGAGGGCTGTCACTGAAGGGAAAGATGAAAATTCATGAAGGTATATATTCAGCAGTTTTAAAGGAAATGTATATTTTTCAACTTGGACCAAGTGAAATTTGTGGGAACTAATTTCAAAATGGTAAAAAGAAAATAAAAAAATCATTATTTGCGAAGCAGAATTTGCAGGGTGGCCTGATTTCACATGTATTCGAAACCTGATATTTGCATTAGTTTGTTTAATTTGTTTGCTGTTAAAGCAGAAGTATTATATGAGCGGTTCAATCACCACAAGCGCATACAAAAGCAGAGCTACACTAATTGCTTGGCACCTTTATGCACCTCCACTGCATGTACCCACTGCAAATTTCCTGGCATTGTTATCCCCCAAACAAGGCCCTCTTTTCCAACTGTGTTTTCCAACGCAGCACACTGCAGAGCAGATTTCATTACCCTAGTGTCTTCTAACTCTCTTTGGAGTTTCTCTGCTTTGGTCTTTTCAAAGAGCAGGCTCTGTTCAAGCTCCTTAATGTGGGCATGCTCCAGTCTGGTCTGCGTCTGTTAGTAAACAGGGGGAGAGGAAAAGAACACACCAGTGCCACCATCACATGCCAGCCCAACACAGACAGAGAGGGAAGGAGACCAGGGAGAGGATAGAGGGTTTTGGACAATGAGAATGGTGATGGTCCTGGTTTATGTGTGTGTCTTTGGGTGGTTGTGGGCAGTCGTGGATGAGTGGAAATGGTAAGAAACCCCATGCAGAACTTTCAGGCTGTGCCATAAACAGCTGCAGGAATTTTGTTAAAGAATGGTGGGAAATACAAGACAGGCAGAAAAAGGGGAGGGGGCATTTGTTATGGATGTTCAGGATGAGTGTGTTGATGATGGCAATTTAAAAGTAACCATGCAGAGCTGACACCTGGTGAACAAAGTATGTTGATTGTTATCATACATAGAAAATTTGACAATTTAGTTCAAGCCAGCTGGTAAACTACATTAAATTGACTTCCCCACATCATTAAGAGAAACCAGTGATGGTTGTTTCCCCTCCCCGTTACTTAATGTTGTACCATTAATGCATGATATCATAAAAAACGTTTATGTAACTTGTTTAACCAATACCCAATTCTTTGCTGCACTTACAATATGTTACACTAAGCAAAAGGAAGGTGTATGCCTTGATTTCATTCAAACAGCATCATCAGTAACCACACTGATTTCTCTATTTGTTGATAAGGCCATAGTCCACACAGTTTAATGTCAGTAATGTACAAGAAGCCACCAGTTATCAGACCACCATGTGCAGAATTTATGACCGGATAAAAAGAGGTCCATCAGTAACACAGAAGCATGTGGGGCTCAAGAAATACGAAGGATCCCCATTTGGCTTTTTATGTTGTCTGTTAATGATATAAAGGGGTTTTATGGTAACTTGAAGCATTTCCTGCCCCACTTATGTACTTCTAGTCTTACATGTTACGAGGTATATATTCATTTGGATAAGGGGAATAACACCAATATAAATGTCAGGTAGGTCTTCCTGTATTAGGTTTTTTACTGTCATGTCTGACTTATTAATATTCCACAAAGAAGGTAATGAATTAAGCAGGTGTAATTACTGTTATTACGATTACAATATTAAAAACACACTGTGCATTATAAATTCTGATGTAGCCTGGGAAATGGGTCTTGGAATACAAATTACATTTGAATTCTAAAGCCGAGTGTTATTCCCCTTAAGCTGTGGTGGGCAGACAGAATTCAAGTCTGTGACTGTGCAGAGGAATGACAAGGGAGCATCTCCAGTGGTTCCACTTTGAGCACTGGACCAACATGAAAAGACGAGGACGACAAGTAAGAAGAAGCAATAATATCAGATCACTGAACAGGAAAGCACTGAGGGTTATAGCACAACATTAGTACACCTTCAACAATTTGGAATCAACAAGCATTTTTGAGTAGTCTGTTTGGAGTGTTTGTCTTTTTGTTGTTGGTGGTGTATTTCAAGCTACATGCAAGTTTTTAAAATATACACATTTGCGAGCAAGTAAATTAACTGTTAGTATACAAGTTTAATAAGAAAATAAAGGGTTTTCTAACCCTGAAGCCCTCATTTTAAAACACCTATTTTGAGTTCAGGTGCCTTTGGGGTAACTGAGGTGGTCCTTTGTGTAGCACTGTGGAATAAATAAGAAATCCTTTGATCAGATATGAACAATGACACCACCGAGTCCTGCATATCCTAACTTGGGACGGGGATGTGACTCACTTGAGAATTAGGCAATTAGTATTCAGATCCTAGTGCATTAAATTATTGTAAAAATATTATGTGTGGGAAGCAGCTATGTATACCAAAATGTAAATTTCTCTCTCTATAATAGGAAGGAATTAATAAAAGCTTATCGTATAAGGTTTGCAAAACATCTCTCTCTCTCTCCCCATAAGTGCTTTCCTGGGCAAACACCCAACTATATTTATATTTCTGTTAACAATACAGTTTAATGACCACATGAAACACAAATAATCCTTCACAGACTGTATTTTACAGCATGTGATCTAATGCTAGATAAAGCCAGTATCAAACTGTCCATGCAAACACAGCAGAGGGATAATGGGTAGTTCCTGGTGCTAACACAAATGCTTTGTATGGATTCATTTTGTCCTGTCTTTAATTGTATTGGACCTAAAACGACACATTGACGTGAACAAAAAAAATCCATTTATTGTCATGGATAAACAATAAGGTTTATGTGAACTAAAATCTTCAAATTGGACCAGAATGCAGAGTGACTACAGTACCTGATGCTTGTAACTTAATATTAAAACATTTCTATTTTAATTCACTGAATCATGTCAAGTTAAACATCACTAGCACTTTTTTATTCCAGTGAATACAATATTTGTAAAGTGGCAGTAGTGTGGATCTGTGTTTAATAGTTACCTCCAGGTCCCCTTTGGTAATACAAGCTTCTTCTACACGGAACTGAAGGTCCTCAACCTTCCTGTTAAACAGACAGAAAAATCACACTTGTTTTTTGTTTCATCTTCATTGAGAAATGGAAAGATTAAGCCAACTCAGCACATTTCCTTTATAAAACTGTAAGAGTACACTAGCATCATGATCTCGGCTTTCACTCTGTATCTCAATCTGCATCTTTGACCCCCCTGGGAAGTCTTACCTACGCTCCTCCTCCAGCTGATTCAGGAGCTCCACTTTTTCTTTGTCTGCAGCTTCTACCAAGGCACGTAACTGATCCATCTTACTCTCCATCTTCAATGGGGGTTAGACAATGGACAAATATGTTTTTTTACACACAAGAAAGGGCACTAAAGAGATAGTGTAGATCTGAAAACACTAAAGGATGCACAGGGGTTCATGCAAACTGAAACTTATCAACCACTGGTGAGCTGACCTGCTCCTGATCATCCCTGAGCAGGTTCATTTCCTGCTCCATCTCTCCAACATGGCTGGTGGCCTTGGCAACCTCGGCTCTCTCCATGTCCCTTTCAGCCATTAGTTGCTCAATATGCTGTTGCTTCTCCTTTAATGCCTCCTGCAAGGCTGTAGTGCCCGAAATCTTGCGATTATACCTTGATGATGTCTCTGTTAGCTATGGGGAGACAGAGGAGAAACTGGTCAAACTGTTGAACTGCTGCGCAAGTAAGGAATTGTATGAGTACAACTTTTTAAAACTGATGTTTAAAATTTAGTGTGTCTCACCAGGCCTGTGCGGCTCGGCTTTGCGCTGACAGAAGACGCAACAGAGCTCATGGTGCTGATGGACGAGGCACTGGGGCTTCTCTTCAGTCCTGATGGAGTAGACACTACTTTCCGAGCTGCTGCTGCTGCTGCTGCTTTAGCTTTGGCTGGTGTGGTGGAAGGGAAGCCGATGCGTGTCACTTTATGCACTGGAGCAAATAAGCCATATTTGGGTTGGCACTGAAAATACCTGGTAACAGATAGTGGAATACAGTTAATGGAGAAAATGGATATGGAGATGACGCACACAACAACTTTTCGTTTTTCGTTTACATATCCTGTGATGTTTGTACCTTGTGCCTGCCACTGCTCCGTCATTCTTTCCTAAAGGTTCATCCAGTTCAACACCACACCATTCCCCTTTGGCGAAATCAGTTTCTCCAAGAAAACGGACCACTCCTGCCTTTGTACCACCAACCTGAGAGGAAAATACATTAGCAACCATGTAATCTCCTTAACAGATAAGAGAAGTCTTGTAATCATCTTAAAGTGAAATCATTCCATCAAAGCAACAGAGGCAAATATGTTACAGCTTTCAAAATAATGTAGTCAAAGTGTCAACATTAGCCATATTTCCACCAAGTAGTTCAGTTCAGTATGTCACACAGTTATTTGCATTGTTAAACAGTGAGACGGGTCCCAAAACAACCGATCCATACCATCCCAGTTTTTATTAATATCATTCAGTGGTATGGCTACTATATGGTGGAGCCATGTAGTAAAGTCTGATTTGCCGACAGAGAACAATTACTTATGTGAAGCTTGGATAAACTTGTGTTTTTCCATGCAGCCTTCTCCCAAACAAAGCTTGTTGTCTTCCAGTGATAAACAGCACCATGCCAGAACATTGTATGCTGGATGTCCTCTGTTACAATATGTCCCGCTGATATGACATTGCACTATTTACAGAGCAGGTAAATAGTTTTGTAATTTATGTAACTAGCCGTTACACCCTGTGGTCTACTGTTCTAAACCACACCATGCATAGCTGAACTGCCGTGTACCACTTGGTGGAAATGGTGCAACATAAAACTCAATACGTTTTGAATTATTTAAAAAGACACAACATGGAACTACATTTGCTGGTAGTAAGTACATTTCCTCTGCAGCTCCATTGTCAAGAGTGACACTTCCTCTTAAAATAATGTGTTACATCACCTCCCGACTGAGGAAAGAGAGAAATAAGAATCGGTACAGCGGAAGGAAGGTGCTGATCAAGATATAATCAGACCTACAAAACTGCAAACAGATGGTGACTACATTTGATAGAAACAAAGCATCCAATGAATGAGATACGGATGTTTGTTGGAATAAGAGGACATGTTTAATTTGTTAATTTCTCTGAGATCATTGCACGGAAGAAGAGGAAGTGTTTTGTGAGTGAGTTTGTGATTCTAATACACAAAAATTTAATTTTAGAGCTCTGTCACTTAGATAAAACAGGTGCATTTTTAAAAGGTTTAAATACTACAAAGAATTTACCAAGACACGGTCACCCATCTTCAGTTCCCTTTCGCCTTTCTTGACTGACCCAGTCTCGGAGAGGTTGGAGACAGATTCACTATTTGTGCGTGCAAGGTTGGAAGATGTCGTAGCTGGTGTAGCTGGTGTAGCCGGCGTAGCCGGTGCAGATGGTGCAGCTTGTGTAGTGGTGGAGGGCTTCTTGTCTGTTGTGGTAATTGAAGGTAATGTTGATTTTGTGGCAGGGGTTTGAGCTGCCACACTACCAACTGAAGGTGTGGGTGATGCAGCTCGGGAAGCTGGTGCTGTCTGAGTTCCATTCGCCTCCATCTCCGTGCGAGACAACTTGGATGGGCGGGTAAATATACCTCGCAGTGCTTCACACTGGAAGTAGCGCACCCCTGCCACTGACCCATCATTCTTCCCAATCGCTTCATCGAGAACAATCCCTGCCCACTGTCCTGGGGCAAACTGTGTCTCTCCCAAAAACTGAATGTAGCCTGGCTTATTCCCATTCACCCAAACCCGCTCCCCAACCTGGAAGCTCTCCTCATCATTTTGAGCATCTCCTCCACTGGCACTCACAGTGGACTTGTCGGGTTTAGCTCCTGTTGCAATATAAGGTGAGAAGAGAGAGAAATTACATGACAAACAAATGTAACCTTTCCTCTTAACATGTGCTTACTAACAAAGTGTTGAAACTCATGTTTAACAGTTATGCATTCAAAAATGTGTACGGAGAACAACACGTGGTTATGTTGGTTAAAATTTACATGTAAATATTTATTAGTTACTGGTGACAATTTTGATGTCACAATCTCCCCATCACTCAAACAAAATAGTCACATGCCTAACCCTTCCCGTACTGTAAAGTATTTATTTATTTATTTATTTTTTATTTATTTTTTTATTTTGGTCATGACATTTAGATCACTCATCACATAACAGTGCAGTTCACACAATATACATAACCGAAAGGGAATGCGGGAGAAGCAAAGCTTAACTAGTCCCGCCCCCATTATCATCATACATTTCGTTTCCTCTTCTTCTTTTTTTTTTATGACATTTTGACAAAGAAAACATGTTTCAGCATCCGATAGCACTCAGAGATATGGTCTAGCTCTAGACAGTCAACTCCGACTCCATGTGTGTTTATTCATGTGTCCATGATGTTCCGTCACGCGTGATATTCTCGACTTGTTGCCTGGCATATTCAACTTCCCAAAAGTCACAAATAATCCAATCAATAGAGGGCAATGCATCATATTATTTTTTATTTTTTATTTTTTCACTTTAGTCATCTATTTCATCCGTAGGATTCGTAAAGTAAAGCCAATATATAAATAAATAAGCTTTACAGAGTATGCCTTGTATTTTAGAGGATGTGTAGATGTTCAGGTTTTTTTTTTTAATTTTAGCCAACCATAGCCCAAGGAACATATTCCATGCATTACAGAGTGCAATCTTTGTCTCTAGCAAGGAAAATGAACATGTAAGAATATTGTTAAACTTAAATTCCTGGGATCACACAGATTTCTAAAATGTGTAGGAGTTTGTTGCTGTAAACAAAAGGCCAGCAAAATAAACATGAGAACTTTCTCTGAAACTTACCTGTGCTGGGGTTGGTCTTGGGAGCTCCTGTCCCAGGGGGCCGAGCTATCTTGCTGGGCACTTTGATCCCACTAGACTTGGCTGTGCTCATGTTTCCTCCGGTAATCCGTTACACAAGGCTTGTGTCCGTCCGTGGGTACAAGCTGACCCCACACCATCAAAAAAAACTGGCTGCAGTTCTGTGATGGTGAAGTTGTTCTCTCCACAGCAAAACCAATAAAACAAAAAGAAAAAAAAAAAAAACAGGAAAAGGGAGGAGGGGAAAAAAATTGGTCCTCACAAAAGGAGCCTGTTTGGAGCAGATGAAAGAGAATTATTTTACTATGGTTATCAAATGGGCTTAATGTTTGAACAGATGGTGCATTTAGACAGTGTATTATCAAGTATAGAGCAGGTCAGTGTTTCCCTGTTTGTGAGTGGCAGCCCACACACACTGTTTTGAATTGGGACTGCAGTAACTGTGTTAACACCTAAGGTTGCTGCTCTTCATATTTCACATATAACCTTTACGTTAATTAACCTTGCAAATGTATTATTTGCTGAGTTCAACTCTTCCTGGCCAATTGGTGTTGTGGGTGGCTCTGACAGCAAGAGAATTAAGATTGAATTATGGACTGAGCAGCAAGTAGAGATATATAAGTTCATCAACTTTGTTTTGCCTCTCTGTAAATGGTGGCACTTTCTCTCTGTTATGACAACAAGCTTCTCAGCACCCATGTATGTCAGTCACAAACCTAAAAATACTCCTTCAAAGGTTGGCTAATGGGTTGACTATTTTGATGCCTTCATGAACTTCTGAATAGCTCATCGTTCTGTGACATTGACCAGGGTACACACAGTACCACAAACATTTTCTCACTCAGTCCGTCATGTTAAATCATGTAATTCCGGTTGGCAACCTTTTCAAAAATGGGATTTCTGGAGAAATAGATTATCATGTTTGTCAGACCTCCAAACAACAGAAACAGACTGGTTGAATAGACTGCTGTAAACAGTCTGCCGTGTTGCTAGCTGTTTGATAATGACTGTCACGTGGAGTTAGGTTTTTTTCCTTTTTCCTTTTTATTATTTAACCGAATTAGCAAATCTGGTGTCAAAACACTGCAGTGCTTTCAGTTCGAGCTCAATGTCACAGATCTTCAGCATGCCCATGTATGATTTCTTCTCTGTGGTAGTGTCAGACACCAAGCCTGAAGCATGACCATGTGACCACACTCAAAGCAGGAAAAACCAATTATTATAAACAAGCAACCTAAGCCAACCAGTCAGACAAGCCGTAGGTTAGGACACCATGTGTAAAATTCTCATATAGTGTTCATTGTCAGTGTAAAAAAAGCTGAAATTGGAATTTGCTTTACAAAGAAAAAAGGATCTTAAAGAGGGAGGAGTGACTAATCATTAACCGAATTATTTTCTATACACGTATGCCAAAGAAATGTCCTCCTCACCCACCCTAATAAACCATTTACAATATATAAATGTCACAAAACTTACTTCATCATATTTGCCAGCAGACTATTATGTTAATAGGAGACTGCAAATGCCAACAGAATACAGGAGCAATAAAAAAGTTGCTTTGAATGCTTTAGATTCATGAAACTTCCAAAATTCCTTCACTGTGAAATAAACCTAAAAAAAATATTAAATCAGCAAACCAATGAAAATGTGTCAGTACCACTCTCTTCCCCTGCAAAGTGAAAGCATTTTGATTCCATTTCAAGTCAGTCAAGACACATGACCTCACACTAGGTAGAAATCCAATATAGAACTTGTTCAACAGCATCAAACAAACACACCTTTGATTCCTGCAAAAGAGCTTAATTACAGCAGTTCACCAAAACAACCAAGATGAAACACTGTCAAATATCCTCCAAGATATTTCTCAGCAGAGAATGAAGGGTGAACATTAGACTGTACACGACCTAGTTTGAAAGTGATGTTCCAGTTTACCCCTGCTGTGTCTTTGAATGCAACTGATTTTTGCCTTTAGGTTAAGAGGAGGCCAGAGAACACTTAAACAGTGTAAGACTGCATGGTGTAATTTAAAGACATTTAATATATAGTTTTAATATATAGTTTAAAGCAGAAACATGTTGAAAGAGAAAAGCACCTAGCCTTCTTATATGCCCTCATTGGTGAGCTGATGCAGTCATCTGAAAATGATCAAGTTAGTCTGGAGAATTTAACAGCAGTAATCTTAATCTTCTGCCACTGACACTTACTTTACTCTGCATCCAGAGAAGAAGCCAAATACATTGCCTTAGTTTAAGAGTAAATAAAGTAATTCTCAATATGGCTACAGCTGTACCCAAGTCCTTGATTTTTCTGACCTGAATTGATAAATAGAAAAAAATTACTGTAAAACAGAACTGAGATTAACCTACTTCTAAAATTACATCATAGACTTTATACACTTCCATATTTGTAATGCGAGACATTTTACAGGCAAACCACCAGCACCATGAAGTGTTCATTGTACACTCTCCTGCCTCACATAATCTGAGGTATTGAAATATTATTTCAATGAAGCATATCTTGTTGCAAAAGAGTAAAACCATGTGATACAGATAAGGACTGAGAGAAGTTTCAAATTCAGCTTCACCCAGGGAGCAACAACAACATTTAAATCAGAGCCATGAGCCTGATTCACCAATAGATTTTTTACCCAAATCAGTAAGGAGTTATTGTCATCAGAGATTTGTTTTTACTGTTTTGAGCTATACTCCTACTCTCCATACTCTTTATTTCATCACCAAGGATATAGTGAGTGCTGGCAATTTATTTTTGAGGAAACATCTGTTGGAATGATTATGTAGGCTCCTGCTAACACAGACATAGGAAGGTGTAGAAAAAGGGGCCCAACAGGACATAAACACAGAATAAAAGCCAGGAGAAGAAGCACCCTGTGTCCTCAGTGTCTGTGAGTCACCGGTTAGCAACCTTCACTGTGCAAAAGCAGTCACTAAACATCAACACAGCACTACCCTACACAAATTCTGGCTCTTATAACTGAGGCATGAAAGAGTGCATACATACATATTTATACACATATATATACACACACACACACACACACACACACACACACACACATATATATATATATATATATATATATATATATATATATATATATATATATAAAATCCAGACCTTCTTAAACCTTCCAGTTGAAAGACAACTGGCACCACCGTGAACTTTCAAGTGGAGGGTCAAGGGTTCGATTCCTGGCTGTGCTAGTGTACATGCTGGACAAGACAACGCCACGTTGCTCCTGACAAATTAGTATGAAATGTGTGATAGAAAAAGGGGCTGCACATAGATGAGCAGTAAGAATGTGTGAGTGAAGAGAAAAACTGTAGTGTGAAGCAGCTTTGAGTAGTCTTCAAGAGTAGAAAAGCACGATATAAATGCAGATCATTTCATCATCAAGTTACACGTTTGACTTCCTCACAAACGTAATCAATTATCAGTATAAATCAGTATTCTTAAAATACACATACAACGAGTAGAAAGCTCTGCCATATATCGAGCGTGTCAGTGCACGCAATCCAGTGTGTTTCTTTGAAATGTAACAGAGGCTTAATCATATACATTTTAACATTTAACATTTTAACACAAAAACTGCCCAATAAAATAGGAGACATTGATCAATCTAACATACGACATGGCGAATCTGAACAGAGCACTGCTCGCCCGTTAGCCCGCCTTGTCACCTTTAACTGCTAACGGATTGAGAGCTGTCGATGAGGTGGCACGTCTGATTACAGTGAAGCATTGATATACAGTACGCTAATGTATTCGGTTTTTAAATATCTAAATAAATAATATTAAAATTGTTCATGCCTCCACGTGTTGAAACAACAGAATCTGACCAATAGCCGTTAACTGTCATAAGCTTTGAAGCGCACGAAACAAATTCCTCAAGTCCAAAAGTCTCCGCAATGTCACAGCAGCTCCAGTAGGGAACACTGCTGCCAGAAGTTGGGAGTCAACATGGCAAGTTGCGGGTTAGCGCACCTGTAAATGTGCTCTGTGTTGGTGTAGTTAAACCAGCAAGTTGACTGTCTGGTATCTGTTCGCCTTGAATATTGAAACCACGAAAACAAACAGTCGTAATGTGAGTTAACGTTAGCAGAGAGGCCCGAGCGAGCCGGTGGACTGGTCAGGACTGGATGAGGTGGTTAGCTGTGGCTAGCTCAACTAACACCTCAAGTAACATCTACACCACATGAGCAACTTTTGTTTAACGATGGCGTTTTACATTCCTGGTTCATCAGCAGCAAAATGACAAGTTGTCTTACAGAAACGCGTGAGCATCACACTGACCTGATATGTGATATACAGCCGTCGTCGTCCTTTGAGGGTAAAAAAAAAGACACAGCTAGCAAGCTAGGTGGAAAACTGCTACGACTACTGCTCAGATCATAAACTGGGAGGAGACACCTCGATCACAAGCTGTGGCCAACCTCATCAAAGACGTTATGTGTAGTAAGATGATGCACTCCCTCACGCAACCTACGGATGAGCGTAATGCCAACGTAGGAGCCTACCAAAGATCACATGTGCAGTAAGATGATGCACTCCCTCCCTCCCTCACGGCAATTAGACTGTACTGCTACAGCTAGGACTTCAATAAGTTTTATTATGTTTGCTGGCAAAGTAGTGTTATATTGTGTTGTGTATTGTAATACTATATTGTCTTACACATTTCTTCTTTCTCTGAATGAAAAATTGTTTGAAAACATTATGACATTAACACCAATCATTTGAAATCTGATTCTTTAAAGTTGGAAGTCAAACTTCAGAGCCTTGTTGGCTGAAGTTGATGAAACAAATTGCAGTGAATTCCCACTTCACATTTAGATTTGTATATTGAATATAAATCTACTGCCTTTGACAATATATGACAAGTTCACTCAATCACTCATCCTCTGCCACTTTATCCTCCACATGAGGGTCATAGGGGGCACTGGTGCCAATCCCAGCTGACATAGGGCGAAAGGCAGGGTACACCATGGACAGGTCTCCAGTCCATCACAGGGCCTCATAGAGACAAACAACCATTCACTCTCATGGTCACATTACCAAATTGTTTTATCGTTTTTGGACAGTGGGAGGAAACTGGAGAAACCACAGAAAACCCACACACACACTGGGAAAACATGCAAACTCCATGCAAAAAAGCCCTTGTTCTGACCAGGTCACAAACCCAGGTCTTTCCTTATATTACAAGGTGCGATGCAATTTTTTGTCTTACTTAGCAAGAGGTTAAATAAATGCAAGACTCCTAGGTTCAGCACAGCCAGAAAACGTACTGTAATGTATGTATGCTTGAGTGTAGGAATGACTCGATACGATGCGTATTGGAGTCTGATACTTGCTAAAATCACCGGATCAGAAATCCTATGTATTGTATGCATCTCTATACACAAAGTTAAAAACCAGCTACAGCATTTTAGCTGAGACGTGTTTTAGGCTTTTTATTTCCAGAATAGCAGAATGTGTTTCACAGTTGGAGAATTATGCCTTTGAAATAGCTTAGAATGGATGGCACAAATGTTCTGTTAACTGCTTTGTAGTTCAAAAGGTCTCAAATGGCTGTATATGACAGATTTTGGTTGATACTCACAAAAAGGTAATATTGTACCATCCTTACTGAGTGAATATATTTTTACATGAATATGGAAAAATAACTGTGAGAATTTAGTATTTTACTGTATTTTTGTAGGGTTCGATGTAGAGTTGTCTAAAATTAACAGGGACATTCATGAGCACAATCAGAATTCTAAAATATAATTATTTTGTCTGCAACAATCATTTTGGAAAAATTGCATTGATAGAAGAGGATTACACCTGCAAAAAGAAAGCTGAAAAACAAATCCACATCTAAGTATGGCTTCTCAACGAAATAAAACGCTGAGGAATGCAGATTTAATTGACAATTTCAAATCAATTCCAGGGCGACAAAAATAGAAAAACCCATTAACAGAATTATACAAAAATGAATACAGAACAGGAAATTGTCATTTTACAAATGTTACAATAAAATCCACAGTCCCGATAACACCACTACTTGAGCCTAGTTTGTCAAAAGCTGATGGATGAAATGCCCTTGTGACTAAATGCTAACAGGTCAAATAATATAGCGTAGACATTCAACTTTGTACAAAATAATAAAGAGTTAAAAAAAACATTCTTGATCGAATGGACATGAAAATAGAAGTTTTTGCTTAAAATACCCATCTATCATTTCATAGTTGGGACTGTACATCTTTACTTTTTCTTCGCCAAACTTCTGGGGGAACATTTAAGTAAGTCTCTGATCCTGAGGTATGTCCCTGTGGCTTCAGCGACTTCGGTGAATTCTGGTGTTTCTTCAAATGGAACGATTCCCGCAGCAAACTTGCTCCGATGAGGAACAGCTGTTACCTTATCGTCATGCTTAAGAGAAGCACAGTTTTCTGCACCTGCATCTGGGTTCTGCAGGCTGTTGTCTTGGGCTTTGAGTGGTTCGAGACTCTCAGTGCTGTTTTCTTGGACTTTGAGTAGTTCAGGACCCTCAGGGCTGTCATATCTGACTTTGAGTGGTTCAGGACTCTGAGGGCTGTCGTTTTGGACTTTTGGTGGTTCAGGACTCTGAGGGCTGTCGTTTTGGACATTTGGTGGTTCAGGACTCTGAGGGCTGTCGTCTTGGACTTTTGGTGGTTCAGGACTCTCAGGGCTGCCATCTCTGGGTGGTTTAGGACTCTCAGGGCTGTCATCTTGGACTTTAATTGGTCCAGGGCTCTGAGGACAAATCTCTTGAACTTCTTTTTCCCTTTGACTTTCACCACTATGACAACTTTCTGCAGGTGTCATTGTGTCCATTGCATCCTCCTCTGTTTCAGTGTCGACCTGCGCAGGCGTGGACACACTTGGTGAACTGGGTAGAGGTGTACCCATCGCAGGTGTCTCACAGTCACTACTAGTGGCAGTGTCTGCATTTTCTAAAGCTGCCCAAATCAGCCTCTGCTGCTCCTCCAGTTCCTCCAATGTCAGTTCATCATCTGTTCCTTCCACAGTCTCATTAACTACTACCCAGTTCTGCCCTCGCAGAGCAGGGGAGCCATTGTTGGGTGTAAGAGGAGGTGTACCTTTGGGGAGAGGTGGGGGAGTGGGTGTAGCTGGAGGAGTGCCCTGAGGTAAAGGAGGAGGTGAACTGAAGCAAGGAGAACCAGGGGGCAGCGGTGGTTGGAAATGAAAGTCACCAGGGCCATTATTATAAAGTGTCCCTGGGTCTGAGAGAAGACATTAATAAAGTCACAGAAAGATTAATATTTGACACTTTGACCAAACAGAGAAGCAATTTAGTATTTAAAAGTATTACTGTGTATTATTCAGCATCGCAACTATCAATAAAACATTTACTTCTCAGAACATGGAAATGATTAAGAAAAACTATATTTATAGTGTTATTTGTTGTCTCAAGTAATTACAAAGTGTTAAACTGAATGACTTTTCCTGCAAATAAAAGTGAAATAAATTAAGTTACCCGATTCAATATCCATGTCCGAGCTCCTGCAGGAGTAACGATCAGGACTGTGCCGATTCTTCTTCTTTTGCTGAGGAGATGATTCATCCGAATCATGGCGCCTCTTGTTGCAGTTGGCACCAGGCTGTAGGCATGGACAAATCACATGTGGCATTAAAATGGATTCACTGCATGTGGGCAGCACAAACTCACAGACAGAAGCTACTTGTCACCCCATATGTCATTTAAACATGAATTTTTGTTTTCCTAATGTTACCAGAGACCCAAGGCTTCCGGTTTTACCGTGTGTTCCCAGAACCAAACAGTGAAGCAGCATTGAGTTATTCTGCTCCTCACCTGTGGAACAAACTTCCTGAATACCTGAGGTCTGTTGACTTTAAGCTAATGTTTACTGCAGCTTTTTCTTAAACTCTCAGATAATCATCTTTGTTATATATTCATTCTTGAATTTTAACTTTTATGACTGTAATGTTTTGCTTTTATTATGATTAATATTATTTTAATATTGCTTTTATTCTGCAATTATCGAAATATATTTCTGTCTTTGTAAAGCACTTTGAGTTGCCCTGTGTGTAATTGTGTTATACAAATTGACTTTCCTCATCTTACCAGCTAGTTTAAGGAACTAATCCTCAAATATCTCAGGAGCTACATTAATATCCCTTTTTCTGCAACACAACATAACAGTATTTGCAGGCTACAATAAATTTCAAATTGTGAATAAACTGGACGTACCATTGTAAACAATAAAGCCAGTATTTCAAAAACACAAAATACATTAAAAATTCTTACATAACACAGATTTAATGAATGCATAATTTGCGGATATCAATAGGGCAAGCAAAAATGTATTCAACTTTGTAGAGTTTTTTTCCATCACAATGATTGTGAAGACACACATAAGACAACCAAACACTGAGCAATTTAAAAAGCGATTACCATTGGAAAGTTGTTGGACAGGTAGGCAGCATAGTTATGCTTCATGTGGTTGCTCTGCATTGGCAATGAACCATACAGCATGAAATCCTGCAGGTCAGAAAAAAAAAAAGATGCATTAAACAGAATCAACTGCATCCTCTCACCTCAGACGACACATATCCAAGTAATTCCTCAGTATAGTAACTTACATTAATAAAAATTGAATTTGTGACAGGAAATGAAAAAGTAATATTATTATGTTAATATAGCTGAAATATAGGTGTTTCCATTCATGCATTCATGTGCCGAAGCACTTACATCTTTCGTAGTGTCTGATGCGGGGACATTAAAGCCTGGGAAATCTACCAGTTTGGAAACATCATAAGAGGTGTTTTGTGAATTGCTGTTCTCTGTCCCACTGCCATTATTTGGAGCTACAAAAGAGGGAAAAACTGATTAAGCACAACTTCTGCACAAATCAGAAACATCTTTACGGTTTTAATTCAAGTGTGATTAGTGGGGCCTCATACATAAATCTTAAGTTTGTTTTGTAACATACCATTCCCATCATACAGCAGCAAACCAGAATCTTCCATCTCAGCCTCTTTGAGCCAGCCTGGTGGGTAGCCTAACTGCCTCATGCGATAAATCAGAGGCGGCAGGGTGTTGGCATCAATGCCCAGTGCTGTCAACAGCTCCTCACTATTTACATTGACAACACAGTAAAAAAAGTAAATCATCAACACTTACTTTAAGTTGTTAATAGACATTGCATGTGGTTCCCTTCTGTATTGCTCTTACCTTATGACTCCAGGCTTGTATTTAGCAAACCGCTCTTCCACTTCATCAGCATGGTATCGTTGGTTACTCAGTGCGGACTGGCTGTTGTTTTGGTTGAACTCCTTGCGTCTCTCACTAATGGCAGCCATGTCTTTTGGCTATAGAGGTGACAAAATAAAAAATGCAGTCCATCAATTATTCTGTGTTGGTCTAAAGCCATACAATGAATAATGAATGAGTTACTGAATGGTAAATAATTAGTCCTACCTTGGGGCAGTCTCTTATCTGATGACTGCCGGAACCACAGTTGAAACACATGGACTTGGGTCTGCAATGAACAGATCAGTAACAGGCTCATTCTTATTTCACAGTGATGCTACACAAAGTGACTTCACAAGGCAAAGCAAATCTTATATAGAAGATGGAATTATTAGGTCATACCTTTTATCTTTCATTTCAATGTCCTGTCCATCTGTTCCCACAATTTGGTTAAAAACCTGGTGATAGCTTTGCAGTTATTCAGGAAATTATACTAAATTTGACCACACCATATCAAATTATGCTGTTTGCTTGTGTGTTGCCAATTATTTACGGACAATAAAAAAAGACAATCTCTCCTTGAAAACTAAATGAATCACCCAAGAGAGATCACCTGAAGAGAACAAAGACACGCTGTGAACATCTGACACTGTGCCAATTTATCCATCTTAAAGATACGTGGGAAGGTCCCATCCCTCTGTAAGCTGTGGGTTTTCATTGACCAGAGGTTGTCCAAGTTTATCAACACTGAAAGTAGTGAAATATAAGACACTGCCAACCACCTAAGACAGAAAAGTAAGAGTAGCGATTATGATGCAGTGCAGAACACAAACCACTGAGACATACCATTGGAAAACACCAGGTCAATAACTCACTTTAAAAGCCTCTGATGTTGTTTCTACACTGCTTGAAGATGATTTCAGTGGATCTTCATCCAAAGCAAAAGCTGAATTCTTTAAAGTGAGAAAAACACAATTAGTTTTATTACTTTAAAGGTAATAACAGTTAAGAGTAAAATCACATTCTGGTGGAATACCTGAGGCTTCACATGGAAAGAGGATTTCTTTTCATGACTTGGTTTCTGGTGCTTCATAATCACACTGCAGATGCAATCTTCAATCTCTTGACGACATTGTCTAGAAAAAAGACATTGATTACTTAGGTCTTGAATGGTGTGAAGGCCCTATTATCTTTGCTTTGATTTTTTTCTCCTCCATCACAATTACATGTTCTTCTTCTTTTAAAAACAACCTGGAGAATCTATACTGACAGGTGTAATGCTGCTCTCCAAGTCATTAATCCACAGTTCTTATTCCTTTCCATAATTGCATTTTAGCACCAGTGGACCAATAGAGAGAGGATATGCAAGGCAATTTGCCAGGCAAGTGATGCTGAATCCACTGTGCATCTCCACACACACCCTGGCTAAAGCTGGATGCTAGGGATGCACAATATTGGACTTCTTTCCAATATCTGTAGCTTGGGCCGACAACCGTTGCCGATACTGATATATTAAAATGTTTCCCTGCGCCATTTCATGTCAAAGCAGATGCAGATATACACATTCTTAAACGTCAGTCAGTCATTATCTACCGCTTTACATTCTTAAATGTGTAAAATGAATTAAACATTCAAAAAAATAATAGTTGTAGAGGGTGCAAGCATAGAGTTAGGGAGGTAGCTGCTTATTCAGCTCACTGTTTTCATCATTAGTCATATTGGATGACCCAAGTGTGTTTGTCGATATCCGATAATACATTTTAAATCCAATATCTGCAGACAGATGTTCTGTCAGTAATATAGTGCTTCCCTACCGGATGTGATCAGTGATGGAGTTGGTGACAGAAAACTCCACTTCAAAAATAGTTCTAAGGCTCCAGAACAGCACCACAGCCAGAACCGCGTCTGTGTGAAAGCACTAAAAGATGCCTGATATCCAAGTCTTCATTTTAGGAGTGCTCTCTGAGTCATTAATATAACAACAACAAAAAACATTATCGGGCAAATAAATATCTCAAAAGGAAACAATGTCTCACTTTGAGATGCTGTTGTTTGCATAAAGGATTTGAAGAAGTGGCCCATCCATGTTGACATCTCCAATAGTGATGCCACTGTGAAGTCAGAGGGAAAGGTAATCATGTTTGGTTAGGGGATGAACAGTTCGTTTATAAGTTTGAAAACTGCTTTATCAAGTGACATCCCATTACCTCGGTCGTGTCAGGATGTTCAGCTTCCTTCTTAAAACTTGATGTGATTCACGTGTTAAGGAAACAGACTAAAAAAACAACATTACTTTCAGTTCACACATTCACTGTTGTGTTTACAGACGAGAAGCTAGCAGCAATGCTAGCTAACCCATAGACAGCTAGGGCTAGTGCTAGCATACACTGTGACAGAAGGATATTCTCCTCCGTGAGTCTCTGGATGTGGTCCTCACACTCCTCCATTCTGCCCCGGAAATGCTTCGCCTCCTCGCGGTCCTCCTCCTCCTCTTCTTCAACATCTTTAAAGCGAATGTGCGTCGAAACCTGCGGCACAAATTCATCGAGCTGTTCAAAGAGCTCGTTATCCCCGAAATCCACTTCAGCCATTTTTACCCAGCAGCTCTGCGTCTGTGGGCGGAACCGAATAGAAAGGAGAGAGGTCAAAGGTCAAAGCAAATACTTCTCGTCGTCATTGGTCATTTTATATCACGTGACAATTGAGGGTTGACGAGGAGATTTAAAAGAGGTTTTGCCCTCAGTCTTGTGTTACAGGTTACAAACACATACTGCAGAAAATAAATAAACAGTTTTTTTCTCACAGGAGGTGAGGTTACACACGAAGAGACCACGAAGACTACACAGCAATCAATGGGCAAACGTCTACACCCATGGTTCCCAGACTGTGGTGTGTGTACCACCAGTGGTATGCAAGCTTCCTCCTGTGGTACTTGGAGGAAAATCTCCAATACTATTCTACTGTGTATACCAGGGTATTTGATCGAAGTGGAGCTGCGGAATTTTGACCAGCGTGTAGAAAAATATAAAATATACCCCATATCACCCCATATCAGAGACAAATTAAACTTCACAGATATTGTTGTTGAGTTAGTTTTCAGATAAGATTTGCTGCATACAAATCTTACAAAGGCAAAATAAAGCATACAGTTTACCCCATAAATAGGTAGATTGTATTAGTTATAATTAGATTAGATCATGTTTTATACTTTGTGATATAATACTAATTAATTTCATTTCATTTCATTTGATCAAAATAAATATGAAAGTGTCAATATTTTTGGTGTTCCTCTTTGTTGTCTGGACTGAGGCAGCGTCTTTGGCCTGTAAGGCAGAGTTGAGGGCCTGAAATACTCGCGTTGAACAGTTCGTTCCATTGACGCAGTAAGGTGTTTTGCGGCACTTTTTAGTGTGTCATTCGTGTCTAGTTTTGATGTCCACGTCGATCAAACTTCCCACGACACCAGACACAGCCGTGACTGAGTGGGAAGCGTTATTTGTGTCCAACAATGTCAGGTTGCTCAACAATGCACTTAACTCTGCCACAGTGGGACGCTGATCCACGAAAAATACGCTTCATTTTCTTGGTAAATATGACATCGTTCAGGCTGACAGCGTGTCCACACAAGGTGAGTGTTGACTTCAGAGGATCCAATGTGCGTTTTCTGTCTATGAAACGCTATAAAACTGTTATAAAAGGTTAAAGCAAAGAAAATATGGATTTATTGTTGCTATCAAACCACACACAGCCCATGATGAGCTGCTACCATCTTCACTAGAAGTGTATACTGGAAAATAAACGCGTAAACATTGGGGTAAACCTAAAGCATGCCATTTGAAGACTATATTTTGACTGAGCATTAACACAGTATTATTTTTTTTATAAAGTTTGAATCTCATTTTTATTTAAATGTCATCGTGACAGTTAAATAAAACGTTTGGTCATGAAAAGGAATGTTTTCCTAAATGAAAATGACAATATTATGAAAGTTGATGAATCCAGTAATGTAATGTTACATGTCAAAGTGTTTGCTCAGTGCAGAAACATTATCAGTATGTATTTACTTTATGATTCAGGACATTGTGTCAATTATTTCATAGAAATCATGTCATTTGTGTTAAAAAAAAAAGAAGAGAAGAAAACACAAGACAAGAGAAATTAAGAAAACTCCCCAAATAAAATAAAAGGTATTCAATAATAATATCTAGGACGCAAGTCATCATTTTCTTCTAATCAATATTTTCAGATCACACTCAAACCAATTATTACAATAGTTAACCATTAATTTAGTAATCTTGTTTCAATGCTCAAGTACACGTCTCCATCCCATTTAGAACGCATACAAAAACACACATCTTCTCTTCGCTCAGTGGATCTTTCTACTATTTTTTAAAATAATGTCAGTCTTTATGATCTGTCCTCACTTTGGCTTAAAGATGTCATTTATTTGTATGTTCTTTATCCCGTGTGTTATTTTTGCCATAATATATTTCATTGATTGTTTCTTTCCACTTATTTGTTTATCTGCGATGCCAGTTAATGTTTAAGAGTCAGTTTTATTATTATAATTGAATTTTTCTGTATTTCCAAGTACAAACTGGATATAAAGAAGACATGAATACTTTACACAATTTTTTTGTCACAATTTTTGCCATTTTAACTTTTTTAGGAAAACCCAACCCAAAGTAAGGGGTTTGGTGTCTACGTGCAGAAATCTGTCTTTTGTACTTATTATATTTACTGTTAATATTTGATTGCTCAGCATTAGGATATTACCCCATACTTAATCTTTATTTTTCAGGGTTCAGTGATTCCCCTGTTTTTAGGAGCTGATGTCTTCTCCAGCACTGATATCCGTACAGAGAACCATCCCAGATATCATGCAAAGTTTGCCAAGAAAGGACTGGCCACAAAAATACATTTTTCTTCAGGTAAAATGTAAACACTAAAACAAAAGTCCTGATAAAAAGACACTGCGACCCAAGAGATGCTTTTACTAGTGCACACACATGCTGACATTCACCTCCAACACTGTCGTCTTCCAGCATTCAGGTTTCATGGATTGAAGGTCCCGACTTCAAATAACAGCCTCTGGTTCTACAGCATTCAAGGACTTTTTCGAGTAGCCTTTGAAATGTACAGTAAACAAGAGCAGCTTGCTGTGCTGGAGAACTTTCAGGTAGATTACTGTTCACATTAAACAGCTCTCCAAAGATGGAGTTATCTTGTGTTCTATGTACATGAAAAATTAATGTTGATATATCATATTTTCTTTGTAGGATGTCTGGAAATCACAGCTTAATGACAGCCCTCTGAAAATGACTTACAGCCTCAGCAGGCAGCTCGACTTACCTGTACCGAGCCACTCGTGTGGCACAGAAGCAGAGATTAAAATGTCACAACCTCAGCTTTGCCATATTAACAGGGAATCGGTGGATGTCGGTGGCAGTAACACAAATGATATGTCAGCAGATCATGATTATTGTGGGTTTACTGTTAAGAACTTGCAAACCAAACAAAGACAAATTGTTTTATCCACAGTGAAGCAAAAACTACGCAGCTTAGATGACAAACTCACGTTGGACACTCAAAGCCACACAGACCAACTGGAAACTGTCCTGCTGCTTTTAGAGAATATTGATCAGTACCTAAATGGGAATCTAGAAGAAAAGGGTGTCACGGAGACTGTGTTAGCCCTGCTAAAGGCCAGGGACTGGGGCTCACTGTATTCAAGTGCCTTACTCACTTGTATAGGAAGGTGGCTGGGCCAGCAGTTTTACGCAGCAAATAACGGCATTAGTCAGAAAGTAGAGGGATTTAAAGTGCAGCATATTGAGCGTATAAGTGACTTGCCACCGGCCGAGGAGCTTGTCACAGAACTTTTCCCAGAAGCCATGCAAATGTTGCTGCTTCACTGGATGGGATTGAGTGAGGAGTCCAACCTGGAGAAAAGACACAGCGAGTACCCAATCCTGCTCCTCATCCTCGAGTTTGCCAACCACAACCTCATCACTGGTGTGGCTCATGTACTTTACTCTAGTCTTATATGTAAATAAAGTCAATTTCCACTAAGGCTTTAACAGTATTTTAATAAATGTGTATTTTATGAACATTTGTAGAGCTTTTTTCCCCCACTGCACATGGAAAGTAATTTAGGTTTGCAAACACTGTACCTGTGTTTGTTGACTGTGAGTGAAAACATCACAAAATTGAATGCTTTTGGTTTACAAATTAGATTATGAATATTTACCCACAAGCATTTCATTTGCTCCACCAAGGAGATGTTTTCAGCAGCAAAACTCAAGAAAATAAAAATAAAGGACAGATTTGAATGAACTCATCTAGGAATGCAAGTTTTGGCCCAAGGAAGAACTAATTCGATCTTAATGATAACCCAGGCGTGGCTATGGATAGCTTTGGCGGTGCCTTTTTCCCCCCTCTCTGTGATTTTGCTTGTTTCAGTTGAATCAATTTGATTCTATCTTCTAAAACATCTTGGATACAAATATTTTAATATGTTCATTTGCAGCCCTTGCAACTGCACTAACTTTGTTAGGGGCAAATGTAATGGTCCACATATGGTACATAAAGGAAAACATAAGTAATGAGGAATATGCAAAACATTGTTCAACACAAAACTAATTTATTTTAAGAATATTTGAAATTTGTGATTACTATTCACAAGCTTTTCCTGATCAGTGGCAATCTTCATGACGTGACACAGCCCACCATCAGGATCTCAGGAGAAATGACACGCGAGCACTCATGACATTGACCTTGAATGGATTTTGCTAAATGGTTGTAAACGGTGTCCATTTGAACCACGTCAGTTTATGTTCAACAATCACAGATCAATATATATTTTAGTTTTTAAAAAAAAATGCTTTAACATCATTCAAAACAAAAATTCTAATTTAAAGGAGCATCAAATAGCAATAGAAACTAATACTTCCTTTTCCAAAGATGTACAGTTACAATCGTCACTGAGAGAAACTCAGCATCTGGCTATTTACATTATTTTAACGTTCCAACGGGTGAGATGTTAGTCTATAAATAAATTCAGATTCAGAGCAACATCCATGCAAGCTTGAGAGCCAGCGATGAACTGGTAGTCTTATATGAACAGATGAATGATTCTGACAGTCAATGGCACTAAATGGAGTCCATTCCACGCGAAAATGAGGATGAAAAGCCAAGGCCCATTCCCCTTTGAGTGTGTGTCTGAGACCGAGCCATCTCGTACTGAACGTCAAGGTTCCTAAACATCTCCTCCTGCTTTTGGAGCGTCTTAATACCATCTTCATTGAGTGGTTTGGAAGTTTCAGCCTCTTCATCCCCCTGTGCAGAGAGCAAATTCAATTAAACGCTGGAGAAGGCAAAAGGTTAGGAGAGATTTCACCAGGATATCAAAAGACAACAAACGTATACTTACTTTAATACCCATTAGTTTGCGAAATTTAACATTTTGGTCCTTGTTTCCAAAATTTAGCTTCTCCCACAGCTCAGCTGTCTGGGACTTGTCCTTGAAAAGGAAATATATATATTTTTTTATAGTGTACTGTAAACTATTTACTGGTGAATAAATATAGGGCAAAAGAAAATCTTACTCCTTCCTTCTTCCCCTGCCATAGCAGTTTCCTCTTTTTCTCCTGGTCTGCAAACTTCATGGGGTTAACCGCAGATGGGTTGTAGAAGCTGGGTACAGCAATACCAGTCTCTGCCAGTGTCTTTGCTTGAAGGGCTGCCATCTGTGCCGCCATAGCAATCTGAGGCGTGACCTGCGTCCCAGAAGCCAAGAGGGCTGCCACGTTGAGGGCAGGGTTTGAGGCAGCTGCCGCTGCAGCCACTGCTGCGATGGGGGCAGCTACTGAAAAACAAAAATACATAGAGCAGCATTAATAACCAAATGCAGATTTGATTCATATCAAAGTCTTTCCACCAGAGTTCACTTTTCACCTGCAGCTATCTCCTGCTGTTGCTGCTGCTGTTTCTCAAACATTTCCTTTTCCTTCTGCTCCTGTAGTTTCTTTGCTCTCTCCAGCCTGGAGGAAGAAAGAGTAGAAAATCACTGGTTAAAAACCCCCAACCCTATTTAGTTTTTCTTCTTCTTTGTTATTCATTGGGGTCAATATGAACCTCAAAGGAAATGATGAGAGAGAGAGCAGGGGCAATGAGCAACAGATTTCCCCAGCCAAAGTCAAACTGTTAATGCTGAAAACAACAGGTGCTTGTTTTTGAGTCTCACATTTTTTGTTGTTTTCCAACCAATTCAATGTATGTCCAGCATTGATGACAAGTCTAATTACAGCCATAAAGAGTGGGTGGAGAGTTTCATTCATATAACTTCAAGAAAGAATATTTCAACCGTTGCTGCTGATGATGATGAGCTTAACATTTAGAACTTCCTTTGGTTGAATTAATGCTTCCTAATCTTTGCTTGAGTTCTAGCCTCATGAAATAGTCATGGTGACTTAAAACAAAAGAAGCTTTACAGCCACAATTGTTTAGATGGAAGCACAAACATTGCCAGCCCATAAAGAATGACCAGTCTCTTATTTTGTAAATATCCTGTTCACTGATGAGTTACCTTCTGGCCAGGGCCTCTTGTGCATCCATAGCTGTGTTTCGACCCCGGAAGACAGGTGGACTAACAGACCTACTTCGACTCTTTCTGCGCACTTTCTCACTCCTTTTCTTTCGCTCCCTGGTGGAACCCAAAATATTGGATGAACACAGTGTTCATGACATGTACAATGGCCAACGTCATGGACAAGAGTTCAAAGACACATGATATTTACAAGAAATGCTTTTTTAAAATTCAGCCTACCTGCTCTTACTACGGCTTTTGCTATGATGACGGTGTTTGGTCCTTGAACCCGAGCGAGACCTGGCCTTCTTCTTCCTGTCTCGGCTGCGTGACCGCGAACGCCGTTTGTCTTTGCTTTTACTGTGATGCCGCCTGTGAGTAACAAGATACATCAATATAAATTAAATATTGAAATGAATCAAAGTCGATGAGAAACACTTAAGATGGTCTACAGTAGATCAAAAATATTTAATGGCGTAATTTCTGCAGTTTGTTGACCAACTAAACCAACCTCTCTCGTGAGTGTGACCTGGACAAGCTCCGTCCTTTAGAGGGCCTCCTGTCTTTGCGTCTGGATCGCTCCTCTCCATTCTCTGCTGAAAGTCTCTCCTGCTCTTGTTGATCATCGGTTTTTCTGTGCGACTTTGATGGCTTCTCAGAGTCCCTCTTTCGTGCCTGTTTTAAGAAGAAGTTGTCTCTTTCAGGAAAATAGTGCAACAAAAAGAGTTAGTACCATGACTTATTGCAGAGGGTATGTAACAAATTTTGAAAAGCTGAAAAAAAATATTTTCAAACAAAGTCATTCTCAGGATTGCAACAGTGTACATGTCTATGATACAGTCAAAGTTGACAACAGAATTTCAAAAATAATCAGGAATTAATCAAACCAGCATGTTTGGAACCTCTCGCATCTTTCAATAGTGGGCATGCAAACCTTAAGATTAGATTCAGAGGAAAAACTTAAATTTAAATTTTCAGTTCAGCCAGATAAACAATTTAATATTATCTAAATATTTTGAATTTGAACCCACTCAAAGTTGGAAATAGGGATGGACATCCAACTAAATTTTAAAAGTGTCATCCAAATCATTCAACACGCAATAGGTAAAAAACACATTTTAACTTCCAAAATACAAGATGTGCATTTATATATTCTTTCCTTAATTCTGCTACTCTACATCTTATGACAAACTTAAGTTTGAAGTTGTCATACAATGTTCTGTCAGTAGTAACAAATTAACAGATTAGATAGCAAAATTGCCTTTATTTTTTTCCAATTTGATTTATTCAAAAGATGCATTAGTTGAATTATGCCCATCCCTAGCTTCAAGAGATGCAAGAGTAAATTCCAATTTTCTACTAAATGTGTGAGACAAATAGGAGTTTGAATGGCAGATAGTTACCTGTCCCAGTAGTAGGCATATTATTTTGCTATGTCAGCAGGGTCTTCTGTTCAGTCTCTTCGTGCATTAGCACGCTGAGTATGATTTATTGTAGAAATGTTATCATGTGATCTACATACATGATGCGACAAAAATAAAAAATAAAAAAAATCTAATCTGCACCATTTAATATGGTTACAAATAATGACAGATATCCAAGGATGAAAGCTTCCTTAGAGACATGTCTGCACATGGGAGGGTAAAAAGAGACCCTTCCCACACCAGTACACCAATCTCCATTTATTTCTGTCACTCTTAACATAAGTTATGGTAAATAATATAATATAAAACATACTCACCTTGACCTAAAACTAGCAAGGACTACAACTTATGTTCATTTTCACATTATATGTGTTTCTAACAATAGAAATTAGCTTATCAATTACCTCTTTGCTCCTGCTTCGACTTCTCCTGTATTTTCTGTCACCTGGGAAAAAATAGGAAAAGCAGCAAAGAACATGTGAGTGATGTTAACTTCGGGCATTTTCAGCATCACATGGGTACTGTTGTTTAATACTAACGTTTTCGGTCCCTGGAGCGCGACCTTGACCGTGAATGGTGGTGTTTGGAGCTTCTGGGAGATCTTGATGACTCCATGCTGTGTTTTTTTCTATGATGAACTGGGGAATCTGGTCTGGTCAAGTCGGCAGAGTCATCGCTTGCCTAAAATAAATAAATATGAAGAAAAAGCAGTAGCAAATAGCTCAGTGTCTCACATTCCCAAAAGTAACATGACCTTATCACAATGAAAGACATTGAAAAAAATAGACTTGCACTGTAATTTAAGTAAGATATTTTTACTATGTAGAACATATTGTTTTACTTAATTAAATACTGAATGAAAGTGGACTTGGTGGGTAATTTTAGCACTTGAAGTACATTGTAAATACACTTGTACAAACAAAAATGGTATGGATGTTTAATATGTATAATAATTGCTAAGATAAGTATATTCTAACTGGACCAGTCCTGTCACAGATTAATATTCTGTTCAGTGCACTGTTGCAGAACTGGGTTTGGGCTCATTTGTATCATGTTTTCTTTGTCTCAGTCTCAAATCATAGAGGACTCCGGAGTTTGAATTCAACCCAATTTCTCAGATTATGAACAGCTTCTATAACAATAATCTAGATTCTGTTTCGAATTTTACATTGGCTGTTCTGCAAAGTAACAATCTCTATTTAACCTTCTTCTACATTTGTTGCATTGAACTTGCCACTATTCACTTTACCAGTCCATTACATAGATAGAACAGTTTCAGCATAAGAGACTATGAGAAATCTTCAAGAAAACAATTACTCATTGAGAATGAGAAGATATGAAAATAGAAATGTGTGTATACATATATATTTTTGCCGTATTTAATATCCTCTTCAACTCACACTGGTTATTGACAGAGTGAGTTTCATTTTAAGTTAATTTAGGTTACAAGAATTTTAAACAAAGTATGTTTATGTAATATTTTCTAGAAAATAGTTTTGTTGTTTCGAATGGCTTCGTAGAGCTTAGCATTAAACTATGTTTCATCGTTTAGACTTGAGTTTTGGTAATTATTTAATCATATTTATTTAGACTGAGATGTGTGTTTGTATGTGTATGTATCTATATCCTCACGATGTTTGTATTTAAAGGACCTGTCTTATAGCTGCGCTTCATCGAAGCACAACTGCCGTTATCCACAACTGGCACAGCAACGTGTACCTGATTACCAGAGGTACAAGATAAATAAGTAATTAGTGAACAGCTCTCTATCGGTCTATCGTCCTTCATGCGTCCAACACAAAACAATGTATCTCGAGCTAGGTTGCTAAGCTAACTGAAAGCGAGCCGCCATCTTTAAGACATAGCGATTTAAAATTAGTACTGTGAACGGTTACAATGCCCTTTAGATTTTGGTGAAATAAAGTATGTCTTTATTGAGGTTGTATAGTGATACTTACCGACATCATTCATGAGCACACTGTCTCTGTACTGTCGTATTTTAGTTGACTGTACAGTCCAACACGGAGAGACAAGAGGTGCAGCCGATGGGAGGCTCAGCTAATATTCTTTTGTTGGGTTTATCAGCGGGTTGCAAACAGTTTAAAGGTACACCACTGCCACCTGCTGGACTGGGGTGGCAGGTGGTTTGACAGGAAAGAGGAAGATTTGAGAAGAAAATACAATTAAAACGACTACTACTTCCAATTATTCTGCTATTATTGCTCGGGCTTCTAATACTACCCAATCATCACCACAGATAATCCGATCCAGGTTGCCAGGTTTGTTGATGTAATGAAACCTTGGATTCAGAGCGAAAACAGTAGTTGAACCACAAAGTAAAGGAAACATGCAAATGGAAGGACAAATAAAAAAAATAGATTTGTATATTATGTACCAATAAAATTTCAACGTCGAACATTAAAATTACCGGTGTAGGTCCCACTAGATTAAAAATAATGTTTTAGTAGTCTGTAAATAGACTTAACGTATCAAACCTGGCAACACGCAATGCCTCGTCCCACTGTGTGAACATTTACTTTTTATCCCTACATTTATCCTGTCAGGCATCAAATACTTTCAAATCGTGCACAGCCCAAACAAACCTCGTTGATAATACAGCACATATTTGACTTACAGACTCATCATTTTTAAACTAAATGTTGTCGTGACAATTTACTTCTGCCTGTTGTCATCAAAGAGACATGGCACATGACGGAAGCGACGCCTGGAAGACAAAATCTGGGGGAAAGTCCTTTTCTTTATATACAGCGACCGGACCCGCCAAATTCTAAAGTGAAAACAGAGGCGTTTTGTCAACTGTATGTATTGCACTTACAGTGCTTTTTTCAGCGGTGAGTCACTATCAGTCTTGCTATAACCGAATCCGACATTTATCTGTATCCCATGTGTATATGAACAGTCCCTCTGTGGTTCGTTTAAATCGCTAGCAATAGCGTATTCACAACATGAAGTCTGCGTTAAGACGCAATTGAAACGCTACGTGCTGCTAATTTATCTAGCCGAGCTAGTGTGTAGCGTCGAGGCAAAGACGTTGAAATATAACAGCGAAAAGCGAAGCTGGGCGAAATGGCGACGTGGAGCGACGTTGAACTTCTGACCAACGAAGACACAAGTACTGTCCGGTGTTTGGGTGGCGTGACACGGGAGGAATGTGGCAGCGGCTTGTATCAGGTGGACACACTGGTCAAAATCTCCACTGCCAACGAGGTAACGTTGACATATATATATATATATATATATATATATATATATATATATATATATATATATATATATATGTGTGTGTGTGTGTATATATGTATTTATATATGTATATATATATATATATATATATATATATATATATATGTATATATAATTTACACACACACATATACATTATGTGTGTGCGTGTAAAGTATCATATGGAATGAAATCAGTTTAACACGTGAGTAATGGAGTATATGTATATAATGTTATCCTGGAATAGCTGCTGTCTTGAATTAGTTTAACGTGTGTATGCTACGAAGACATTTACACCATGCATCCTCTTAAGATGACTGTGCCTATTTCCCTCTCTCGGTTTGAGCCCCAAACACATTACAAACATGGACACTAGCTTTTTGGTCTCAGGTTCTTTTGTCAAAAGAGAATAGTGTATGATCATAACAATGACACAGTTGAGTGATCAGATCAGTGGTTGATGATGATGATGATGATGGTGATGGTTGTTTTTTCAGGTGCAGACAGATCCCTGTCTCTCCTCATGCAGTGGTTCAAACTGGAGCATTGTTGTTGCTGACAAGACAGTCATCCTGTTCGACCAGAGTTATCAGACCATCCGACTGCTTCTTCACTTTGGTATGCATCTTTAATTGCTCCACTGCGTCTTCACTGTGTTTATTGTATGTCACATGCCTTCTGTGTCAGGTGTGAGACAGCCTGTGCTCACATTAACCTCATAACTGTAGACATTTAGCCTTATTGAAAGGAAGTCCACTGAAATCATTTTGGTGCTAAAAACATCACATGGCAGAATATCGTGAGGTTTCCCTTGTCGATGTCCCAAGGTGCAGTGCACAGTAAAACCAAAGGGTGGCAGCAGAGGTCAGTTGACATAATGTATTGTCCTTTAAGAGCCGAGATGAGATTCAACTTTATTGTCATTACTCAAATACAATACCTTTCGGGTAACAAAATGAGGTAACGCAGCTGTTGTAAATGCTGTGAAGGATATGAATAACTCATGTTTAACCTCTCACATTAACTGCTGTTGATTAATTACCAAAGAAAATGTTTTCCAGAAACTGCTGTGGATGCAATTGACGTGTGTCTGGAAGGACAGTTTCTGGTGGTCTGTGAAAGAAATGGAAGCCTTCATTTGATCTATGTTCCTCAAAAGAGAATCCTTCTCACCAGGGTATGAGTGTTATACCACAAGTCTGAGTTTATAAGGTTGACTAGAACAGGATTCATGCATGATATTATTATTTGCATTGTAACAGTGCTTCCCAAAGTGTAAGGCCTTGAAATTATGGCAGATGGCCTAAGAACATTCTTCAATTTGACAAATTTTATACATGTATGTGTGTATATATATATAGATATACATATATATATATATGTATGTGTATATATACTGTGTGTGTATATATATATATGTGTATATATGTACATATGTGTATATATATATATACATATGTGTGTGTGTGTATATATGTATATGTATATATATATATACACATACATATATATATACAGTGTATGTATATAACATATATTCTTTGAAATTTAGAATTTTCTTTCTCAGAACAAATTATTAAAATATGTATGTTGTGTCTACAAATAAACTCAACATAGGGCTTTCCAGTTATGGAAAGCCCGACTCTACCTCGACTAAGACAACAACAAAAAACAAAACAAAACAAAAAACAACTTGTACATCGCACTTATGACTAGCACCTCATAGTTTGATCTACTTGAAGCTCTTACTTACTTCTAGCGCTTATTTGTACCCAAATGTTTAAATGCACTTTTGTAAGTCGCTTTGGATAAAAGCGTCTGCTAAATGACATGTAATGTTATGGAAAAATGGTGAGCTCAGTTATTTTCATAACATGCTGCAAATGTTTCATGTCGTGTCATTTTCTGGGTTTGTAGGCTCTGGTGGAGAAGCCATCCAATGGAAACAAGAAAACATATCGCTATCTCATCCTAGAGGAGGACAAGGCATCTTTGGGTACAATTCCTGAATGCAGTGGTTTTCAAACGTCAAAGAAAATATTAATCTTTGAAATAACATCATTATCACCAACGTTAAAACAGTGGTGTAAATAGTTCGTGCAAAGTCGGCTACAGGCTTTTCACAGGAGGCAGATTTATTCACAATAAGATAATTTGAATCTCTCATCATCCTCCTCTTCCTCACATATAAGATAAGATAGTCCTTATGCTTCAATCACTGGTATAACAGGTTAAGATGGAGTGAGAAATCTAGGAGAAAAGAATAAGTTTAATTTTCTATGCACTCAAAATCCCTCAGTTCCTCTCTGATCACATACCCTGGTATACACGGTAGAACAGTATTTCTGATTTTCCTCGAAATACCACCAGAGGAACCACTGTTTGAGAACCATGGAACCATCTTTTATTAGAAGTTAGTAATATGTATTGAAGATGATTAAAGTTTGACTCTTGTCTAGCCTTTTTACAGTATCAAATTGTTTTGGGTTTTTTAAAAATCTGAATCATAAATGGCGTGTTTCTGGTTTACAGGGATGTACCACGTGTTTCTTCTCATTAAGGATGGGTTTTTCCACATTACAAACCTTGCGTTGGCCAAGATCGAGACAGGTATCAAAATATTATACACAGTTGACTTTAAGATTCCTCTGAGCTTCTTTGATCTAATTCCCCTTTCTTTCACCTAGCCATAGAAAAAATGGATGTAGGTGCCTTGAAAGAGGTAAGCACATCTTTTTTTTCTAACATGCATTAATAAAATACACATAATGAAACAAATGGCTGATAATTACTGTAATTACTCTTTTTCTTAATTCAGCTTCAGTCTCTCATCAAGATAGACTTCCGCTCCACAAAGGATTACCACGATGAGGGCTGCAACACGGCAGTGATGTTCAGGCTGCGCCATGAAATCCACTTATTGATTGGGGTCAGTGTCTTTGACAGAATTTTGATTTGGGGTGGGAATCACAGGGTACATGGTCCACGATACCAATAACATTACGATACAGCGATTCTGTGATTATCAGTATATTGCAAGGCAATCGTATAGCAGCATTACGATATCTGTCTAACTGAAGAAAACAAAATGTCTGAAAAGTGCAGGATTTCTGTATTTATTCACAACATGGAGAACAAAGTGCATAAATTCTATGTATTGAACGTGGATAGGGCATCTCTTAACGTAGCTTTCTCCACCATTATCTCACTGTAAACTCCCTCTTCTTCGGCCAGTTAACTTCCACCCAACTTTCCCTCATTCATGTGAGGAGAAATGAAGTAGTGATGAACGGCAAGTGAAACTGGCAGGGGCTGTTTACATTAGAGCACCTTAATTTGTTAATACAATTGACCGATATTTCCTCTGGTTGCTCCTCGATTATCCTATTACACAAGGAAGAACGACGATATATCAACAAATTTATATTTTGCCCCACCCCTACATATGATGCATTGTTTACATCAAAATGTGCTGCTTTTAGTTATTTCATTGAACTGTAATCCCAATAATGCAGTCACATAAAATATGTGCATCTAGAATCTTAGATTTCAAGGTTTCATGATGCAGTCTTTTATAAAATACTATACATATACTGTACATAAAATTGTGTTATCTTTACAGGGGGATAAAGACAATGTTCTGACTCAGTGGACACTGGACCCTCGTCAGGCCAAGATGTGTTTCGCTCAGTCTGTTGATGACAGCTTAATTCCAGGTGAGCTTTTGGTTTATGCAGTTTATTTACCATGGCTAAATATTTTAATATTACTTTTGACCGCTGCTGACCATCTCCCCCACCTTAGCAGGAATCATCAAGTAATGAACGTATGTGCTCATGTTTTGGTTAAAGTATTGAGTATATAAAAGTAAAAAGTGTTTTTAAAAAGTAATACTTTTGTTTAATTTAAAGGTGTAAGAAAGATGGTGGTAGTTGAAAACCTCTTGTATCTTCTTGACACGGAGGTGAGTTCAATGTTTTGTTATCACCATGATATCTTTTAATGTTGTATTGGTATTTCTTAATTATTTTTCTTTGGTCTCAGGATGTCCTGAGTCTGTGGGACCTGCACTTCCTCGTCATGATTCACTGTTGGCCAGATCTTGCCATTCATGACTTTGAGCTCACCACAGAATGTGGCTCTGCCTCCATGGTGGCGTATGTATACATTTCTTATTACGTTATGTCGCTGTAAACAGTCCTTTTAACAGTGATTAGAAAAGCAGCATCATTTGTGTATTACAGTCAAGACAAAGGCAGCATGAAGATGATTGCACTGACCAAACAAGACAACAGTCAGGTAACAGCACGTCTTTTTCAGGATAGTATAATTATTATCTAATAAACTATGCCAATTAGGTCATTTTATAATGTATATTTTTTTCTAGATTAACTCACTGCAGATCCGGTTTTTGCCCTCCATGACTATTTGCTACTCTCTGGATGTCTCATCAGTGTCTTGTCTTGTTCAGACAAACATAACCATGGTAAAAAAAAAATGTGATATAGATTTTGTTTGTGCCGATGTCAAGGTGTTTAAATTGCTGCACATTTATGTCAAATATTCTTTGTCGTCTGATTTCAGGACACAATTTATTTAGTTGAGGGCATATGTCTGAACCCAGAAAGGTAGGAAATGTTTTTTATCATTACTATGATTTAATCAATCGATTAATCAGACTGATATTTGCCATTTGTTTAATAATCAGCGTTGTCTGATGATCAGTTATTAACTGGCTAAATTTCATCAATGTTTTTAAGTCACCAAAACTGTATTTTCCTTATTTATTTTATTGGAAATACTGCATATAGATGAACTGCAGTCCAGACATAAAATGTAGAAAAAATGATTAAAAAAATTTTGGTGTTTTAAGGCGAATGATGATTTTTGTTCAAATAGTGAAAGAGAGACAACATCATCTGTTGTTGTCAGATGCTTCACAGAGGCGTTGCCTGAAAACAGGTACCTCTTTTACTTTTATACACAGACACATTTCTGCAGTATTTGCTTCCTTAATAAATATAATCAAACAAACATTTTTTATTATCCCCCAGACTTAGCAGACTTCTTCACAAACACATGTTTGAAGAAGCTGAAAAGTTTGCCATCACATTTGAGCTGGACGTAGAGGTCAGTGTGACATGTTTTGTAAATGGAAATTCATGTTTGTTTGTTTGTTTTGGGTTTTTTTGTCCTTTGGCCTCCGTGGACAGCTGAATAAAAGATTAGCGTGATTAGTATGAAGTACAAAAATGCTAGAAGAAGCACTCTTACTATTGAATGTATTGCTGCATGTTGCAATTATTTTCATAACCCATTAGTCTGTTGATTATTGTCTCACTTAATCGATTATTTATTTGTTCTATAAAATGTTGAAATATTGATTGTTGTTCCCCAGACCAAATGTCTTGTTTTGTCCACAATTTATTTTTAATGAGGTTTCTATTTTAAAGAGCACATCAATTAGAAAATATTCACATTAAGAAGCTGAAAAGTACCAAAAATGGTTATTGGTAATTTATTAATGAACTGTTGCAGCACTTACGTATATAATGGTAGTGCATTGGTGATTGTTTTACAGCTAACCCTTGACCATGGCCACATACAGCTAACAGTCGTTTTTTTTTCAGCTTGTTTACAAGGTGAAGCTTGACTTTGTATTGGAGCAGATGGCCTCTGCATCAGTGGGTGGATATGGACAGGACGTGTGGTCTGAACTTGTGGATGAGGCCAAAACCAACCTGATGAAGATCACTGTGAGTGTGACATTGCTGCAGCTGAGCCATTTGATCAGTTAGTCTAACCTAATTTGACCTCCCCATAGTTCTGAGGCAACATTACTAAATTAAAATTGGGATCAAGTATCAACCCAAAGGTTATTTCGTTTGTGTTGTCCAGGATGAGCAGTATGTGGTGGAGTACTGTCTCAAAGCTCCATGGCCAACCTTTGACACAGCAGAGAAGATGCTTAACCACGCTGCAACCAGATATTCCTCCCTACAGATCCAAGAGGCATTGGCCAGACTGGCAACGTTCTGTAGCCTGTACAGCCCGGAAAATTTCAAGTAGGTTCAGTGGCCAGTAATTAGTTTTGTTTTGATTTTGTACATTAATGTGTAACTTATGAGCAGGGTTGAGTATGGATTAAGTATTTTATTTAATCTGGCCTTTAATACCGAGAAATACTTTATTGATTCTAATTTTATGAAATCAGTTTAAACAAAAAATAATAATAACATTTTCACATTACAGTAAAATTCCAGACATCTCGACACTGGCCTCTCAAAGCACAACATAAACACACTCCAAACACATGTTAATCCTAATGGTTATTGGCTCACTGACACCGACCAGTTTATCTCCTTCTGTTCTGAAATTTGATATTAAACATTTTAGATAATAGGTCGTACAGAAAAAGTTTGTTCATTACGACAAAAGTATTAAATTGCAATATCCAGCCCTTCTTTTTTTTCTACTCTTTGCCCTGTAGTGGAATTGCCTGGATTGAGTTTCTGAACAGCACTGACATTTTAGGAGACATTTTGATGCATCTGAGAGAGGGAGACATGAAGGGTGCGCAACTCCTTTGGCTCAGATATGAGGTAACCAGTATTTCAATAATTTAGTTAACATCCACTGTATTGATGATTTAAAGAAATGTGCAGGATCGTAATAATGACATAAATCCAACCCTTGAGTCACATTTAAGAAACCGCCAAATAGGAACATTTCACAAGTTGTGATGTTTACTGGGTTTTGTGACAGGGACATGTTGCATTGGAGTTTGATGAAAGCAGGCTTGAAGCTGTGCTCAGTGCCATCCCAGAGGAAGTGCCATCCCAACACCTGTGTCCTTGGTTTAGGACAGTTTTTGTTCCTTTTTTGAGGAGAGTGCTCCCAACAGGACAGGTATGGCACGTTTACTCACAAGATGATGTCATTGTGTACTGTGTTGTTGTTGTTTACATAACGTACACAAAGTTCACTCTGTATCTGTCTATAGAAGATCCTTGCGAGATGGATAGAGCAGAGGGCAAGGAATCTGGAGCTAACAGAAAAGGTAAAAATAATCTCAGTTGTAATAGGAAAAAGTGAAGTTGGGGATGCTGTTCATCACTAGTTTAGACAGTTTTATTCAGTTACTCGAATAAACCTTTGTGACGGTCACCGTAGTTAATGATAATAATGGTAACCTATCTTTCCAGGCTGCTTGGCCTCAGAACGGGTTGGACCTGGCAGTGCTTGGGTTGCCATCTTTATGGAATATTACAAAATCTGTGAGTTGTCCTTATTTTCTTTATTTGTGCGCATGCACTCAGTCTCACAGTGATGCTCCACCCAAGAGCATATGATGCATATACATGATCAAGAATTTAGTCAGTGTGTTTGCTTCTTTTAACAAGGATAATAATTACGGAGCACAAGAGATCGAGAGCCTCAAGTCCCTGGTGTCTAACCTCCGTCGACTGCTGGACCTTCACCATAAATACAGCTGCAGGCTTTCACTCTCGGTCTTTGAGAAGGTTTGTTTTAACACCTTCAATTAAACTTCACAAATCTCAGGCAAGTGACAGCAAGTTTGAGAATTAAGCAGAGACGTCAGTAATGCTCATATGTCTCTCTAGATGTCAGTAGATGGCTAGAGGTACATATTTGTTTGTTTTTTTCATTTTTGGAAAAGGTCAACTAACTAATATTTCCACTTTCCTCCAGACATTTTCCTTTACATTTTAAGTAGATGTTTGTATTCTGTTTCAATACTGCTTTTGTTTAAAAGGGAAGCGTGCGGAGTGTCGCATTCTTCATGCTGGACAAAGTGCTGGCACCAGAGCTGATCGCCACCACAGTGGAAAACAGCATTCTGCCCTATGCTGAAGAGCATGAGATTCCTCTTGATGAACTGCTCCTACAATATATCAAGGTAAAGCCGCACTGCAGCTAGACCCACAAGGGGGCTCACATTTGTTTTTCCTCGTGTGTGATGATGCCCTCTCGTTGTCTTTTCCAATCTCCTCTTCGCTAGGATGTGCTGGCGCGCTGCAGTTCTCAGACCACATCACTTTTCACTGAGTGGGAGGCCAAAGCAGTGGCTGTACTGAACTGCATGGTGGATACTGATGTAGGTTTCATCAAAACTCCACCTGCACTCTGTTCACAATACACTTGAGGTTCATGAGGTCCAGATATTTGACTGAGAAGCAGAAAAGCCAGTAATTAAAATAGAGGAAAACAGTGAAATTTGAATTAGAAGTTATAAAATATTCCATTATTATATTTCCTGTCAGCTGATGGTGGATGCTGTGCTGGAGATCATGCAGAAAGCTGTAGTACCCTGGAGTAATGTGGTGGAAAAACTGGTGCAGCAGTATCTTGGAATGGACGGACCAAAGTATGTATTGTCTTCACCTGTGGAACATTTTAACATTAATGTAAATCGATAAACTGGTGGTGTTTACATGATTTTCTTCCACCTGCTTTTTTCTCCAGACAAGAGCTTTTAAAGGAGAGCTACCGCCTGATGGAGATAAGGAAACTTCTCAGAGGCCACGGGATCCGTAACTTCAACCTCTCAAACAGCACTCAAATTATGGTACTTTTGATTGGATTATGATTTCTGTTATGTTTGCATTAACGATTTCTGATTGCTATTTATATTGTCCTCAGACATTAATTAGATACATCCTAAAGCAAGACTTGTCGACATCTTTAGAAGACTCCCTGACACTTGCTGAAGCATACAAACTACCAACCTCGCAGATAAATTACTTGTATCTCATCCAGCTGATTGGCCTAGGCAAGGTATGATATTTTATGCAGAAGTATGAATTCACCCAATTTTGTGTTTTATGTATAATTGGCATGTTAGTAAGAATGTTTAATTTTTTTCCCCTTTGCTTACAGGCTGAAGAATGCATGACTGTCCTGAAGAAGCTGACGTCTGAAGAGGCAGAAAGTGTGGTGGAACGTCTGACATCGTGGGCCAGGCTGCAGCTGGAGGACAAAGTCCATATATCCGATGAGGTGAGAAAGCATACTGCGATTTGTGTTTGAAATGAAAGTTAACTTGCATTGTGTTGTGATTGTATCTGATTTAAGATTTGTAACAAAAGGGGAGTAGTTGTCTTTTGAAATTTAAAGGTGTTTGACGTGTGTGTCAGTGAATCAGTCAGCCATTCAAGATTGGAACACAACAAACAGAACAGTATTATGTTGAGTTTACTGTTGATTGTGGGAGTATGTAATGAACTCTCTTGGTTTTGACTTTGGCAGCACAAGAAGCATCAGATGGTCGTAGCTCAGGTGATGGTGGAGTCTTTAAAATACCTGCTCATAATCCAAAAACGTGAGTATACACTTTGCTCAATTCTAAAACAGCAGAAGCAGGGAGCACAGCGTGATTCTTTTTCAGAAAGCTCTGTTTTTAAAAAAAAATTGTTATGTTCAGCTACTCATTCTCAATGGATATATGAATGGATATCCACATCCACAAGTGATATCGAGTTTCTCATCCTCTGCAGATGATGCACTCAAAAGCATGGAGCGTGAGAACAACCTCAGCATGTTCAAAGCTATCGCCCACCTTCAGGTGAGATCCAGTTAAGAGATGTTTTTAAATGTTATTCCATGCATTCTTTACTTTGGTTTTTAACTTGCAGCCATTTTGTCTATTTCTTCAGGAAGACTTTGACGTTTTCTTCACCCCCTCCAACTACGAGGATCCAAACATTAGAAAACAGATCCAGGAGCATCACATCACCGCCTATGAAAACACACATGGCCGCCACTTATCTAAGAGGAAGACTGTGCCAACTCCAGTTGTGGCTAATGATCCAGATGGCAAAACAAAAACTATTTCCACTGAGGCTGGTTTACGTCGTCTTGGAAGACAGCTACAGCGCACAGAACAGGAGCTCTGGTCTGACTTGGCTCTGCGAGCTTTGGGAGTGGGCAAAGTGGGCAAGGCCATCAAGATCCTCAGGTATATTCTGTGGTGTAAAACTGACTGGTTATCGGTGTATTCTTTCCTGTCTCCAATTATGTGTTGTTAGTGAAAAGATTTGACACTTTATGTTCAATTCCTTCTTTTCTTCTGTTTTCAGTGAGTTGTATGAGCACCACTATGACACCAACACAGGGAGAGTTTTGTTCACTGCTGCCAAGACATTATGCCAGATGCTGGAGGCAGATGTGCCCATGGTTCTTCCTGATAACATGGACTTGCCAGCAGTCATCCATGATCTGGCCTGCCAGGCCATCACTTTGTGCCACTCAGGTAAAAAACATGTAGAAAAATCCTCTGTGTTTATTTTATACTAATCAGTTGGATTTATAACTTAGATTTGATACCTTGTTTTTTGTTAAATTCTCGGGGGGAAAAATAAATAAATTGTGAAGAATTAGACTCAGCATTTCTTCTTCTCCCTCTTCTTTGACAGTTGACATTCATAGTGTTGCTTTACTGCATCCTTCTCTTTCCTTAATATACTTCATACTAGGCCTCTGTCTTCAGTTTCATGTTAGGACAGTAAAACACAATTTCTCTCTCTCTATAGAGCATCTCACCTCATCTCTTTGTGCTTTAAATAATTCATAAATTGTAAAAATCCCTTATCTTACAGATTTGCTCCTGGACTGTCTGGAGCTTTGCAAGTGTACACGGATAGCCATGGATGTCTATCATCAGTGTCAGTTATCAGAAAACTATGGCTTTTTAGCTAAGGTCAGTATCTTTTGACAATTAATTTTCCTTATTTTGGTGTGTTCAGAGGCATACACCAAACTCAAAAATGAGTTATTAAAAAGTTACCAGGTGAAATGTCTTAGGTCTGGTTTACCCTGGATACACATTGTTTTCTTGTAACCTCAATATTATCCACATTCTGCTGTTAGAATAGTTTTAAAGCTATAACACTCATGTTTTAAATAGGCGAAATGCAGAAACTCCAAAATAGACGCGCAGAATGTGAACACTCTAATCTGTTAACACGGTAACATGTTAATACAAAGCAGCTACGCTCACACACCATGCATCCGGTGTGAACCAGGCAAGCATTTAGAAATAATTCTGTGCATTTACAGTAAGACTTCCTAATTAAAAGTAATATTTTGTCCCATAATTAAATATGCATGACAATTTTTTTGTTATGCCAAAAATCTATCAGTAACTATCATTGTATTTTACACAGGATTTGACTGAGGAGGCAGAAAAAGGTCCATATTCTCAATGGAGTTTCCAGGATGTTTTCAATGAAGATTGCATTGTTCTGGACCCAGTGTCTGTTCTCCCTGTCCAGTATGAAATTACCAACTGCATGCTTCCTATTTCTCGGGGTAAGATAACGCTTAAATCTATTTTAAGTCCATTTAGGATTCCATCAGCTTTCATCATCTCTTGTGCTTATTTATTCCCATTCCTTCAGATACCAAACTATACCCACTGGACTGCTCCTGCCTGTCACACTGCTCATTTGAAGATGGTAGGTATTCAAGCAGACCCTTTTGTAATTTTCATAGTCATTCTAAATTGTTATCTGGTGTCTGATCTGGACCCATTTGCAGGTTCAAACTATCTGCGGCCCCTCCTGGGTCCCCTGGCCAACATGTTACAGATGTTGCAGGAGTGCAGTCAGCTGGAGCTGGCCCTCAGAGTACTGGTCAATGCCTATGGAAGCTGTCTGCAGCATGTCACCTCTAATGTTATGGACATTAAGCTAAGTGTACAGGTATGATGCTGTGTTTCTTGACCATCTTTTGTATTTTTCATATCTTAAACCATCACAATGGTTATTTCCACAGTTTTACAGACCCACTGTAAATCCCCACACATATTACCAACATTCAACATCATATTTAGCTGTAACGTGGAGAGTGTCTTCAGTAAATGTAGTGTTTTGTTGAAACTGGGTTTCTTTTGAAAATTTTCATTAAAAAGATTCACTTTTACATATCATAATTTAAGGTGCCTCTGATTTTCCACATCTGTCCAAGTGTCTTACCAAGGAAATATTGCTCAGGCCCCAAGGGAAGTGTACACGGTAAACCAATCATAACTTGAGGTTCTTCTTCCATCTGTTTCTCAGCTTTATGACACTCAAGAGCTGAAGAAGTACAACATATGCCTGAATGATCTCCAGAAGTCGACAACATCCAGTCTACATGCTGTGGCCGTGGCCCTTTTAAACAAGGTCAGTCTTGTGATTCGTATGTGAAGAAAGACCAATGACAGATTTACTCAGTGTTGGCATGTTTTTGAACAACTGTATCTCTAAATTCTGTGTGATGCAGGTGTTCAACTGGAGAGTGGTCGATTGTGATCTGGCCATTGGGCTCTGTATGCTTCTCTCCAAAGCTGAAGTCTTTAAAATACTGTGGAAAGTTATTGACAACACCTGGCAAAACTATGACAAAATCTTGGTAGGTGATCTGATCTTTTTTATTATTATTTATTTATTTTATCGAACCTTGTAACTGTTTTAATGATGAAAATCAAAGAGGGACCGTCTTTGACAGACATCCTTCCATGAAAAGTAAAATCACAAAAGTCTGTAAACTTTGTATGACAAGTGATTGTTCAATCCTGTTGAAGACTACATGTGTCCACATGTTCATTTAAGGCTGTGGCCAAAATCGGGGCAAATCTCTGCTGCTTGTACAATGAGGCGGCGGAACAAGAGAAGTTTCTCTCTGTCATCACTGACGCTGAGTGGGGCATTACGCTTGGAAAATTGGAGGTAATCCAACACTTAAACCCAGCCCACAGATATTCTGATCAGAATTAAACATACGTACACCTGTGGAACGATTGTCAATTTACTTTGCAAGGCCCAAGTTGTTGTTTCCCATGACATTATTTAACATGCATGTCTGTGCTCTGCTGCAGATTTCCATCCAGCCAGTGTTCCGTCAGCAGTCTGAGATGAAGCGTAGTCTCATCCCAGTGCTGGTGAAGAACAGGAGGATCACCCCAGACATTATTCTCCAGTACTGCAGGTCAGCAGCTCACCCCATAGTGTCAACATTTTCAGAACATTTCAGCATGCAATGTAAGATTCATACATTTTGGGCCCCTCTCTGCAGCACTTTTGGTTTGGACCGTGACAGTGTTATCAACCAGTACATTACCACTTTATTGCTGCTACAAGAGGATGAGGAAGGTGCCAGTGACCCAGGTACAGGACAGGAGGAGGTGCAGCCTCTGAGTCCTGCAGATGCACTGGAGCGAGTCCTGCAGATCATCCCAATGTTGCACAGCACCAGCGAACTCACTGAAGGGCTCTGTGCTGCACTTTTTAAGGTTTGAATATTTGAAGTAAATTCAGTTCTGTGATGGAAATTTATTTTTTGGGGGGAATTTAATTGTCATGACTTTAAAAGTCACAAAGGATTAACCACGTGCAATACCTGGCATCATTCCTAATATTTATGTTGACCTGCTAAAAACTTTACTGCAGCACCACAATGGCAAACCATTTTTTAAAAAAAAGATTAAACTCCCACCCCGACATTTGTAGTTTTAGCATTGATTTTCCAGTGCTCTTTGTGAGTTTTTCTTTTTGTTGATTTTTTTACTACAACTTTCAAAATGCCTTTCCTATTCAGCTCAGCCCTTATAACTATGAGACAATTGAAGTAGTGCTGAAGATCATACAGGCTGCTGATGGCAATGTGACCAGTTTCTCTATAAGTCAGGTAAAAAAAACAAAAAACACTTGGCACATTTAACATTAACTTGTCCCGCAGACTTGCAATCAATGTCTTCTAATTGCACAGGCAATGGCCCTCCTTCAGCACCTGAAATCCTACACACGAGTCTCCCCCCCATCAGATGTGGAGAACACATATTTCCTGGAAAACAACCTCCTGCCAAACCACCTGTCAAACAGCAGACTGCCCTTCCACCTGCTGATGCAGAGCAAACATTACTGGAAGATTATCTGTGAGTGTGCAACTGTAGTTTTCTTGTTTTCATTCTTCAGTGTTTTGGTTACAGGCAGAATTGTAAACAAAAAAGTGGTATCGTCCCATCCCACAAACAATTTCAGTTGTGAATTCTTATGCTCAACTTACCCATTCACTCAGTTGTTTGCCCCTGCCCACTGCTGTCCTGCTGGTATATACAAAAACACTCCGTCAGTTGTGGTAGTATTGCATGACAGAGCTTGTGTTAAGATTAAGATGTCCTCCAGCTCACCGTGTCTTTGGAGATGAGATAAATTGCAGCTGAAAGCGACATATCCTGCTGTAAACAGTATTTTTCAGTCCAGCAACCCACGTTTTGTGGTCCCGACCCACCATTTGATCATTCGTCATTAATTGCTGTGATCGACAATGGAAATCAACACAACTTACTTATGATGATAATTTAATGGATGGTAATCTAATAACATTATCCATAACTGATAATCTAATAGAAACAATTTTGTTATTTTATTGATGTTCTATTTATTACTTTATTTAATAATTACACTTGTAGTTATTATGTGTTATTGTGATTTGTCAAACTTAAGGAAACATAATATAAAATAACAAAATATTTTTTTCTGTTCAGCTCCTGAGCTCAATGAGGAGACCTTTCCAACACTACTTCTAATTAGCAAACTGATGAAGGTACAGCGCACACAATAAAAACCACAGAATGCCACAATGTTTGACAGTTATTGAGGTCGTTTAAATTTTCACGTCTCTCTTCAGGTGAGCATTGACAAGTTACACATGTCGGCGGCGAACCATGTGTTTGAAAAGAAGATGAAGCCTCTTCTCTTAGAGCAAAGGAAAAAAGGTCAAAGTCAAGGCCACGAGAAGGAGACTTTCATGGTGGCCAAGACCATGATGGAGTACATCCACTGCATCCAGAGCCCAGAGTGGGCAGCTGCCACAGCCCACAAGATCACACAGGAACTGCCACCAGGTCTAATCTACTGATCAGCCACCCCACTGTACTGCACTTCTCAGTATGTTTGTATATGTACACTGATCTGTTTGTTGCTCTCTACAGGCAAAGAGAAGACTCAGTCGCTGAGGTTCTGTTTGGGTCTTGGAGAAGCATGGCTGAAAGATCCAAACCTTGAGGTCAGCATTTATCACCTGAAGATATGTAGAACATCAAACTTAAACGCACAGCAGCATGACAGAAATTTCCCAGAAGTTATAGCGGAGAAATATGGATTTTTTTGTACTGATTAAAAAGTGTTGGAAACATGTTGGATAATGTAAGGACACTGGTAACTTTATTTATCTTATCTTATTTATCTCTGTTGTGCAGCACTTTGTTTCAGATGCTGTTGTTTTTTAAAGTGCTTTATAAATAATGTTGGATTGGATTAGATATTTTACTGCAGGAATGCTAGTATTATATCTTAAATATTCATAAACGTTCATCCATCCATCCATCTTCTACCGCTTTTTCCTCCACATGAGGGTCTCAGCTGACATAGGACGCCAGTCTATCACAGGGTTCAATTTACCTAATCCCCATATTACATGTTAATGGATTGTGGGAGGAAACCGGAGAACCCGGAGAAAACCTACACACACACACGGGGAGAATTCCATGCAGAAAGGCCCTATTTCGCAAAACAATAAGGTTGCAAACCCAGGCCCTCTTTGCTGCAAAGGCAAGAGTGCTAACCACCATGTGGCCTATTCATAAACATAAAATCTAATGCCTAACACCTTTAAAATGCTTGAGTTCTCTATTTTTAAGGATTTTGATACCTTTTGATTTAATCTCTGCAGGAGGCGGCGAGGGCCAGAGGGGAGACCTTTCTCTCCAAGCTGAAGCTGCAGTTCCAGCGTTCAGCGACAGAGAATATGTTGATCGCCAGCCAACTGAACAGCCCGGAGCATCTGAAACTGGCAGGAATGCCAGCCAGACTCATAGTGGCCCTGTACGAGCACAGCAGTGTGGAGCAGCGCTACAGAGAGTCAGGAGGTCAAATTTATCCTGGTGAGTGAGCACGCTCCAACACTCGTGTTAAACAGTGAGACCCACTTCTATTTTTCATGAGCTCAACATTCAGGTCGGTGCACGTATAACGCTCTGTGGATGATCTTTTGCTCCACGAAAGTGAAACGTTTTTCACATTATTTTCAAAATCGATGAATCTGTGATTATTTTTCGTATTATGAATAATTTTTTGGTCCAGAAAATGTTGTCGATCAATGTTTGTCGAATTCTTGTTCTTGAATGTGTTGTTTTGTCCACAAACTAAAATGACTAAATTTGAAATGATTCCTTTGATATACGGAGTAAAGACACTGGAAAATATTCACATTTGAGAGGCTGAAAAATCTAGAAACTTTCCAGAATAGCAAGAAAACACTCAAACTGATTAATCGATTGTCAAAATATTTGATCATTAATTTAGTAATTGAATAATCGATTAACCGAGTAATTTGATATGTTGTGACAGCTAGATAGTTAATCAACAGTTAATCGAATAATGTGTCCCCTCCTCAGATATCCACGCTGTGGTTAAAGAAACGGCCGCAGTCAACAACGTGGATCTCCTAAAAATTCGAAACATGCTGTTGGAAAAGTGGATCTGTAAAACAGGCCCTGCTGTTACCAAAGTTTGTCCGTCTTCACTAACTCTGTTTTATACCTACTTTGTTTTTTATACATTTTCATTATAGAATTTTGACAAAAGCTTTTTGTCTTTGAAGGAGATCATTAATCATGAACGTATCAGCAACATTGAGGAGGACCCTGACTTAATGAGGTAGAGCCATCATGTTTTTTTACTGCCAATTAAGTTGTTTTTTGTTTACTTAATATTAATGTAAAACACTTGGTGATTGGTGGTGGTTTTGTATCGGTGATAGGTGCCATGCAAATAAACATACTTTTTTCATTATATTGCATGTGAACAGTGTTATTGTTGTATGTGTTCATTTTTTAAATAATTTTCTTTTGAAAGTAATGACATGGATTTTTTTTAACCACCAGTATTAATTTGCCTTTGCACAATATTTTCTGACAACCACAGTGATTTAGCACATAATTGTTATTCAAAAAGTGCCCGCTATTCACTTTTGTTGGTGTTTGTTTTTGTATTTGTGTATGTGGTTTTTTTGTTTTTTTCCCCCTTTCCGTGTTGTGTTACTGGGTTTGTACAGTGTGAATGTATTTGTGGGGATGCCACCTGGATGGGGGGTGAGGGGCAGGGTTCACAACTTGTGTAATAAATGCTTATATAAATACTTTTGATATGGAAAAATGATAAATAAAGTTGAAGAAAGTGCCCACTGTCTTATGTGTATCTTATTTATTTCATGTTCTCAGGGCGGTGTACATGCTGCAGTCTTACACCGTGGATGAAGCGTTCCGTCTCCTAAATCCTATCCTGTCAGCTGAAACCTGGGTGAGGATCAAACTGCACTCAGTCAGTCCTGAATAAAATCTCCAGAGTAAGTGACTCATGTCTGTTTTTGTTTGGGTTTGTTCTCCTATAGCCCCTCAGCAGTGCTGGACCTCGTCTGACCTTCTGCCACCGGACTCGAGCGCTGCTTTGTCTTGTTCGCCTCGTTGATGCAGATACTCTGGAGACTCAGCTTGAGATCCCCAAGACCAAAATCCAGTACGAGTGCTTGAGAGCCATTTATCTTTGTGAAATCAAGTTAATATAAGTAAAGCTTATAATCATTAATGTGTCTTTTTATTTTATTTTTCAGGTATTACGTGAAGTGCTACATCTTTGTCTCACAGCTGGAGGCATTAAATATCCCCTACACAGTGCGGTCCTTCCTCAGTAGTCCTAAAGAGGGTTTGATCAAAGGGCTGTGGAAGAATCACAGCCATGAGCCGCAGGTACTTCTTATAGCGTGTTTCACACTAAAATTAGCAGGCATAATTGGGATTTTTTAAACCCAAAACTCGTTCTGCCTTTCACACAGAAGCCCTTCTTAGAGCACTTGCCACTGATTACCACTATAGCCTTCAATGATAATGTTACAGTGGTTACTATTTTTTTTATATATATTTTTTTTTGTTTTGTTTTGTGAGAGCATTACAATACAGCAATTACTTTCATTTCAGATAACAAACAATGGTATTTCTGCGACTCACAATTGAAATTTCAGTATACAAAACAGGAAACAAAATACAAAAAGTCAAATAAAAGTATACTTGAGAACTCAAACAAATTGGGAAAGATAGCAAATAAAGAAAAGTCCACCAGGGAGTTTTTTTTTTTTTTTGTTAAATAAATAAAATAAAACAATTCACACTTGTCGTTAGGCCAAATAAAACATTCAAGAGTAAAGCATAAAAAATAGCATACAGGATCATCCATTCAATACTTCTGCCTGTTCTAAACTAACATATCTTACCCATTTGGACCACAATTCGATAAATATGTTTTTCTGTAGGCGAATGGAGAAGGTAATCTGTTCCATGAGGTAAATGTCACTTACTATACTTATCCACTCCTGTATTGTAGGCGGATCAGGGAGAAGCCAACGCCGTGTCAGTGCCTTTTTACCAGCAGTTATCATAATACGAAATAAATATTCATCAGCTTGCCTGACCTGTGAATCCGAATTTCCTAAAAATAATGTAGAAAACTGCATAGGTAGATTAGTATTAAACATGCTGCCTAATACTTTGTGAAGTTCTGTCCAAAAGGATTTAACCACTGGGCATTCCCAAAAAATATGCCAATGATTGGCTTCCCGGTGTCCGCACAGTCTCCAGCACACAGCTTCACCTCCAGCAGTGGTTACTATTTTTTATCTTTTACTTCAGTCTCTCTTTAAGTCAATTGGTAAGATGGTCCCATGCTTTAAAAAGTAAAGATCGCTATAAACGTCAATGAAGATGAATGTGCATCGTTGAGCTGATGAACAAGGAATTACTGTCTTACGTTCCCACCGTTGCTGATCTGATCGTATACAAAACAGATAAAAACCTGCATGCATTGTCATTTGACCTGGGAGTAATTTATGGTTCTATTCCAGTTTTTTTGACCAGAAGGAATAAGTGAATAGCATGAGATGTATATTCTTTCTTCACAGGCAGTGCGGTTGGTGGCAGACCTGTGTTTGGAGTATCAGGTGTATGACCCTCAGCTGTGGAACAGTCTGCTTCAGAAGCTCCTCAGCTTCAACTTGGTAAAAAAAAAAAGACATTTGCACCTCGATATAAAGGAGATCAAACTTAACAGAAATTATGTCTGTATTTTATTTCCATTTTTGAAATTACAATGACATGCATGTTTTCCCCTCCATCAGATCAGCCACCTTCAGAAGGTGCTCGAGGCAGTAGTAGCTGTGCCCGTTCTGTGGGAGGTATCACTTTTATTTCAAGAACTAAAAGTATATTTTTTGTATTAACATGAAGACCTTAAGTGTATAAGACAAAATGCTGGGGATATAGCCACTTTGAGTGGGTGTGTTTGTTCTATGCATGTGGTTTCACTTTATCTGTGAAGATTAAATTAACTTCTTTCCTACTTCTACACCACAGGATGTCCTGTGTGAACAGCTGTTCAGCCAAAAGTGTATAATAAATGTAATGCTCTTGCAGGTTCTTATTTTTATTTTCTTATTTTATTCCTTGTCCCAGATCACTAGTTTCTCCAGGACCTGGAGGAGTATGATACTGGCACCTTTTGTCTCAGGTACTAGATTTACAACAGTGAAAATAATTGCTACTGACAAACAACATGGACATATTGTACATATACATGTTGATGGTGACTGATGATTTATTGTATGTCAAAGCATTGACTAGAAAGGTATTGATAAAAAATAACCAGATAGGTTTGATTATTTGTTTGCTTTCTGACAAAAATGCACATTGATCACTTTTTTGTAGCACTAAATACTTTTAATGTCTAATCAGTTCTAAAGTCATACACAGTAATCCAAATTCCCGTTTTAATACCTGATTTCATACGTGCCATGATTTATTGTCTACATTTCACTAAATGGGAACCTAATTTACTAAATTGGCATCATGTTCTATTGAAGAAGACCTGAATTATTCTGTTATTATTATTATTATTATTATTATTATTAGATTTTTTTTATAACTTTATGTGACTGGTTGTGATTGAGTTAGCCAGTTGTACTTTCGTTTAGTTTCTATCCTATTTCACTTATAGCCTTTTTTTTGTTCATTTATTTTCTCTTGAATGTTGTTCACTCTCTCATCTCTTTGTTTTATTTCTGTGACAGCTTCTGTTCCTCTGAGTCCCGATCAACAGGCAACACTCTACAGGACCTTTGTTCTCCTTCTCAAGTACGTCTTTACTTTGTTTAATCATCTACCGACAGCTGCTCAGACTACTGCGACTATGTGCAGACTGCTGGTACTATATTGTCAACATTTAATTTAATGTACGTGTGTTGAGAGATGGAGAACTGTTGTCATGGTCATAAACAACTGCAAGAAAATGCACACCACCATGGATCAGCTGATTCAAAATCACTACTTACACGACATTAAAATATGGCTTAAACGTCAACATAGATTTGAAAACCAAGTGACTAATAGCAGTCCAATCAGACCAATAACTTGTAATACCTGTGTTTTAATAATGCATTTATCCTTAAAGTCCATTATTAAATTTCTGCAGCTCCTGTAACAGCCTTGTTTTAGTAAATATGTTGTACAGGAAAGTCATATTGATGTGATATAGGGTGTGAGGGAGATGGTTTTAATTGTCAAATATATAAATATACTTCCTGCATACATATTGTCGGTTACCCTGCAATATATTTATATTATTGGAACACATATATATATATATGTATTACCATCTTTTTTAGATTGTTACATTGGATCAGAGGGATTGTATTTAACCACACAATGTCCGTCACACCTATGTTTATTCAAGACATGTTTAACCATTATATACACGCGTTGTATCAGTTAAACATATTGTCACTTTAAGTCACATCATTTCGGTCCAAATGCAGATGTTCACAGAGGTTGACAGACACAAAAACAACCTGAGAATTTTCCACAGTACTGTAGTTCAACAAATGTTTAAATAAAAACCAGTCGTTAAGACGACAAAGACTTAACAAATTAAGTTCTGGGAAGAGTAGAAGATTAAAGCTAAAGGTTGGTACAACATTATGGATTTCAACTGCCATACAACACTGAAGAAGAAAACAAAAACACAAAGCATTTTAAATATAAAATATGAATCAAGGTGATTATGCAGTATATAAAATAAAAATAAGATAAAATAGAGGATTTTTGGTCTGCATAATAACGTGTATTCAGACACATTACACATTGGACATGTAGCAGTCCTTAAATAGCAGCGCTCTTTTTTTATGTAGGTATGTAGGTTATGTGTAAGTTCAGTAAACAGCTGACTGTGCAGGTACAGAAATGTGATATTATTTACTTGATTTTTTTTGGGGATTTTTTTCCAAGGTGTCCCTTCCTGTTGAATCTGGACCTGATTGGAATTGCCAACCGTTTTGCTCAGTTTAATCTGCCTGCTTTTGCCTTGGGAACTCTCCTCCTCATCCCCTGTGCCAATAAAAATGCTCAGCAGATCCAGGTGACTTTGTCCAGGTTAATGTAACTGCCCAGGACATTATTTCTGTTGCTTTATAACATAAAGGGATTATACTCAATAATAGAGGCGCAATCTCCACCTACTCTGTGTCTTTGCGGCTCTGATTTCACTCACATTGTCATGACTTGTTTGTTTCTTCTTCTTTTTTTGATGCTGCGACCAGGGTTTTCTGTCCGTCTGCAACCCACTCACTGTGCTCGAGCAGGTGGAAGAACTTATGAACACCGGTGAACTGGCTGGAATCCCTTCACAGGTTAATCTATATTTCTATGTCTTTGATTAAATAGGACGCGATGAGAACCACTTCCTATTAAGGGGTCGTTCACATGCATCTAAAAATAATCAAAACAAAAATGCAGCTTTGCTGCTTGATGCCTATGTAAAGAAAAAAATCCCCTCCTTCAACAAAGCGCTACGTCTGGATGATGCAGTTTTAGAGTTGATTTCAGAGTGAACCAGTTTGACCCACTTCTTTGGTCTGAGTATCAAAAGAGGCACTGAATGCGTTGGCTTTATTTCCAAACGGTTCTAAATATTTTCTTGATGCGTGTCACATACACACAACTGACGTGTGGCTTCATAGAAGCCAATAGTGCGTTTAATAGATGCTACATGTTATGCTGTGATGCTTTGTTTCTTTTCATTTTGTTCAAACTACTGTATATGACATTGTGATGTGTCGTTATTGCCTTTATGACTCTTCAGGTTCGGGACACTGTATTAACATTCATCACCCAAAATGGGCAGCATCAGAAACTGTTGAAGACCAAATACTTTAAGCATCTGAAGCAACTCATGGTGTCAAGTGGGCAACCCAACCAGATTAAAGACCTGGTGGACTATCTGATCAGCCAGAACTGGTATGTTGGTCTGCACACTGGTCAAAGTGGAGGACACATCAAGCATCTCCTGACATTTACATTCAAAAGTGACTGAGGGACATGATCTAATCCATCCAACTTTATTTATAAAGCACTTTAAAGACAACACAGTTGACCAAAGTGATGTACACAGACATGGTTTAGCTTTGGCATCATTTGAAAGAAGCTTGATGTGCATCAAGTATAAGATCACTGTCGATCTTATACTATCAGGATTTTGCTGTAGGAGTTAGGTACTGACCTTTAAGAACCCAGATCGACATGATGAGACGCAGATCAGTATATAATATAATCGAAGAACTGAAAGAAAATAATAAGAGATTCTCCAACCTCCTCAACATTTTCAGATGTAAGTACAGTATATAAATAATATTTATATCTTTCTGCTCACCAGGATCAAACAGAGGTAGAATAATATCAACAACAACAAAATAGTTTCACACTACAGCTTTAAATTTAAAATTTAAAAATGTTTATGCTTTGCATTCTTATTTTGCAATAGTCAAAGGATCTTTGAAAGAAAGACAAAAATCTACCTCATGCTTTTAACCTTGTCAGATGTTTAATTTGATTTCTTAAAGTCATTTTCCTGTTAAATTTGTTCTTTAGCCAGGATGACGCAGATTCACTCGTCCGTGACTATCTGAAACTCAGAGAGCATCAAAGAGGGAAATCACTGACGGACGGCTCACCTTCACCAAGCTACCTGAAGGTAACTGAAACTTTGTGAGATCCTGGATGAAACACGGCATCACAACAAGATTTATATGTAACAGAAATAGCCAGATGTTTGACATTTCAGTGTTATTTATTAATGTATTAATTTAAGTAGATTGCTGCAACATTGCTATTTATTCCCCTGTGACTGTAAGTTCCCCATTAATTCTGTTATGATTTGAATTTCAGGAGTTTCTCAACATGCAGAATGGAGTTTCAGGATGAGCAGACACTATTATTCTTTCAAATTCTCTGTATTTATATGATCTTTCTCAGTTCACCTTGGGCTAAGAAGCAATATTTGCACTTAACATTTATCTAATTCAATCTTCCAATTGTTCATGTAATATTTGAATAAATGCTTCTCATTACCTTGAATCTGAATTATTGAAGAAAAAAATGTGTTCAGAAGCCGCAAAATGAAAATCTTTACATTAATCAGTTTTTATTTTTTATTATCTTAGCTAGTTTGTACTTACACTCACCAGCACTCTTTGGTTTGGGAGTATGACATTGTATCATAAACACAACTACAAGGACAAACACCCCTTCCTCTTCTGTGTTTAGATGGCCACAGACAACATGACAAGTGAGTCAGGATGCTGGCAGTTTTAAATAATTTGTACGGTGAGTGGAGGAATTTAAGAACAGTGTTTCCAGTTACTTACTGTTAAGAGATTTCTTACTGAAACTTAAAGAAATAACTCAAACATTTCACAAGATATGTGGGAAGAAATATATTTTTCATTTTATTTACAAAATAATCTCCAGGAATGCCAATAATATTCCATTATATGTCCTGAGCACTCATACAGTGGTGTGAGAACCCTAAATATTTGTCAAAAGGTGGAGCCCTGTCATGGGTAAACTATTATGAGGAACCCCAGCATATATTCTCAATCTTATCTTCATTTTTTTTCCACGTTTATCCCCCCTTTTCCACTTTTGGCTAACATTGTTTTTCTTTTCTTTTTTTAATTTCATGATGCCTATGTGAGTAACACTTACTGTTCTAAGTCAACAGCTGATGTAAAAATGTTGTATATGATTGTGATAAACTGCATTAAAAACAAAATCCTCTTTTGTTTCCTTGACATCCACCACCTCAAGATCCTGCTCCATGCTCGCACATTGTGACATATTCATGTGCTCAGTGTCTCCTGGTTCCATGTCTCAAAAAAAGCCTTTTATTTGATTCAACTGTAAAGATAAAGAAGGTCAGTGAAGTAAACTCAGCTCACTTGACACTTGTCACCAGTATGTAGATAAAGAGATTAACAGTTTGAGGCTTCATTTATGCTGCAACCATCTAAACACATAAGGAAGTTCAATTCAAATCACCTTATTTAAGGGGCAATTTACTTTGTTATTAAAAGTAAAAGTAAAAAAAAAACATGACAAGTATCATACATGTGGCTCTTTTTTTACTTTACAGTTCATCTTATTATGATGAAACAAGTGAATTCCCCCTAAAATGATTTTAAGAAATTGTATATGATGCCATTAATGTTATTTGTTTTAAGGCCATTCTAATCAGAATAAAAACTTTTAATTATAATTTAATCTGCCTGTGTTGGATTGCTTTGCAGTTGGCTGCAGGGACATGTGCCTGTTTCATTTGGTTTATGATGCTACACTCTCATACTCTAAGTGTGTAAAAGACCTGTGAATAAAACTCGGGAAAATGAAAACCGTGCATCAATGATTTCACAGTTTTAAAATAATTTGACGGAAACGTTTATAATTGTGGTGAAGAAACAAACAACTCAAAATAACCATATTTTCACTTGGTTGATCTAATGATACTTCTCTGTTCTTGCTAATGTTCCAATATTACATATATTTTTATATGTAAATATGCTTATATTTTATACAGTAACAAATAAAGCTTTGTGTTCTGTAACTCAGAATTGCATAGATTTGTGCTTGCATGTACGGTATAGATGTGAAAAAAGTGCAGTCAACATATACTTGATAAATGTTTTTGCCTCTCTGATCACAGCTGGTTGAGCGACTGCGAGCCTGCTTCTCTGGTTTTCTTCTCTGTACTTTGAGTCAGCTCTGCTGGAGGCAGATGAAGCGTTTTCCGGCAGAAGTTCCGAAAGGCAGGGATGGAGAAGTAGTAGACCACAGGATCCAGCACGCTGTTCAGATAGGTGAGGCTGATGGCGATGAAAAACGCACAGGTCAGTTCATCCATGGTAGCGCACACTTTAGATAGTGGTTGGGTGCTGACCGCCTGTTGAGTCTTGATCCAAATGAGGAGCAGTGCGATGTTGCTCGGGAGGAAGCAAACGACGAAGACCACCACCACGATTATGATGAAGCTCAGAGCTTTCTTGATCTTTGCGTGCTGGGCCAGCTGTCTCCCTCTCAGGTGGACGATAATGTGGAAAGTGCAGTAGAGAATCGCGGCCAAAGGCAAGTAGAAGGAGAAAAGAAACACGAACTTGTGCCAGTTCAGATTATGGCCAGTGTCGGTGTAGATCACAAAGCTTTCGCAGTGGGTCGTGTTGTCATGTTGTAGAGTGAAAATGTGAGCGTTCATTGAAATGGTGAAGAGCCATATTGCCAGTACTCCAAACATGGCTTTGGAGATGCTCAGAGAGTTGATGGGATGATGGGGATGCACCACACGCATGTACCTGTCCACAGCGATGGCCATCAAGAACAATATGCTCCCACTGCGGTTCATAGCCAACATGAAGAGGCAGGTGTTGCAAAGAGTGGGTCCAAACGCCCAGTTGAGCCCAGACATGTAGTAGCTGACACGCAAAGGCAAAGCCATGATGAGCAGAAAATCAGCCACTGCCAGGTTGAAGAGTAACACCGTGCTGCTCTTCCATGGCTTCAGGTGGAGGCAGAAGATCCAGAGAGCCAGACCATTGCCGAGGATTCCCAAGATGATCTCGGTCACCAGCAGTGGAGGGAGCGCTCTGGTCAGCAGATTGCCTTCAAAATGGCATCGCATCTTGAATGATCTGCTCTCTCTGACTGATTGCGTTTGTATGTACTGTGCAGGCTGTATAAAGAGAATGCGGCTTTGGTCATCACAGGAAGTCATCTATAGGTTCTGCTTTCTGATGACACACAAACAAGTATTCATCTTGATTCCCCAAGGCTGAATCTCACCTTTGGAAGTGAAATGTTGAATGTTTTTTTGAGTAGCCCTTTTGAATAATCTGCAAATATCCACGTGTGGGAGTTAAAAAAAAAAAAAAAAAAGAAGCTTTTAGCTTACTGTTAAGCCTAAATTAATATATAAAGGTTGCTTTTTGCAGAACTAACACTCAAGTTGATCTATTTTCACCTTAGTATACTTCTTGTTTCTTATAAGCTATATGAGAAAGTATTAAAATCATGGTGATGGTAAATACTGTATGTAGTTTAAAATGATGAAAATAGACAAAATTGTGAATGTACAAAACGTTGTAGATAATGAAAGTGCTTTGTCATATATAGAGTTTTATTATAATAGTACTTCTGTTGTAGATTTAAATGTATGTAGGCTTAAATAATGAAAATACAAAAGTGTGTCGATTTAATTTAGGAAAAATTGTAGGTTTCCATTTTTGAAAATGCAAAAGCAATCGTGTTGAAATTATTAATATTTATAGGTAAATTAATCTCATGACACTAGCCACTGTTACCGCCTGTGTGCCTTAATTTAGGACTCAAACCATGAGAAAAGGTTTCTGTGGCTTGATCATATGCAAGCTTACGGAAGAGTATTAGGGCCACATGTACAAAATTAAACCACACGAATTCTGAGTCAGAATTCTGAGTTTAACCTCAGAATTCATGCTGTTTTCTTTTTTACATGTGGCCCTAATAATCTTCCATACAAGCACAAGTGAGTGCTGCTATAAAAGCCTGGTGATGACAGCACTGCACTGTTGAACAATAGACCGTATGAAAAGGTCAGGATTGACATTTAACATGCAGCCACTCTAGACGAGTTCATAAAAATGACACGCGTACACAAAACATGTTTAAAAAGATGAAACATCCCTATAACTGAAAATAAGAAACTTGACTGGCAATGGCTGTTGGGGGGAAAAAAATCTATGTTTGAGTCTGGTCGTGTGTGATCTGGCAGTTCAGTATTTTTTTACTAGAGGGCAGCAGATCAAAACGATGGTGTACAGGCTGAGAATTATGTTTTTAGCCCTGGAAAACATGAAACATAAAGAGGTAACGTGACCTGGCGAGGTCTTCCAGTGCAGTATCTGCAGGGGAACAGCCTGCATACAGCACTGTGATGGAATATGAGTCCTTGTTGTGCCCTCTAGATCATGGTTGTGTTTGGTGTCCATGCAGGAGAGGTCTTCTGAGATGGGCTGTAGACACCCAGGTATTTGAATGTGTGGACCGTTTCCACACATTCCCCATTGATGTAGAGGGGTGCGGGGTCTAGGTCACATTTTCTCCTGAGGTCCAAAATGATCTTCTTTTTTTTTTTTGTTCAGTGCCACTCAGATGGTCTCTGTATCTCATCCCTGTACACTGTCTCATTCCCCCTCAGATATATGCCCAACCACTGTTGTGTCATCTGCAAACATTAACATTAGTTACTGTCAGAGATTGACCCAAAGTCTAAATTCACAAACAGAACTGAAAATCTATAGGAGGAGGTCATGATGGCCCCAGTTTAATGATGGTCAGACAGAATTAGAAAAATCTCTTGTGGTCAAAACTGTGCTGCAACAAGTATTGGAATCTGCAACATCATTTCAGAAACCAAAGGTTTACTATTGTTTGTAGACTTAAGTTTGGTATTGTTATAAGTTACTTTCTTACAAACAGCAGCAGTTTTATTCAGTCCAGAACTCCAACTCCATGACCTGAAGGACATACACCACAAGCAGTGCTGGATCAATACCAGGGTGGAAACGTCTGGTATGGTTATTAGTCACTTTCTCACTTCAAAAAGCAGATGTATAGTAAAGAGAAGTAAAACAAATGTAAAGAGCAAAAAAAACACAGGGACACATAGAGACAGCCATTCACTCTCACACTTGTAGTGTCCAATTTACCTAATCTTCAAATCTGCATGCTTTTGGACTGTGGGAGGAATTTGGAGAACCTGGAGAAAACACATACACACACACTCACACACATGGAGAACATGCAAACGTTAAAAATGAGAAGGTGTGTCCACACCTTTGACTGGTATTCTATATACATACACATACTATACACATGTGTGTATCAGGACCAGTAGTTCCTATGAACTGCTTTTTTGAACTGGTTAAGACTAGTGCGTAAGAACTTAATTGTGGTTAGGGTCCGGCATTTAGTTGTGATGGTTAAGGTTAAGGTTAAGATAAGGGGCTCGTGAATACATTATGTCTATGAGGGTCCTCACTACGATAGCTGCACAAACATTGATTGTTTAGAATTTAATCTGTGCGGTGAGTGGATTTTATTCATTTATTTATTTATTTAATGATTTTCAGTTACAGTTAACACTGAGAGGTTGTTGTGTTTGTTGATGAACTGGTTAGTAAAGAATGTTGCTGGTTCATTCTCTCATAAAAAAAAGAAAAGAAAAAGAGGATATGAAGAAACCCTGATCATATGTCATCTACTGCTGTCTAGTGGTTAAGATTTGAATGTCTGCTTTTGACACAGCTGTAATGAACAGCTGTGTGGTTGAAAATCTTTTATTAATTTTTTTGTGAAAAGCTGTGAAACAATGCAAATGTATAAAAAAAGCTATAGGTTTAAAGGCCTTTACAACATGACAAAATTACTGTACATTAAAATCCCTATGCTCTGTGCACATGAACTCTCTCACATGACCTCTCACCTATTCACATGTCACAGCTGTCATTTACTGTAGTTATTTTCCCGTGATCGTGACGTGGAACACGTCCCTCCTCCTCCTCCTCCTCCTCCTGTTGTCCCATCAGCCCTTGCGTCGCTCCCCAGCATACCTGGGAACAAAACATTGTGGTCTCAGCTCCACCCGCCGCAGTGAACATGAAATTCCAGTCTTACAGCCTTGAGGAGTCAATGCAGACAAGGGCCTAAAGTCAGATATGTACATAAGAAACAAACAAAGTGTTAGTTGTCTTATTTCCAGTCTGTTGCAAAGACGAAAACAACAACATGAAGCCTGGTCAGCATCAATGAATCTTAATTAGAACTAATTGTACTTTTTGTAAATACGAGTGTCAATGTTATATCTGGTTTGTAAAGGTTTGGCATCAGATAACTAAAGGAAGGAAGGAATGAAGGACTGACAGACACAAACAAATCAGGTTTGTCCACATGCCACGTTGACAGCTAAGTCGAGTAAAGTTGGTTTTAAAAAAGAAAAGAAAAAAGGAATAGGCGAAATGACATTAAGCAAAGTCATCATTTGTTCATACACTTCATAAAATGTCAAGAATGAGAGGAGAGTTTACCCTCATTTACCCTGCATGCTGAAAGGTTTTTTTGGGGGCATTTAACTCAGGGTTTAAATGTCCAGTGTATGAGATTTAGGTGGAATTATTTCCATTAGGCAGAAACGTAACGATGAACAGTAGTTCTTTCTTTTTTCTTTTATGCATGCAGAGGAGAAAATCGATTCATTGGCCTTGTATGTCTGACATGCAGAACCACAAGTCCGACTCCAGTCAGACATGCAGGAGTACTCACACTATGAATCGTATTATCCAGGTATATTAGTCAGACTAAGGCTAGCTCCAGTTTAGTCAGATTAACGTGTTTACATGACATTAAGAAAACCAAATTATTGTCTTAGTCTGACAAAAATCAGTCTTTTAACATGCATTTAGACACACTGAGTGTTGAGCTTGAGTTTTTTGGTTTTATTTTGGAGATTAAGATTCCTCATTTAGTGCACACTTTACATGCTGAATATGGAAGTACAAATTAATGCTAGGCCACTAAGAGTGACACTGGCCTGGTGTAAATAACACAACTATAATTAATGCAGTTTAAAGTTTTACATCGGTATCAATAATAGTCCAGCACCAGCTACTTCAAGGTGATGGGAAGGGGGACCCAGATCAAATTCAGCTTAGGGCCCCATAAAGGTTTGGACCAGCCCTGTATAGCCCACTTTAATTGTGCTTCACAACTGCTTTTGTTTTCATGTGTTTCATTTATCTCAGTGAGACTGAGTACATATAAATACATACTTTTTTTCCCATTTTTTTAAAAAATATCGGTTATCTGGTTTTTAAACATCAGCACAGAAAAAACACACACAGCTAGTGTGTGCTAAGTAGAAGCTGGAAACGGTGACGTGTGTGTGTGTGTGTGTGTGTGGGAGGATGTCAGCAGAGGGCGTGATGATGATGATGATGATGAGTCCACCTTGGGGGAGGATCAGTCCGCGTAAAGCAAACGCCGCTGCTGTTCGTCCTTCCGCCGCGGCGCATCCTCAGTGAGACGCAGCCGCAGCTGGAGATGTTGTTGGTGACGCACGGAAGAAGCCGGAGGAGTCCCGACACATGAAGGAGAAACCTGCGCTGATATTTCACCGTTTTCTTTGCCGGTTTTATTATTATTATTGGAGGAGAGGAGAGGAGAGTTGGTTTTTCTTTTGTTTTTTTTATTGGACCGGTCTTTGTGTGAACTAGAGGATGAACATTAGCACACGAGTGAAAAGCAGGCGGACCGAGGCGAACCTCGGAGCGGAGAGGGATCATTTTGACAAGCAGCAGGTAAATATTTGAAAAATAAGCAGAGTACGGAGTGTATGTGTGTATGTATGTGTGTGTGTGTGTGAGAGAGAGATAACCTGCTGCAGTAAGGCCTGCGGTGTGCGTGTATTTGTGTGTGTGTGTGTGTGTGTTCACACTGTTAATGCGAGCATACACATACACACACAGGCCACGTTTCCACGTTACCAACTTTACTGCGTAATTGAATGATTGAGCAGTGAATTAAAGATGCTTCAGCAGAGTGTCTACTCAATGTGAAAAGATGTAGTTTCACTGTGAATCTATGAAGAAAGAGGACTAGCCTTTATTTATTTATTTATTTATTTATTTGTGGTGAACATGTGTGATTTCCTCACAGTTTTCATGACTGGGAGATCTAAATTTCACCCTTTATCTCATGTTGAGTGCCATGCATATCATGCTCACACCATTCATTCCTCAGTGAAGTAAGTGAGTAAGTGAGTGAGTGTGTGTGTGTGTTGGTGGTATCATGCTGATCTTGTCCTTCTTGTTTGGCCAGCCTTCCTCTCTCACTGACATTTCTGCCCCATGGTTTAACAGCCTCCCTTTGATCTATTTTTAGTTTTTAGTTATCCTTAATTTTGCCAGATAGATCCCACTGAGATATGAGATCTCTTCTTCCAGAGAGTCCTGGTCAACATAGCAGCACAAATAGGTACAGAATATAAAAGCTAAAAGGAAGTATTTAAAGGAGAGTAAAAAAAAAAGAGAGACATAATAAAGGTAAAGTGCAGAAGTATACAGGTCATACCAGCGAGATCCTTAACCCAAACCTCTTAAAAAGGCTCTGTGAAACACTATGTTTCTGTCATGACGGTCCATAAAGTGCAGTTGAAGGTGTTTTAAAGAAGGCATTGTCTGTAGTGAAACTATGTTTTGCAGCTCATTCCATGTCCATGGTGCACAGAAGGACGAGGAAGCTGTTCATTCTAGGAACATTTTAGGAAATGGATTCTCCTCGGGTGGAAAACAAGAACGTAAACTTTGACATATCTCCTCCGTGGAGTAGGACTCGAGAAATGTGACTCAGTCCTTTTTGAGTGTGTGTGCACTGCAGGAATGAAGGTGCCGCTTTCATCGTTCAACAACAGGTGCTTTGTGGCTCGTGGCTGTTACTTCACTCAGTCTTACACCAAGTAAACCATTTCCTGGACTATAAAATCATGGGTTGTTATTCCAAGTGAAGCACACACACACACACACACACACACACACACCCCGGTCTGACTGAGTTTGAGTGATTGAACAACCCGTGTGTTCAGACTTCCAGTGCTTTCAGTGTTGTTATCTAAAATGGGCTGAGCTTCTCCTCTGCAGGATGTACATGACTGACTGTTTTATTTGTTTATACGGCACGTGTAGAGAAGGAGGAGTTGAGGAACTAAAACCCACATTTTATCTCTCTTCTGCCTCTTTAGACCTCTCAAACAATCACTACTGTAAAGTAGTAGTATCTCTTAAACAATCAAAATACAAGTCTTTTTGTATTTAATATTGCAGCACATTGGTTAGATAGAAAGACGCTCAAAGGAATTTAACTGAGTTAAGCTCAGATTGGAACCAGCGCTCTCCACCAACTAGAGCTGCAAATAACGATTATTTTCTCAATTAATCGAGCAATCGGTTGGTCCATGAAATATCATAAATAATAAATATTGTTGATCAGTGTTTGTCACACCTGGAAATAATAAGGTTCTCAAATGTCTTGTTTTGTCCACAAACCAAAATGATTCACTTTCAGTGATTTCTTTATCTGCAGCAGAGAAATGAAGAAAATATTCACATTTAAGACGCTGAAACAATCAGAAATCTTAGTTTAATCATGAAATGACCGAATTAATTGATTATCGCAATAGTTTGAGTAACTGTTTCAGCTCTACCCGCGACCCTCATGTGGAGGATAAAGTGGTAGAAGATGGATGAATGAGTGAATGAATGAATGAGTCAAACAAAAGTATCGAGTATAAATTAAAGTTATACAATGACAGTTTCATAACAGGCCATTCCTTTGCGGAATTTAGCTTTAGCTAAAATTGTAAAATGTAAATTGACTTTCTTTTAATACAAAATGAGTTACAAGACTAACATGGAAGACCGTAGGATGTTATAGAAGTGGACCCACAATGAGCAGCATAATAAATAATGATTTATGTTGTTTTATGGACAACATTGTGTCTATTATTCCTTTTCTAAGGAACTTTGAGTGTGTGTGTTCCTGAGATTGAGTTACCAGTGTTTGTATGATTTATGAGTGATGACAGGTAAGGTTTATTTAGAAAATGAATATGTAAATGAATAGAAAACAGTGCTCTTTTCTTGGAGGTGTATGTTAAAGGAACTGTCCCATTTCGTAGAAGATACAATGATGGTTGAACAAAATGCAAATTACAAGTACAAGTAGGTGCAGTTTTATAATAGTTTTTAACAATACATGTATTAATAGGGAGCCACGCGGCAGTGTGGTGGGTAGCATGGAGTTCGCATGTTCTCCTCGTGTGTGGTTGTTTGTCTTTATAGTTTGTCTCCAAAATCCGTCCTGCATTTCGCCCTGTGTCAGCTGGGTTTGGCTCCAGTGGCCCATGACCCTCAGGTGGAGGATAAAGTGGTAGATAATGAATGAATGAATTAATGTACTCGCAGGATAAAGTGAAACTGTAATTCATCACTTTAAACTGGTGTTTCCTGTTCATGTGACTGACTGAAGCACTGTAGGCAGTGTACAGCCACTGAGGAACATGCAGATTAACTGCCTGGCATGTGGAATGATCCAAACTCCTGATTGGATACAGAGTTTACTTCATAATTTATTCACTGCATTTGTAGATTCAACTGCTTTCACTGTGTGTACATAGCTGTTGAAATAAATGCCTCTGTTTTGATTTTTGAGTGCGTCTGTATTGGATGAAATTTCCTCAGTTTTGTTAATTCCTTTGCTTGTCAGGTTCCGTCCACGCTCTCCTGAGTTCTCCTTTCTTTATTTTGACCTCGGCACCAAGGTGAAATGTCTCACTGAGTGTATGTGTGCGTCCATGTGTGTACTGTGGTGTTTGCTTTCCCTCACTCCTGTTGCCTGAGTGAGTGCCCATGAGAGAGTGATGGGGTGGGAGCACCAGACGGTGAACACACCGAGTGAGAGCAGAGACGGAATTAAAAATATTCAACAGCCTTCCTTTTGTTTTAATTTTTTATATAGCTTCTTTATTTAGCCAGGAAGATGCCATTGAGATACAGGATCTTTTCTTCCTTGGAGTCCTGGTCAACATAGTTACAGAGTCAAAACTATTTCAGATCTAATATAAAACTCAACAGCATATACAAGCAAAAAGGCCACACCAACTAGATCCTTATGCTTAAGTGCTGAAATCCACTGAAAAATCCAATAGTCTCTACATGATATGGTATCAGTGTTGTAAACTACAAATACTAAAAGATTCACCTATCTGTACTTTACTTTGTTGTTTCTATTTCTAGCAACTTTTACTTTTAGTCCACTACATTTCCTCTAACTATCTTTGTTATTCATTACTACCAAATAAGACCAGAAGAAGAGTCGGTAATGGTCTGTATTTATATAGAGCTTTTCTCGTCTTGATGAGCTGCTTTACACTATAGTTAGTAGTGTTTCCCAACCCTGGTCCTCAGGGAACACTGCCCTGTTCCAACACACCTGATTCAGATGGTCAGCTCGTCAACAAGCTCTGCAGAAGCCTGGTAACGAGCTGTTCATCTGAATCAGGTGTGTTGGAGCGGGCAACATCTGAAACATGCAGCGCAGTGTTCCCTGAGGACCAGGGTTGGGAAACACTTGCTATTCACACGCTTCAATGTGGGGTTAAGTGTCTTGCTCAGTGACACACATAGAAGAGCAGAGCCAGGAATTGAACCCACAACCTTCCAGTTGAAAGACAACTCTCCCTACCACTGATCTACCATGGCTCAATACTAATTACTTTTACTTAGAAAACGTTAGTACATTGTATATATGCAAATGACTTGTGATACTTAAGTATAGTAAATGTCATCTACTTTAAGACTTTTACTTAAGTAATATTATAAAAAAGTGACTTCAACTTCTACCAAAGTTATTTTCAGGTAAGATGCTTGTACTTTTACCCAAGTGTCCCTTTAAGGTACTTTGCAAGACTGTGTGTTACATATGTTTTATGCTCTGACCTACTTTATTTAAACTGCTCCCTGTAATCATGAACGTCATGTGAATTTCTAACTCAGTTTTTCGAGTAACAGTTTATAATTTTGTTGACAATGTTTGGGATTCTGCCTCTTTAATTTAATTAGACATTAAACTGAGTCATGAGACCCTCTCTAATTGTGCAGTTTCCTGTGATTTATTCGCTGCCATATTCTGCTCTTTTAAAAGAGAACAGGACTTTATACCAAAATTTGTATCTTATCTTGTGAGTGTTTTTGTTTTTTTTGTTGTAGGTGCTGCCACGTTTGGCTCAATGTCAGATTAACAGCAGGTGCGTTTTTGAAAGAGGGCTGTTATTTTGAAAGTGGTTTTGTTTGTGTATATACAATGTAAGTTAAAGGGATAGTTCAGGTGCTGCTGTAGCTGAGAACCAGACACTTTGCTTTCACAGAAAACATGGCTGCCTGCTGGGAAAGAAGGAAAAACATATGTTAGCTACTTAAGTAATGTCTCGCTTAATAAAATTTACACCTGCTTAAAGGTTCGGTGTGTAAGTATGTGTGACGTCTAACAGTAAGACTGCAGATTGGATCAAATGGAGAACTCCTTTGCTCAACCCTACCTTTAATAGGTGGAACAAAGAATTACAGTGGCCTTTTTTGTGCGTAGTAAGTTCCCATTTAAACAGGGTCAATGTCGACCTGAACCTGTAGCTTCTGTGATGGTGTTGTGGAGCGTCACTCTGCGGGTAACTGCCCTCAGCTACAGCCAGGTTGAGCTGTGTTGAAGTCTGTGTGTGACCTTGTCTCTGGCAACAGACTGTTGAATTAAGCTGATAAGGACCTGCAATAAACGCCTCTCGCCTCAGAGCATTTTGTGCAGTGAGAAGCAGCTCAGGTGTGGTGTTGATACTTTGACTTTGTTCACCGAGCAGAATCCTCTCATGCCAGGATGTCCAGGCACATTGAATCTCTGCTGAAAGGCAGAGATGAAAAGGTAAGCAAAGAGGCCTCAAGGTCGCAGCACAGAGTGTGTGTGTGTGTGTGTGTGTGTGTGTGTGTGTGTGTGTGGCGTCTTTCGACTGTTCCGCGTGTGTGTGTGTGTGCGGCTACAGTAATGCTAGCTGGCAACAGACCTTATGACAGGACGAGAGGATTAGTCAGGGCTTTCCCTCCCTCTCACTTCTCGTCTCTGCTGTTACAAGGATTTACTGAACCAAATGCTGCACAGTTGGAGTTGTTGGGTAGCCGCACGGTTGACGGGGTCAGTGTGTTTCCAGCGCTCGGACCAAATGGCTCCATTAGTTTAGATTTCCTCTCAGCTACCTTTGACCTTGGCTTTATGGATCTAGTGTCTGTGTGTTACTAACTGTGTGACCTTTGTGTGGACTAATGTGAGGCTCGTCAATGAGACTTTGTTTTGTGTGTTGAAGCAGAATGTTATCACCAAAGAATTCAGCTCTAGTGAAATACTCAAAATTCCAGTCCAGAAGTCAAGTAATATTGGCTGTACTAATTGCCAGTTAATTGTTTAGTGTATTGATGTGAGGTGATGTAAAATTCATAGCTGATTATTTTTTGATTTATCTTGAAATGTTTAACTCTGACTTGTCCCCATTTCCTTAAACTGCAACTAAGAGGTTATCGTTTTTGACCATTTTTCAGTCGTCTGATGTTTTACTCTCAGTTGTATACATTTAAAGTAATTGTGGAAAATAAGCATTATTTGACTTTGGTATGTAACACAGTCACAGCTGTTGTGATGTTTTTTTTCAGTTTTTTATTGGTGTATTTTATTGTGTATTGGTTTATAACATGGAACAATCAACTTGTATTTGAATTTCTTCTTTTTTTATGGTATGTCCAACTGTAATGTCCCATTGTTATGTTTTAAATTCCCTCAATATAGTCAATATTGAATAGAAACTCATCTTAAAATCCAAAATCAAACTACAATATCTGTCAGAAAATTAGATATTTTCCTCCTCAAATCATACATCACATTGTACTGGAGTGACACACAAATCTGCTCCAGTCTCAAAAACCGCAGTGGTGCAGTAATAGCTACTCAAGCATGTGCTTCTTTTGACAGTAAACTGAATGTTGTCTTTGGTCATGTGTCACTCTCAGACTGACAGTCATTCTGAATGTACGATGAGAGTCTCCCTGCAGCCTCGCTGCTCAGCAGCCATCTGTTGAGGCCTCTGTGCCAGGCTCTGTGTGCCAGAGCGTGGCCCCCATCCAACCCGGTCTTCTACCCCAGCTGTCGGCCTTCCTCCACGAAACAAACCCTGCATTGTCACACAGGCCCCTGTGCAGGCCTACTGCACTCGCCCAGTGTAAACGAGAGACTAGAAATTCTTTTGCGTCAGAAACCGGGGAGGAGGATGGAGGGGGGTGGGTTTCTCCTATTAACCAGTCTATCCCTCTCTGAACGCCAGCTTTCACCCACAGTAGTGCCTCTGTGCTTTGTTGTGTGGCCATGTATATTTTGCTGGTTGTGTGTGTGCGTACATATGTACTTGTATTTGTTACCTCGTCAGGACCAGTAGTCCTCATGGAGACCAAAACCTGGTCCTCGGTATGCAGAAGCCTTAAATTGTGGTTAGGTTAAGGTCAGGGTTGTGAACTGGTTTATAAAGCTTTGTTTAGCCTGTCCAAATAAACAGAAGTCATGCAGTGTCCTCAGAAGAATAGCTGTGCAAACCTGTGTGTGCACATGTGTGTGTATGTGTGGTGGGTGGGTTAGTGACTCCGAGGTTTCCAATGTATTAAAAGAGGCTTTTCTATGGTTTTGTGGGATTAGGGGCCTCTGCCACTGATATGTGATTAGGTTTTGAATAGAGATGTGAAAGCGTAAAGAAGAATCATTAAGCTGTTTGTGCAGCTTTTACTACATATCACAATATAAAACATGTTTGTTGAATCTTATCTCCAGTCTGTAACTTTTCGGAGGGTTGATGTGCAGTAATGAAACATTCTACCCATAACAATAATAATAGTTTTGTAATTGTTTGGCTTTTGTCGCCTTAGCATAAGCCTTTTATGTTTACTTGCACTGCCATGTTTCTACAGCAGAAGGTTACAACACAAACAAAGAACAGCAACATCCATGATGGCAAGCAAAGGCCAACGTAGTTCTCTGATGTGTTTGGGATAAGGCTGATGAGTGAAGTCATCCTCTGTCTGCAGCCTCAATGAAACTAGATGTCACTGAATTTGACACACTGGACCTTTACCTTTAACAGGGGGAGATAATTTGGGAAAGTACATTCAATTTTGTGTAATTTTGTCCAGAAACATTGATAATGGAACAACGTGAAGATTAGATTCATGATGACCCCACTAATCACCTGAGGCTTTTGTTAAATGACAAAGTTGAAACAAACTTTAGTTAGGAAAGGTTCAGAATATCTTGGCTTAGAGCTCTTCAGCAAGGCAATCAAGGAAGAAGACTTCTCAGCAGAGAGATTCAACCAACACATGGTTGAATGTAACAGGGAAATAGATAAGTTGTCATATTTCCTTGTAGCAATGACGTTCTGCACGTAAAGTTCATTGCAGCAGCTTAATATCCATGGAGGACACAAAGATCCAGAATGTGTGTCTTTGTCCCTCCCTTCCTGCTCTTTTGCCACTACACTTGTATTACCTGCTGGACAGGTTGCAGAGAGACTTCCTGATGTTCTGTCTCTCCCTGGCTTATTATCAGTGGAATTAAAGATTTTATCTGTCATCTTTGACCTAAGCTCCAATAGATAATGACAAAATATAGAGATAAATACAACATGTTTTATTTTTGTTGGTTCCCAGTGATGATTTGTAAGTAGCAGTGTTTTTTGTCACACAGATCTAGGAGCTATTATCCTGAAATACTGTTTCAGATTAGTTTAGAATTGATCGAAGTTGAGAAGAGAGAGTCAATCTGTGCAACACTGTGTTGTGTAGTGAAACAGTGAGTATGTACGTCTTCACACAGCGTGCAGACTCGTCACTTTCATATTCACTGCAGCCTCTTATCATTTTGTTTCCTGGTTTTTATTTAACTTCTCGTGACGTAGTATGTGTTTGTTGAGTCTATTGTAAACAGTGTGCATGCATTCCTTTTTGCTACCTCTCTGGGACCTTTTTCTGATATAAACACTGCCCTTGTCAGGACCGATAGTTCTCATGGGGAACAAAGCCTGGTCCTATGGTGCGTGTTTGAGTAAAAGACAAAAGGTAAAAGACCTAAGATTAACTCTCTTTTCTCTGTCTTTTTCCAGTTGAGCAGCATCAGCAAAGCTATCAACTCCACTGAGACGCCTGTAAAAGAGAAACATGCACGACGTATCCTTTCACAAAAATGCAAGTCATAACTGAATGTGCTAATGAAATGGTTCTCAAGTTTGGACAGATTGTAAGTTGGTAATATTTCCTGATAGAACTGAATGTTGAGATGGAGTCAAACAATTCAGAAGTGTCACCATGAGGAAAAAAGGCAAAATAAATACATTTTGTTTATATAGAGCCAAATCTCAACATACCTGATCTGAGTGCACTTTATATTATCAACATGCTGTGTCAGTGACTTGTTTAGCAGCACAAACATTTTTTATGTAAAATAGCCTCCTGTTCTTAGGGATGAACTGGTATGCAACTCAGTATTGGTCAGATACTAGTCAAAATCACTGGATCAGATATCGGACAACAGATAAAAATGTAAAATTGTCTACTATCCAAAAATCTTATATATCACATGCTTCACTATGCACTGACTGTAAAAATAAATGAAAATCAGCGACAGCATTTTTAGCAGAGTCATTTTGTGGACTGTTTATTTCTTCTTTATGCGAGAAGATGTTAGTCGTAGAGTTATGTTTGAAATAGCGTTAGATGACTCGGCACAAACTGTGTTATTAACAGCTTCATAGTTTTAAATTATTGTTCCATCCCTACGCTGTTCTCTATGATGTCGTGTTTCCTTAAGACCAAAATCTCAGGAATCATCCTTGGGACTCACAGGGAGAAGGGAGCCTACACCTTCTGGTCATACGCCCTTGGCTTTCCTCTGGCCGGCAGCTCCATCCTCAGCTGGAAGTTCTGCCATGTACTACATAAAATCCTGCGGGATGGCCATCACAATGTAAGACATCAAGCCGCTGTCAAAGTTATTATCTTTGTTTGTATATATAAATGTATTTTTAGGCTACCTTGCTGCTAATAGCATTCCCCTGTTCCTCCCTTCGTCATGAAGGCGTTTGAAGGTACAGTTATCACCTCATGAACAGAGAGAACTGTCTCTTTCTTGGGTTCCTGACTAAATTAAATGTTGTGGGATACTGAAAAGGTTTCTCCTAGATTTCATTATCAGAACCCTGAGTTTGAAGCCCATTTACACATGAAATATGACTTTACAAATGCCCCACAAACAAAACCAGTCAGAGGAAGAATACGGCAACAATACCACCACAATGGAGCCTAGCAAAAATATTATAGCCATTACTATTTAGTATCTGTCACTTTGGTTCCTCATTCAAATTGTTGAAAGCTGTTAGCTGATTTTTATGTTGCTAATAAAGTGAAGTAAGTCAAAATAAAGATAACATTGAAAGCTGTCCCAAGTTGTAAAAAGTGAAAAAAAACCTAAAAACATTTGGCTAATGGCTAAGCTAACAGCTATGCTAATAGATAGAAGATGAATGCATGTGTTACACTAGAAATTTCGCCAAATCAACGTGATTGTTTTATTCCGTGAATCAAGATTAAAAAGCTATATCAGTTTGACAAGAGTTGTTTTACCTCCACAGGTTCTACAAGACTGCATGAGACATCACAGTACTGTGGTTGAAGTAGGGAAACTATGGGTGAGTCATTACACGTCTTGTATTACAGCTTTAAAAATAATTTCACTTGAATGCAGCTTGTCTGTTATTGGATTTCATGTGAAACCATGAAATGAGGGAAAAGAAAGCTTCAATCTCTTGTGTAATATTTTCAATTTATAATTTTTCATTCTTGCTTTTCTGATGTTGTGGTTTTCAGGGCAACCTCCATGATAGATATGGACAGCTGGTGGCTATGTATTCCAAGATGCTCTGCACAAAAATGGAGTTTCATAATAAGGTAAAGGGCGTCTTTTGTCGTCGGTTGCACCACACACTGTCACTGTGGTGCAAGGAAATGGATGATTTTAAGGAAATGTCACACTGCGAATAGCAACCGACTCTGACTCATCATAAATGTACTATAACGCAGCACGCAGAAATCCCACCGAACCTGGAGGTCACAGACGAGGTCCTGGAGCGCACTGCAGGCACAGACATTAATAATGTGTGAGTTTCCAAAGTATAGCAGAAGTAGCTTTAAATAAATGTTCAGCCTGATACCATAATCATTCATAAGCAATGCTGGTGGCTTACTTTCACAGGATCATATCGTTACTGTTCCTGAATGGGGCTGGCTTTGTTTTGTTTTTTTCCTAACGATGGTATCAACTTCTCTCCTGCAGGTTCCAGCTCACAGTGGAGGTGTTTGATTACATGGATGCAGAACTGAGGGTGGCCGAGACAGGTGAGGGGAAAAAAAACTCCTCCCACCATTTACTCTTTAGAAGAGAAACCTGAGCTACCTGCAACCTGCTGACATTATCTATTTATGTCCTAGAGCTCAGCTCCTGTAAAGATCAACATACTGATGTTTTTTTCTTTAAAAATGTATTTATTGTCTTGGTCTAGTTTTCCTAAATGCTCCTATGCTTACCTCCTCCCCTGTGTTTTAACAAAAGAGGAAATACCAGCAATTGGAGGACATTAGGCTGATTTCCTTCACTTACAGCTGTAAATGGTATGCTCCTCCCAGGCCTGCGGGGAGGAGGCCATGGATCATATCTCAGCACCACAAAAAACATTTCACTTTGCTGTTATGTGTAGCTGTTCTCTTTGTGTGTTAGCGGTCTCAGTACTGCTTCAGAGTCACTGTACAAAACATTCGGTCCATGTGTTTTGTAGAAAGTATGCACTTTTGGTGCCTCACCAGTTGGTTTCATGTAACAAGAGAGTCAAGTGTTGAAACTAACTTTGCTGAAGTAACTGCACTTTATCAATCAACTGTATCTTAACACTACAGCTACAATGATTCACAGAATCTCTTAAAAAAAAATAATAAAAAAAAATGTCTGCCTTCCGGTTGCACATGCCCAGAACACCTCCCCAGGGAGATGTCCGAGCAACTACCTCAAATGGCCCCTATTGATGTGGAGGAGCAGTGGCTCAACTCCGAACCTCTCACAAATGTCCTCACTTCTCACCCAATCTCGTAGGGTGAGCATAGACGCCCTGTGGAGAAAACTCTTTTTGGCCGCTCCTATCTGTGATCTTGTTCTATGGGTCACTACCCACAGTTTGTGACCATGGGTGAGGGTTTGAACAAGATACTTAAACTCCTCCACTCTGGGAAGTGAGCAATCCAGATTATTACAGTATATGTTTGAGAAATGAATCACACATTTATTTTATGCTTGTGTTCTTGAAAACACACACATAAATCTAAAGTAAAAGGCTGCAAAAATTTCTGCTAGTGACCTCATAAATGTCCTTACATCCATCTCTGGGTCCCGACACAGGTTCTGGGAATTGCCAGATTTAGATACGCGCTGTGCTTCTCAATGACACTGCACCTCCAGCACAAATGTTTGCTGCAGAGGTACTTCTGCATGAGATCGCTGGTGAATGTCCAAACTCATGCTTATGTGCAAACACAGCATAAGAATCCACAGCAAGTTAAGTGAAGTGCCACCACCACTGCCCATCTAGATCCCCCAGAGATTCTCTTGCTGTTGTATACAGCAAGAACAGCAACCTGTGAGAGCCGCGTCACTGAGCAAACACTCAACATTAGCGATGATGATTTCAGGGATTTTGGCAGCTTCATCATGTATTTTCTGTCTTTGTCCCCAGTGATGCGACAGCTCAACTCAACCATCGCCATCACCACGCTCACATCTGGTCAGTGTCGCTTGGCTCCACTTATCCAAGTTATCCAGGACTGTAGTCAGCTCTACCACTTCACAGTCAAGCTGCTATTCAAGCTCCACGCCTGTAAGAACAGTTATTACCGAGACAAGATTATGTTTTAATATTAAATACTCGTGTATGCTTTGCCTCACAATCTCGTCTTGGATTTTAGGTCTCCCTGCTGATACCCTGCAAGGTCATCGTGAGCGTTTCCATGATCAGTTCCACAGGTACTTTGTCCAAAGCCTCGGGCTACAACTGATTGAGACCAGCGGTATACTTTCTTAGACTAAAGGAAGGCTACAACATAATCCTGTCTCACCCAGTCACCACACCATAGCTTGAAATTATGCAAATGTGCACATCATTGCTCCCCACGCCCCACCCTTTGTGGAGAGTCCTTTGGTGTTTCTATCACACAGAGCATTTACATGACATTATTAAAAAAGTAAGTAAAAATTTAGTTTGAGTCTGACTATACCTGGACTTTTAAAATACATGCGAGTCAGATACAACAAGTGGATATCACAAAGTACAAATGCATCTTCAGATCCAGTCATTTAAACAACATTCGGAGGTGGTTTGGGGACGCATGTGGCCTCATTATTTTGCATATGTAAACACAAATCCATCCTTAGGACGCAATAAAGACCTCCTCTTCAGCTGACGTCATCTGTACCACTGCAGTTTCACAATGAACTATAGTATTACTAGTAGTATTTTTACACTTTTGAAGGCATTGTCTTATTCCGCAACAGTGTTAAAGCAGAATTATGCAGGATTGTATACCCCAATTTAACAGCTTCAGAGTCATTGTGATAGTTAAACGCAGAAAACCAACCTTGTAAGATCAGGGCTCCTCACCTGGAGTCCTCAGAATCAAGAGGTCTTGCATGAGACATCAATTGCCAGGGTTCTCAGACACTATTTTCTAATATATACAATGTGTGAAGACAAGAAATGCTGAATTTGCTTTACAGGATCTTTAAACACAATACAACATAACTGGGACAACTTCTGTATGAATACATGAGGTGAGGATGAGGTTGAGCTTAACTTCCTGTTTTGTTTTCCTGCTGCAGCCTTAAGACATTCTTCAACAAAGCTAGAGACATGGTGTACTTCAAGAGGCTGATCCAGGTCCCAAGGCTACCTGATGTAAGAGCACAGTGCTGAGTGACACTCAAATGACTTAATACCCTTACTGTTATTTACAAACAGGAGTAACTGGATTATTATTTACACAGACGCTGGATGCAGTGTTGAATTTTCTGTACAACATTACCTACAAAGTTTTTAATAATGTCACCCTGAACACAAGTTGTTCTCCTTGTTTGTCAGTCCCCACCTAACTTCCTGCATGCAGCGTCACTGGCCAAACACGTGAAGCCAGTGGTGCTCATGGCTGATGAGGAACCAGAGCAGGGGGATGATGACGATGACGACCCAGAGCCGCTCATCGAGGTCAGCGATGTCCCGACATCCAGCATGATGCAGACACAGCCTCAGGTATGACACAGCTGTTACTCACACATATGTTTTTCTTTGTATAAAAATCATTCTATGATGTTGTGTTAGTTTTTATTCAGTTTATACATTTTCTATTTATTAACTATCAATGAAGTCTTAATTATTTTGTTTAACAGGGTTCCCACGGGGAAATCTTTGAAAGTTTGTATTTGACAAAAAAATGTTTGGGAAATCACCATAAATGGACATGGATCATTGAAATGCTTGAATTGTGTGCAAGAAAGAAGTTGATATTTAGTTGAATGTCTCCCTCATTTGGTACAACGTCACCTACTGTTTCATGTTCCCTGCATCGCTTGATGTCTCTTTGCCATTGACGTCAAGGAGAGTAACGTTAAGCAAGAGAGAGCAAATGACGTGATGTCTGGGAAATGCATATTCTAAGATCTCAGACTCATTAAAGGAAATTACAAAGGCTGACTTGCCAAAGATCCCAAGGACAATCACTTGTCCAGATGCAGAGCGTGCTGTAAATCAATGAAAGTGGACGCCATGGGTGAAGCGGCTCTTACAAGTTGCCCTCCCATCTTAAGCTGTGTCGGCACATTCAGTCCATTTGAGGGAATTGGTCCTGGAAAGTCCTTGAATTTGGTGTCAAACAAGGTGTGGGAACCATGGTTATATACAGTATCTAAGGCCCATTATTGATGATTAATACACAAAAAACTCAAACATTATTAAGAGGGAGAGAAGGGATAAAAGCTGTGTTTTCATCATTTAGTCCGTATTTGCTCATGTCTTCTTGCACTCTCATATTCTCTCTCTGACAGCTGTGACCATCCCTGTCTTTTTATCACGACAAATATTCATTTATTTTTTGATTTTCTCTCAGCAAGTGGACATATTTGATCAGGCATTTGGACCACCCAATGGAACCTTTGATGATAGGTGAGCATGGGTGTTTTTTTCATTGCATACAGCATCTATAAAGAGGATTTATTGTTCTCAGCACTCAGTCTGTGTCAGCTCACTGTGATGGGAGGTTTTTCTTTTTTTTGTGACAGGGATCTTCAAATCGAGAGCCTCAAACGTGACCTGGAGTTGTTGAGAGCAGAGCTGGAGAAGGTCAAAGCAGAGGTGAGAAGGACCTGTGGTACTGAATAATCTGTGGAATCAAATAGAATAGAATTTGCTATGCAGCTCCTTTTGAAACATTCACACATTTGTCCTGCATTTTTAACTTCATCTACAATTATGAGCTAGATATACATATGCAATAACATATGCGATAAACGACATATGAGAGGAAAACAACTGTGAAAAAAACAAATGAATAAAATTTTAGCTACCAAAATTACTCGATTGTATAGACAGTGGATGTTTCAGAATTATTTTACTACCATAATTATTGCCCAGTAACAAATATTATTGCACTTGAAAACAGAAATATTGCACAGGTAGAATAAGAATAACTGCACTTGTTATTGTTGAGGCAATGGGTCGCTTTCTGTGCATATGAGACATTATTGGACATTATTATCTGTGAGAAAAGAATGTGGTCATGTGTTGGGCGGATGCAAATACTGTCCTGCTATGTGGAATGTGGCAAGTAGCCTGTGAATGAGGAGAAACTGCTGTGTCCGGTTGAGATTCATGGATAAAATTCCACCTGGCAGACGTGAAGTAAATGGAAATGAAAAGTCAGAGTTGGCCTCAATCAAGAGATAAGCTTGTCTGCATACATCTTTTGTCATGTTCCACAGGCTCACCGTTATATCACGCAGCTCAAGTCCCAAATTAACAGTTTGGAGGCAGAGCTGGAGGAACAACGTGCCCAGAAACAACGAGCTCTCGTGGAAAATGAGCAGCTGCGCATGGAGCTGGAGGCCATGCGCCGCAGAAATTTGGAGCATGACAGCTTACAGACCACATTCTTTGAGGCAGAGCGTAAGATATTAATTTTTACACTGATGCACTCACATGGCGACATAGACTATGTTCACATTGTCAGCTACATTGTTAAAATCTGATCAACTACACATCAGATTTGACAGTTCACAACCCCTAGATCAGTGATTCTCAAACTTTTTATTCCAAGTACAACTTGAGAAAACATTGATCTCTTGAAGTAACCATTATCACCAACGTTAAAATACAGTGCTGCAAATACAGTAGGCCGAGCAAAGTCAGTTACAGACTTTTCACAGGGGACATTTTATTATTTTATTCCCAATAAAATAAATTGCTCTCTCATCATCCTCCTCTTCCTCACATATACTTCACACACTGGTGTAGTGACATTAGATTAAGATGGAGCAAAAGATGAGGTGTACTCTCATAATTATTATTTTATTTGTTAATTATTTAATTTTTTTCACACTCCGGTCAAACTTCCTCAGCTCTGCTCCGATCACATACTCTGGTATATATGGTAGAACAGTATTTCTGATTTTCCTCCAAGTACCACCAGAGGAAGCTTGTGTACATTTTGCATGCATCTCCAATAACAACAGGAAATGCTGCATTTGTCAAACCTCTCTGTAGCAAAGCGGGGGATATGTAAGACGAGATCAAATGTACTTTTATTGATGGAGGACAGCAATGCCCAGTGCAGAAGCACACACAAAAAAACTGTTTCTCATGTTTCATGGCAGATTTATGTCTAATCTAAGACCATGTGCTGAAGTGACTTAAATTGAAAATCAGGATTGAAGATAGGTTTCCTGTGTCCACACAACCAATCTGTGAGATGACACTGTTCTCTTCTCTTGTTTGTGCAGAGCGAGCACAGGCCACTGAGCAACGGTACAATAAGCTGAAGGAGAAGCACACAGAGCTGGTGGCCAGTCACGCTGAACTTCTACGAAAGGTACGGACTGCAGACCAGATCAGAGACGCTTGTTTCAGCACCTTTTTTAGAGTGTGTGTGGTGACACTAAATGTGTTGATGTGCTGACAGAGTGCAGACACTGTGAGGATGCTGTCCGCAACCCAGCAAACCCAGGAGGAGGTGGAGAGGACCAAACACCAGCTGTCGTTTGAAATGGATCGGATAAAACAGGAAGCTGACATGAGGGTTAGTGGGTTAGCGTTGTTTTGCTTCATGCACATGGGTGTCTCGTGCTGCTGTTAAATATCTCTAATGTTTTCATCGTCACTGTAGCTGGAAGAGCAGAAGTTTGAGATGGAAAAGCTGAAGAGGGAGCTGGAGGAGAAGATGGCGGAAGTGATGCGCATGAAGGCGAATATGCAGACCAGCGAGATGGTGAGTGTCACCAGTGTTCAGCAAATTCACCAGCATTTAGTTTTCACAGTTGTGATCATGCTCGAGGCATGATGAACATGGTCTCCCTCTGACACTCGCCGCCATCTGCCTTTTCTGGCTTCACTCACTGTCCTCTCCATCTCCCTCTCTCTGTTTTCCAGTCAAAGGAGCAAATGAACAGCTCGATGACAGCTCTGCAGGCCGAGAAGGAGCGTCTGATGCGATCTGTGAGTGAGAAGGAGGCGGAGCTGTCTTCGCTGCGGCAGTCTGCGCAGCTGCAGCAGACGTCACTTCAGCAGGAGCGAGAGAAGAGCAGCAGGGAGCTGGGAGAACTGCAGGGCAAACTGCAGGAGAAGGTCAGTCAGGAAGGCAGAGAAAAGCAGACTCCTGTCACAGAGTCCTGTGTTCAGCTTTTAGGCCTGTCTCACTGAGAGAATCTCAGGCATTATTGAATGTAAAATCTAACTGAAATTCAAAGTTCCACGGCATAACTTCTCCTGATTTTTGTTGCTGATGATGATATTATTCTGACTTTGGTCATGGTAAAGACATTATGTGACATTTGTAATGCATATGTGTGTAAATATAAATCTCTCACCTTCAACAATTGTATGAAATGTTGTGTTTCTTGTGTCACTGCAGGTGAGTCACGAGGGTCAGCTGAAGCAGAAGCTTCTGGACGAGCAGTTTGCTCTGCTGCAGGGTACCATCACAGAAGCTGAGAACATAATCCAAGATGCTGTCGCCAAGTTGGACGATCCCTCACATATACGCTGCACAAGCTCTCCAGGTCACGCTCCTGCTCTCTTACATCAAAACATACATCAACGGTTTATTGCTGTTGCTTGAAAGATTTATTTATTCATTTATTTTTCAATATCCTGTTTGTCCTCTAAACACAGATTATCTCATAAGTCGGGCAGAAGCTGCACTGGGCTCTGTCGACAAAGTAAAGAAGGGCCATGCTGATTATCTGCGTAACATGGGGGGTAAGACGTCTCTGTGTCTGATTCCGCTTGATCCTGCTGAACTCATGACACTGTGCAGTTGTTCCGTTGTGAAATGTTATGAAATGTGTAGACTGGTCTCTTACTGTATTATCTCCTAACCAGATGCTGGAGGTCTGTTGAGGGCTCTGACCCAGTTCTCCCACTTGACTGCGGATACAATCATCAACGGCAGTGCTACCGCACACATGGCCCCCACTGACCATGCTGACCGTAAGCAATATTTGATTACATATAAACAGAAGTATATATCAACCAGATGTTCTGTTATATTTAAGGCCTTGGTCATACTTTCAGCTTATACATGAGGTCTGCTAGTGTTTGTTTGATGTAAATTCTACGAGGTCATATGTAGAGTCCACATGGACCATACACGGCAACACTGCATGCTCCCTCTGTGGCGCTGCGTTAGTTTGGTCAAATGCAACGGAGACGACCGTAACCATGGACCCATGCTTAAATGACATGTACAGCTCAGCACTCTTTGCAAGGTCTTTGCACCCTGAAAAGTGCACCCTCCCATCAAGCACGACGCAAAGAAACAAATAAATTATGAGAAAAGGGGGGGAAAAAAAATCACATCAAAGTCCTGATCAGGCTTCACATAAATTGATCTGAGCTCTTTTACGCCCTGTAGAACTGACAGAGAATTGCAAAGGATGTGCCACTCAGAGTCTGCAGTACCTGAGGGAACTGAAGTCAAAGACCACTCTGCAAAGGGCCGACCCAGCCGCTGTTCGCGTCATTATTCAAAAGATCCTGTATTTGGGCCAGGTGAGGAAAAAAAAATTGCTATGAAACGTCTTAGATTTGTGCTTTAAGGATATAATCATTTCTCCGATCAACAATCAACAAATGTAGAAAATATGTATGCAGTATTAAAAAATGAGATTTTCTCCAGAAAAAAGCTTCCTCTGGCTCAATGTGTCATTGTCATGTGTTTAGTTTGATTTTTTTGTCTATTACACCAGCATGCTTGAGCATTACATACACATGATGCACAAGTTTAACTTATTAGAAGTTTGCTTGTGTAGCCGGTGTAGTTTAATGCGGCTTGTATTGTGAAGACTTAGCCACATGTGGAAAATCTTTGGAGGCACTCTCCGTTTATTCCTGACACAAGGCAAATAAAAGAAGTCTGAATGTGAAAACATAGGAAAATGTGCCCTCTATAAACTACCTAAACATACCTAAAACATACCTACGGTGTGTCTATATGAGCTCACGTCTCTCAAAGTATACAGCAGCAGAAGTTAGGATTTCAATGATACAATCATCCAGACTTAATACAACATAATACATTCGTATTAAGTTTCCGTCTGTGGCATTTTAGGTCATTTTCACTATCATTCAATTGTGTTTGTCTTTGTCATTCTCCCAGGAGCTGCGGCCAAAAGGCATGGACGTCCGTCAGGAAGAGTTGGGAGATCTGGTCGATAAAGAAATGGCTGCAACATCAGCAGCTATTGAGGAGGCGGTTCGCAGAATTGATGTAATTATTATAAATCTTGGTGTAAAAGGTGTTATACTGATACGACTGTATGTACATTGAATGGTATAGAAATATTCTACTGAAGTTGATGTTTTCGTCTGGTTTTGTTCTTAGGAAATGATGAATCAGGCACGAAAGGACACAACAGGAATAAAACTGGAGGTTAACGAAAGGTTTGTCCATTTTTGTTCTTGATGTCTTTATACCTTTATATCTTTATATCTCTGTCTACCATTTATAAATAACTGTCACTTTCACTCTTTCACAGAATCCTCAACAGCTGCACAGACCTGATGATGGTACACTAGTTCCATGTCTTTGTACTGATAGTAAAGACTACACTCAAAACCTAACATACTATGAGGTTTCTATCTATTTTAAAATGAATAATAAACAACTGGTCTCTTTCTTTTATCCGTCAATCTTTCTTAGGCCATTCGTATGCTGATCATTGCATCTACAGATCTACAAAAGGAGATTGTTGAGGGCGGGCGGGTGAGTCTCACTGTTATTTTTAGTTTTTTTTTGTTTTTTTTTAGTTCATCATCAGCTTTTGTTTGTGAAATCAAAGTGAGTCATTCTGTTCAGCTAACAGTGCTGATGTTGTTTCATTAGGGTGCAGCCTCCATTAAGGAATTCTACGCCAAAAACTCCCGCTGGACTGAGGGACTCATCTCTGCTGCCAAAGCTGTGGGTTGGGGGGCGACCGAGATGGTGTAAGTCCTTCAGTTTATTTAACCCTTCAAACTCAGAGCATTTAGGCTGCTTTTTTCCATATTAAAACTCTTATACAGAGGCTATAAGAATGTCTTTTTTCAGCTTTTTTTTTTTCCATATTCCATGTTTCCATGTTGATATAAAATTCAAAATAGAAATGTTTGATGGTCTGTACAAAGACACAACAGCAGACTAAAGTTTGAGTCCCTTCTATCCCTGAAATCTTCAGTGAAATATTTCACATGACAAATTTAGACATAGTAATGGCATATATGACACAGTTAATATACACAAATAACTTTTCCTCTCTTCCTTATAGAGAGTCTGCTGATAAGGTGGTGCTGCACACAGGAAAATATGAGGAGCTTATTGTGTGCTCTCATGAGATCGCCGCAAGCACGGCACAGCTGGTCGCTGCCTCAAAGGTAAAGGGTCTAATTTCTAATGAAAACACAGTAGTAACTGGAGAAAGAACAAACTCGCCACCAGTTTCCCAAAGTGTCAGTAAAAGTTTATTATACTTTTTATTGGCAATATAAAATGGTAAAAAAACTAAAGTCAGAAATCAACAGTCACATTTTGAAACCAACATCAATACTAAAATGTATCACATTAGAAATAAATATTGAACATGATAACAAAAATAGTCGACATATTGACTGAGATTCATAAAACTATGAAATAACTACCAATAAAATTGGATATTAAAAAAATAATAATAATTAGACAGAAAAATGCATGAGTAAATAAGATAATACAATAATATCAATAATATATATATATTTATGCACACGTACATACATATGTACATAAAGAACATTTTAATTAAAACAAACTATGTGGGAGGATGATGAGTACCCAAATCCATTCTTTACTTTTTGACTTCCTTCATGAGATGAATTATTTTACAACTTTAGAAATATACTATGCTGCATTACATGTGTGTTCAATGTTAAGAAGTCAAATATTACACTTTTCTTAAAGGAGGAGCACTGAAAGCTTTGCTGTTGAGGCACACCTCAGAATCACAGTTCCTGCTACAGGCCCACTGTCTAGTTTTCCGTCTTACCACGTTTGTTGGTTTAGTATCTAAACGGTGTCATCTGCTCAGACTCATGGACTCCCCTCTGCTCTCAGGTGAAGGCAGACCGCAGCAGTAAGAGGCTGACAATCCTCCAGCAGGCGTCTCGCCGTGTAAATGAAATGGCAGCTAACGTGGTGGGTTCAACAAGAACGGGCCTGGAGCACCTGGAGGAAAAAGGTTTGTCTGGTTTGATTTGTGCTCAAGACCCTGACAGACTCTCATGAGCATTTTAGGAGAATTGTGTTTATCCACTTTTACTATTCGTGTACAGATACCATGGACTTCTCTGGCCTGTCACTCATCAAGTTAAAAAGAGAAGAAATGGAATCCCAGGTAACTTTCTTTCAAACAAACGTTTCACTTTTTCCTAGAGGTTTAAATTTAAATTGTTATATTTGTGTATATAGCAAATTTAAACAACAAGAGTTGAGCCAAATAGGCAGTCCTCAGAGCAGCATATATATATATACACATATGTGTGTGTGTGTGTGTATGTATACGTGTATATATGTATATGTGTGTGTGTGTATATATATATATATATATATATATAAGAACCCACAATTCATCAAAAAAGGTATGATTTTGAAATGATTGTTTCCATGAATGAACTGCACTGCTGTTTGCATTTAAAGGCTGTGGTTCTTGAAAGTAAACTTAACTACACAGCAACATACAGTAGCTCTATATGGTGCAATGACATGTTTTTCAAAACAATACTGACATTTTTAGAAATAAATGTCATCAACTCTTCTATCTCACAAGGTCAACAATTAAAATAAAATACCAGAATCCAGATTTATATTCGGATCACCAACAAAACAACATCAGTTTTACTTGTAAATAACCATTTGCATATTTCTCTTCCCTCAGGTGAAGGTCCTGGAATTAGAGAGTCAGTTGGAGAACGAGCGTCTGCGTCTGGGCGAGCTGAGGAAGAAGCACTATGACCTGGCTGGTGTTCCTCTGGAGCAGGTTTCTGAGGGGAACGGCGAAACCTCCTCACCTTCCCATCCTGGGTCTATGTCGCCGAAACCTTCCAAACCTGCTCTCATGAAGAAACCTACATTGGCTCAGAAACCCAACATCCTAACCAAAAATCCAGTAAGAACCGTGCAGTGAAGTTTGTTCAGTGCTAAACAAATGTATTAGAATATACCACACAGTGCCACACCTGTCCTTAATTGACAACATTGGTAATTATCAAAATCATGTTTTATGTTTCTGCAATACACAAGTATGTAGAAGCTCTTTAACCAAAATGATATGTTATTTATAATATATGTAAATCTAACCCGTTTTCTTGTTTTTGCAGTTTAAGTAAAAGCCTGAGCAGAAGATGAGACTCCTCCTATTGCTGGATGTTTGGATTGACCAGAGAAAGATTGCCTTTTTGTGAACCTTTTTAAGTTCCTTTAAGTTGCCTCCTGACAATCCTCCTCCTCCTGCATCTTACTTCTCGTTTTGTTTTCTTTGAGGTTTTTTGTTTTTCTTTTTGCCAAAATGGACCAGAAGCCTGATTTTTGAACCTTGATGTCAGTTGCTGTCTTATCTCTCTTTTTTAAAAACAAAAAACAGATGCCATCCTGGCAGAACCCTTTTTATTTTAGTTCTAGGCATCAAGAACAAAAAAAGGTTCCTATTATACTTTAATGCTGTGTGAAATAAACAAATATTTTAGATGATTAAGCCCTGACAGTTTTTAGAATCACAAATCGCTTAGCAGCATCGCTCCTACTGTCAACAGTTTGTTTTCATCATGCTTTGGACAGGACAACCTGTTTTGCACACTACTTTGGACGTTTGTTACAGAACACATCACATTTGTATTTGTTATTTATGTTGTGGTGGGTGGTCCCCGGGTTATTGCATTGTTCATGTTGCAAAAACTTTGACATACCTCTGACTTTGCCTTCATGCTGGACAGTGTTCCTCTAATGTGCAAAACTGCTTTCTTTTGTCCGCACTGCAGGATTGTCTCCGAGGCCTTGAAATGTACTGCACTAAAGGAAGTAAGACAAATACCTGAAAAGTTATTTTTAAGTATATCTACACTCATCTCTTGAATGTCGCTTCATAAGAGAACCTGGATATTGGATTAAAGCGTATAAATAGGCTTTAGTTCTTGCACACAAATGAGATGTTAGTGTCCCTAATTAGCAATAGCTTCTTTTAAGACAAATATGAAGATTTGGGCTTTGGTGATGAAGGTGTTTTATGTCCACTTTGCCTTTGGGAACTTTTCTTACAGGGTCATAAAATGCGTCTGTGTATGTTCTGTTTGTTTCCTCTGTATGAAATGTCTTTATACACTCAGATCTCTTAATATATTTTAGTAAAGATAATGGTGGTTTCTCCTTGTAAGAAGTGTAAATGTGAAACAAATGAAGAATAAATGTTTGATTTAGTGTTTCCTTATGTTACTGTGTCCTGTTTTATTATAATGAAGTTTTTTCAGATCAGCAGAAGAGGATTTTTTTAGAAATAACAATATGCAATCACACAAAATGGCTTGTTTGCATTTAAAAACAGTTCTGACTAAATTTCTAGATCGCAGGGCCCCCAAACTCACGTACACACGTACACAGCCACATTTACAAACATAAATACATAAACGTAAAAAATATATACTGGAATTACCCTTTAGACCTTTAACAGCTTGCCATTCACGATGTACACCCCCCACCTATAAAATAAATGTACTGTTCTCAGTCAAAACACAAGCTTGACCCAGGTCTTAACCATTCCAAACTGTACCAAATTGTTCTGTGAAGGAAACACAGCATTACATTTCCATGTCAGTTTGAATGGTTCCCCCTTTTTTACCTGAGCAGCGGCCCTCACAATGTCTGTGCACGGCCCTGGTTAGTGACAGCAAACTACTGGTTCTCGGTGTAGTTGCTTTCGTTTGTTGTCTGTACGTTAGCTACTACACCTTTATCAACTTTCCCTCCATGTCCGGACACAGTTCATATCGAGCCTGTTCTGGGAACTCGTTTTTCCACAGCGACAGTTAGTCTCACGGACGGACGGACGGACGGCTTGTGTCAGAGATTGAATGTCATGACTGAGGTGTAAATGAAGCAGAGACACGGCAGACATGGAGACCTGCGTCATGTCTGCGCTGGACAGGCCCGCGGCGGAGCTGACGGTGACGGACATCTACGACATTGCGGCGCTCCTCGGGCAGGAGTTTGAGCGGATTATCGACAGGTTTGGGTGCGAGTGTCTGGTCGGGGTTGTGCCGAAGGTGGTGCGGGTGTTGGAGCTGCTGGAGGCGCTGGTGAGCCGCGGAGCCGCCGCACAGGAGACCGAGGAGCTGCGGAGGGAACTCGAGAGACTGCGGCAGGAGCGGAGCGACAGATACGAGCAGGAAAGGAAACACACGAAGGTGCGTTTGTTCTCATATCAACTTGTATGTCTCTCTTTGTGTGTGTGCATGTATGTGTTACCTCCTCATGACCTTTCGGACATAAATAGACACTGAAATTAGTCCTCCTGAAGCAGGCTGTCAGGCTGAGTAACTGAGTAAGTTTAGGGCAAAGATTTGACTTGTGGTTAGGTTAAGGTGTGGCAGTAACTTGTTACTGATAAGGTTAAAGACAAATGAGTGGAAGTCAATGCAGCCAGTGTCCCTAAAACAAAATATGTGCAACTCTGTGTGCTTGTCCTTGACTCTTTTGTACTTTTTGTCGCCCCCTTGAGGAAATCTGAGTAATTGCGACAACACTGCCAGTGCTTTAAAATGACATATGCCTTGGTGACCTTGCACCAACCTCACTCCTTCACTTTCCATTATGGTCAAACTGTGGAATTTGCAGTATTTAAGCACAAGAATCCTTTTCTGATACTTTTCATGGGCCCCCACCTCTTAGCATTTGTTTAAATAGTGTTGTGCTGAACTAGTATTATGGTACTGTAGCACTTCTGTTTTGATGCAACTCAAATAACTTCCTGTGTGCAGTGTTAAGGCCAAAGACGGAGACGGAGCCTTTCGTCCATACTTAAAGTTAATTTTGTCGGTCACTGTGCGCCTACCACCGGAAATCGTGGGGGCAGTATAGAGTCAATAGTCCAATAGTCCAGTCCAAGGGCTTGACTGAAATTAAGATTATTTATATTTAGAGGTTATGCACTGCAGTGTCAACTTTCCAGTGTGTAAGTCGTACCGACATGTTATGGTTAAACTGCAGATTGCAACAAAGCTTGATATTTATGTGACATACTTTATATGTGTTTTTTATTTTATATGTGTTTTTTTTCAAAACAACACCCGACAATGATGAGGCGTGACGTCCCTTCACTTGTGTCTGTTTTCAGGAGTTGGAGCTGGTGGATGATGTGTGGAGAGGTGAAGTCCAGGACCTGCTCTCTCAAATCACTCAGCTTCAGGCAGAGAATAAGAGGCTCTTAGTGAGCATCTCTCACAAAGAGTCCCCGGTCACAGAGGAAGACCTGCAGAAACAGGAGGGTGGGTCGCCTGCAGCAGCAGTTCTTAACCAGTCTGACAAATCTGTTTTTAAAATGATTTATGGCAGAGTATTTTTTACGCATTTGTAATTACATCAGATTTTTTTCTGCAGGTTTCTAATCTAATCTAATAAGTATTTTATGTATGTTATGGATTTATATTTTTATAGCCATATTTTTGGGTCTACTGTCTGAAACTGTCAGAATGGTGAATGCAAACAGACAATAAACTATTATTTTATCTTAAACCAGTACTTCTCAAATAGTGGGGGGCGGGTGAGGTGTCGGGGGTGAGAGGCAGGGCAAGACAACTCATACAGTGGTTTATACAGATAAATAACTAAAAATGATCAGGTTCTCAATAGTATTTCAATTCAGGGGTGGCATGAAAACATTTCTGTCCTCTGGGGGGGGGGTACGACAGAAAATAATAGAGAACCACCGTCTTAATCTAATGTAGATTTACAATATGTTAGACTATGTTATCTTTACATTTGACCAAACCATAGTAAAGTAGTTGTTGTGGAATTCAGTCCAGGACACATTGATTCACTAATGCTAATTATTAAGTAATATTTGGAAAAAATATAAAAATGTAAATATATATATAACATAAATATATAACATAATATATATAACATAAACATATCAAAGAACAATAATTACTCTGTCCACACAGTATGTTTTGTAGTGTGTTGCCTTTTGGTCTTCCCATACATGTTGTGTTGTACTGTATCTTATTGAAGTGAATACATCAGTTTGGTCTTGGCTGAGTGTCTCAACATAGATCTGATATGTGTCCTGTGTTAGTGCTTACTACAGATTTGTCTACGTTACAATTATTTACCCAAGTTAGTCACAAGAAACTGTACAATGTACACTTTATGCTGGATGGTAATGTGGTGACATGAAAGAGGCAACCATGAAGAAGGAGTATTATAACGCCTGCTCTTATAAATACAACAATGGCTGAAGCTGTCATTATAAATGGACATCCTTTTATTACAATGTTGTTACATGTGTTTTTTTCTGTGTTTTTCTATTATATCTGCAGGAATGTCAGAAAAAGAAAGACGAGTTATGAAGAAGCTGGAGGGCATGGTGGATAAGCAGAGGGATGAAATCCGGGCTAAAGACCATGAGCTAACGCTAAGAAACGAGGATATTGAGGCAGTGAGGATTTGGCTTGCATACATCACAGATATTGTCCCCTGATAGAATATTAGTTTTCATAGTTTCTACAGTATATCCTCTCAACTATAGTTCCAGATGCAGCAACATCGGCTGATAATGATCAACCAGGACCTTCGTCGCAGAATAGGAGTGATGGAAGCTCAGGGAAAGGCACTAATCCAGCAGAGGGCTGAGCTGGAGGCTGCAGCCCAGGCACAGCAGCAGGAGGTTGGGGCTCTGCAGCTGGAGGTCACAAGGTTGAAAAAGGAGCTCCGGGAGTGGGAGCTGGAGAGAGCGCTTACTGAGATAGAGGAGTCCTCTGGGATGTGTTCGCCCTCAACATCATCATCACAAATGATGGTATTACGAACAAAGGTTTTGCTTCAGCAGGCTAGAAACTATAAGCCCCTCTTTCACCTGGCATTAAAAATGCATTTTTTGTGATCTGATGAATGGATATCGCTTCACCACACCCATTTACACGTTGTTTAATAAGCATCTCCGATGTCCACATCAAGATTATATTGCTATTTGATCACAGTCATTTGCCCACTTATGTCACCTCGACCTCTTCTTCTGCAAATATAGTTCAGCAGCAGACTACAATGTCACATCCTGTGGGTTGCCATTTCAACAACAACAACAACAACGTTAGCCACACATGAAGTCACACTAATGTATAAACTCCTCTTTGTTTTTCGAAGCAGGGGAGGAAGTCGTCTTTGACAATTGGAAAAGCAGATACTGCAGTTTTTTCGCCACTTTCATGTTAGCTGCACTTGGAGTCATCAAAGTATTTCTGCTCACGTATTTTTTGTATGTGGGGGGAAGACGCGTCAAAAACTCATTGCATTCTCACTTCTGTTCGACCACCTCCCGCAGTGGTTTGGCAGATTGGATTACGATCTGTCCTCAACTTGATCCAGGTTTATTCACACCTGTACTTACAAGTGATCAGGCACTGTCCAATTGTAATCCGATCACGGAAAAGACATTTTAATGCCAGGTGTAAAGAGGGCTTTAGTGTGGCTGAACTTAAGTCTGGTTGTAGTTGATAAGGTTTTGTTGTATTTACAGTAAGTGACTGTCTTGTGTCAACTCTAGATCTCGGAAAAAACGCCACCTGACACCATTAAACCAAATTCAGTGTGGATGGAGTGTGGAGGTGATCCTGGATTCTTGGCAAACTGCTTTGAGCACAACAAGGGCCCTTCCATTCTCCCAGGCCCATCTAATGGAGAAAATACTGAGGACGAGCGTGAAAAAGATGAGGACACGACAACTTTGTTACTGGTAACATCTCCTTAAGCTGGCTCATATTTACAGTCTCACTGTGATTATAGCAGAGGCCTGTTAAAATATTATATCTAGCACAGCATACCATGTCTTCACTGGTGGTTCTTGGTGGCCTAATGCAGAATTTCTCAGCTACCTATTTATGTGTTGGTCTCATTATGTCCATGCTGTGCAGAGCAATTGTCAAACTGTATTTTGCCCATAGAGGGTGCCAGCTGATACAGAGCTAGAGGAGGAGACAGACAGCCTGGAGCAGGAGTCAGACAAACCTCGTTTTACTCTCCAGGAGTTACGGGACGTCCTGCAGGAGAAGAATGAACTCAAGGCACAAGTCTTTGTGCTGCAGGAAGAACTGGCTTATTACAAAAGGTCTGTTTGTGTCAGCAAACTTGAGAATCTAATACGTTTAACCAGATGATGGTGCAAACATTAACACACACCTCTTCAATATCCCTCAGCAATGAGTCTGAGGATGACACCAGCCCCCTTGATTTTTCTCCATCTCCTCCACTGTGCACCAATTCCACTGATCAGCCTGAGTCAGGAATACGGCGCTTGTGAGTTGACATAACAATTTTGTGACACAAACTAACAATTAAACATCATTTAATAAGCGCAACTGTTTTTACAGGATTAAATAATACACACATTATTATTTAGTGTGTTAACATGCATGTTAAAAGTCAAATTTGAGTTGGACTAAGACAATAGTTTGGTTTTCTGAGTGTCATATAAACATGTTAGTCCGAGTAAAATCGAGCTAGTCTGAGTCAGACTAACATACCATAATGTGATTCATAGTCCGATAACTCCTCCATGTATACACTTAATCGGACTGGAGTTTTCTGTGTTGGGGAGTCACATGTACACGGCCAATGATTGATTTTCCTCACAGACAGCAAGTTGTCTGCTTGCCTGTTTTAGCTTAGCTCGATTAAACTGTGCATGTAAATCACTGAGTGGTTGACAAGATCACAAAAATGCGTCTCCCTAACTCTGAATTTCTCTCTTGATTCCCTTCTGCTGTGTCACCACTGTGGACAGGATCTTCACTGCCATAATGCCAATGGTGGCAGCCGGCTTGATCACAGATGATCCAACGTTGATGCCAATCCGAAGACTTGTTTCCTTTGTATGAGTGTAAATTCTTTATCTTTTTTGACCATCCAAAAATGAGTTAATTCTTAACTATTTCTTATGTGATTTAAAACCTAATCTGATTATTTTTTTGTCTACATGGATTCACAAAATCATAAAGACACTCATCAGGGCACAACCTGTTACCTGTTGTAATGTTGTGGATCAGTGCAAAGTCAAAACTGTAATGAATTTAAAAAAAATGTTTTAAGAGTAGTGTTAGCCAAGAAAATACATTTTGGTAAAAAAAATTACCTTGCGTGGCAAAATGAAACTAAGTAGTAAAAGGCGAGATAAGTGGCTGAACGTGGACAGTCTTACAAGTGTCAAAATACTCAGGGTTTTGTGGCTGCTTAAAAAATTATCATCTGTGCCTGCTAGAGTTTATGTAGAACTTAGCACCCGATGTTCTCTCTCCTTTGCTTTTATTAGTACAGAATTTATGTCACTGTGCTTTATATTGTACTTGCCTATCAGTGGTAGCACTGCCTTAATAGGCACTTTTAAGTTCCTGAGAAGTCAGAAATTGGTCAAGCCACCTGTACCACAAAAGGTGCTGGGACTTTGAGTGTAATATGTGGCTCTATGTGATGGCATATTATTGTGAGGACATCATTATGGACATTTTTATCCATTTGGGCAAATGTTTCCTCTTGATCTGGCCATCGTTTTGGCTTTCATTTTTAGTGAGAATTCAAATCAAAATTTGAAATTCAAAATGTACTTTTTCTATTTGGATTAATAGAAAAAAATGACCATACTCTCAAGTCATTAGAGACAAAAATGTACACTTACAAAAATTGTTATAAAAACATTACAGATTCATATTTTTGTCTGCATAAATCTCTTAAACTAAAAAAAATAGTCTTGAATGTGTCATTATGTCCTTGTCCTTAATGACTCATTTTAAATTTGATGCTAAACAAAAACTTATAATGCTTTTTTTATAAATAACAGTGACATCAAACTGGCATTTAACAGGTAATACCCTCAAAATGATTGAATGTTTAGTATTTTTGAGGTTGTTAAAGAGTTTTATGCAGAAACATGCTGAACAAAAATTATTTTGTAAAGATTTTATAGCAGTTTTTTGGAAGTGGACATTTTTGTTCTTAATGACTTTACAAAAAACTGATGCATGAGGATTAAAGGTCCAGTGCGAAATAATTTGTGTCATCTTGTGGTGAGACTGTGGATTGTAACAAATGTAGGACTCACTGATGCTAGGAATACCAAAGCAATTATACACCAAATACAAACATGCTTCCAAGTATTCAATTTTTGTCAATGTACCTTTGTAATTTAACACACTGGACCTTTAAGTCTGATTTCATGGTACCTCTGTTTTCCTCTATGCAAATATTCGTTCAGATTAACATAATAATAAAGTTTTATTTTTCTTAGTTGTTATTCGTGTTGTGGTTGTTAACTACCATTGACTGTGTATCAAACACAAAAATGCACCTGTTAAGAGAGTGTTTGCCTAAATTGATGATCAATGTTATATTTATGTTTCATGGCATTCATTTCAATTAATTTTAATTTTATTTTAATTTCTTATTGCATAAAAACACCCACCCACACACAGAGTCCCTCAACCAAATACTCAAATCATTTGAAATAAGAAATTATATAAAATGTGAAATAATAATATATTTTTTTTAAAAAGTGTGCATACGAAAAGAAAACATAAAAGAATGCCGTTCAAGGCCACAATGCATAGTGCCACAAACAAAGGTTCCACATGTCTGTCAAGTAAAACAATGGACAGCAAAAATACATTTTGTGGAAATATACATACAGACAACTGTTACATAAATATGAGGTGAATAAAAGAGAAAAAGTGAATGAAGCACAATCACGTGGTTTCTCACCTGATTCCGAGGCGCCCGATTGACCGGAAGTGAAACAATTGTGAGCTGCTGTCACTGTGGATGAGTGGAGTTAGTTTTCTTGGTCCATAGACGATCTTTGTACTCACCTGTCGCTAGGATACTTTGCCCTCCTCTGCTGCTCACTGAGTCACGCCATTGGCGGCTGAGTGATGGGGGAAGTGCTGCTCCTCTGGAAGTTGGTTACCTTCTGCCAGTAAAAAAGTCTCAATCTGCGGCTCTAAAGCAAGATTCGTTGCTAGTCGCTGGTGGAAGAGAGTGAAGTTAGCTAGGTTAACTTTGTGTTTAGGAGTCGCCTCCTCGTTCACCGTGATGGATTTCGGTGAGGAGTCGTCGTCTCCCGCTCTGGCTTTTGAGAAAGACGCGTTTGAGCTCACGGTTGAAGATGTTTATGACATCTCGTACGTGATCGGACGGGATTTGTTGAAGATTAGCAGCACGGGGGACGAAGTGTCGGACCTGCAGTTCAGGATAGTCCGCGTTTTGGAAATGTTTGAAACTCTGGTCAACAAGTACAACTTGTCTCTGGAGGAGATGAAAATGGAGCGGGACAACCTGAAGAGTGAACTGGACAGGATCATGAAGGAGAGTTCCTCCGGACAGATCACGGTGAGTGCACGGGCGGATCCACTCATTTTAGGGCCGGAGCCAAACACAGGCATGGGGCCCTCCTCATAGTCAGAAGTTGGGATTTCCTACTTGAGGGACGTTCCTGTCACATAACTGAAATGTCACTCCAGCTTCACTGCACTGGAAATACTATCTCTCTCATTACTGCAACTCCAAGACCGTTTCTGATGTCTAAAAAAATCAAAAACTATGGACTGGCGATCTGTCCACAGCGTGACCCTGCCTTTCGCCCTATGTCAGCTGAGATTGGGGGCACACATAGAGCTTTGAGCCCATATACTTGTCATTACAGTTGCCCTCAGGACTTCCATGCAACGACCGTCCAATCACAGATAAGATTCACTAGCACGTCACAGATTTGTAACATCAGCTTCTCAGTACTGTCATTCCTAAAAGGTTGAATAACTGCCAGATATTGATAGTGAAAGTATCTTACTCATTGACATTTTTTGGACAATTCCACAACCATAAAATCAAATTATCATGATGGTCATAAAAGGGTTAACTCGTCTATCTGTTATGTATAACTGCCCTGAATTTTTGAATTGAATTAAATTAAATAAACCAGGGATCTCAAACTCAATGTGGTCAGTAGTGGGTCAGTCAAGTGAAAAAAAGTCATACTTTTTGAGAAAAATACATGACATTTGACATAATTTCAAAATAATGGTGTTTGTTTTGATATGGAACAATAAATAGTTCACAATATAAATGTATTCATGATGCAATATTATTGTATTTATAAAAACAAAAACATACAGAAATAAGTCATTATTACTTGATAATGACGGGCAGGAATAAATTGATTGTGGGCCCACGTGTGGACCACGGGCCGCAAGTTTGAGGCCTCTGACATAAACAGTTGGCGAGATTAGATATGTGTGGATGGATGAGGAAACGGCGACATTATTACTATTGTTGTGTTCAGTTAAAATATAGTGATGGTATGATGCAGTTTTAGTTTCTGAACAATGAAAAACCTTAAACCAACGCACAAGCTAAATGGATATTCCACAAAAAACTCTCCAAGTTATGTCACTTATAATCACAATCATTATTTTAACTTGTTCCACTTTTTACTGGAGCTTAACGCTCTCATGTTGTCACTGTGTGTTATATTATTCTCCTCTTTCCATTTGTGTGTGTTTTTATTTTATTTTCATCACATATATTCAAGATCCGTTAACAAGACGTATTATTTTGACAGTAATCTAACAAAATAAAAGCACAATTCTTAATGACAAAGATGTAAATTGCAAGTGACATTGCTTACAACCACAAAAATACATGGGAAGCTGCAACGATATGCAACTATATCAACAGCTACTGGTGCTCATTATTTAAGTCATCAAGTTGCACCTTCTTATTTTTCCGTGGTGACTTTAAATTATGCTACACCTACTGCTTCTTTTGATTAACTAACTCCCAGAGTTAATCACATTTTCTGTTACCATATTTGCAAAAACATTGTTGGAAAGACATTTTAATGGAAACCAGTTTTATTTTAACACATTAAAACAATAATGTGTACTACATTTATAAGAGGAACATGTAATGATCTTAAAGAATATGATGTATAGCCAAACATTTATACCAGACAAAAATGGATGTATTAAAGATGCCTTTTCTGTCTGCCTCTAAGCAAACAGCGGGACCCAACCAGCTGGTGGTGGACCTGACAGACCCAAACAGGCCGCGGTTCACCATGCAGGAGCTGAAGGAGGTTCTGCAGGAGAGGAACCAGCTGAAGGCTCAGCTCATGGTGGCTCAGGAGGAGCTTCAGCTCTACAAGAGGTGAGTGACCGACTCCACTCCAGGACTGTGTGCATTTATCTGTTTTTCTTTTATTTCTGACACAACTCTCTTATTTTGTCATAGTGCTTTACTCCACCAGTGTAATTTTTTTTCTCCACATCTAACTTTTACGTGATTTATCAGCATCTGTTCTTTCATTCGGCTGTTCACGTGCATATGTAGTATGAAGTCTGTTGATCAGAGTAGTTTGTAATTCCTTAAAACTTTGTTAATGGTTACAGTATGTGTGGCTATAGTTACTTATAGCTATAGTTACTTAATATCTTAGATAGACTGGATTACTGGCATGCATTTTTGTTCTGGCGGCTATGAATTGTGTTGATTTTGTGAAAGTACACGTATTGTATTGGTGCAGTATTTTTTTTACATATTTCTCTTCTCCACTGGATTTCATATGGACTATGTGAATGAATTTCTGTGGATTACGAGTCAAATTTAGCATACACATCATACTGCAGACGAAGTGACCTAGTCTGACATTGAAATCAGGTACACAGCCACTACACACCGATTGTAATGTATGTCACTACTTTGCTCTGCAGTGGGATTCTGCCACAGGCTGAACCAGCCATGGTGGAAGTAGATCTGGAGACGCCAGCAGCGACGGAGCACAGTCCACTGCCAGCAAATGATGCAAAAGAAGAGAAGACGAGCATAGGAAAACTGTGAGTAACAGGCTTGATTATTCAAGCAAACGGGACGTAATCTGCGAAAAAATAAAATTTGTTTGTTTAGCTACACAGTGATGGCAAGGTTTCAAGAAAAACTGCAGCAGCAGCCACATGATGCTGATGTGAGCTAAGAGAAGGATTGTTCTCACAGTCCGTGTCCTAATGATTTACTTGTGACCAAATGAATTTGTGCTGATGCTGTGGATGTTTGTGTGAGGGCTGAATGAGGGGAAAGACAGAATTTGGAGATTGGTAGTTTGTCTGCCAGACTGTTGTCAGTAATTACAGTCTGCCTTGCCTTTATTTCTTCGTCTGTTCCACGTTCATCCACCGACAAACCCCTTCAACTAACTCTGGGCCTTTTCTTTTCTTAGGTTTTCATTCAGGCGAAAATAAGAAAAAACCCTTTCACAAGGAAACTGATGATGTAGAAGACAAACAGGATTTGTCGGGACAATTTTCTCATCAGTCAACTCCTATATTGACTATTTTTTACTATGTGCATTTCTCAATCTAACAAGCGCTGTATTTTTAACTGGTTATTGTAGCCTAAAAATGTTGTATAATAATCAAGTTTGGTTCAAATGTATATTTTGCATAAAGGTTTGATGAAGTTATCAAATTGAAACTGGAAAAGTATTATCTAGTTGCTGTTGGCAGTTACGGCGGATGCATTCACTTTTAAATTAAGTTATGGGTCTATTTTTAGGCTTGAAATTAAGTCTTCATGTAATTTAAAACACACCTCACTCTATCGTCAAAGACCGGGAGAAGGGCCACATCACAAAATTATGATGAAATCATAATAATTGTGTTATTCAAGTCCTAAACCAGACTCATAATTCATGACTTCTCTCAGTAGATAAGTTTTGAATGGATGAAGGGAGCACAGTAAAGAAGATGGACAGAATTGACTTTGATTTAGTTTAGTCTAATGCGTTCCAAATCTAACTTAATTAAAAACTATACTATGTTGTTGCAAAGAAGTCTACAGTAGTCAACTCAGCCCACTGGCACTTAGCTGAGGTAATTTAATATTTGCCGTTCCACTACATAATGCATGTCTTTATAACTCTGGCACAATAACAATTAACAATATACTCTGTTAATGAAAGTCATTCACTGTGTGAAGTCACTTCATTCCACAGCTGTCAGATTGTTAAAATGACAGCAAGTGCAATCAGAGTGTCATCTTAAAGCAACACAGTTCACATCGTTTCCAGGCCTTCTTTACTGTTGATAACGACAGCTGGAATGAGCTGAACTGTTTATTCTTCAATTTACAGCACAGGTAATAATTTACAATTAGCAGAAATGAATATTACAGTTATAGTTAATAGAAAAAGGAAACTTTAACTCTCCAGAGGGGAAATCCTCTTCCAATATTAAATCTGCTACATATAGATAAGAAAAATATAAAAGGTTATAAAAGCTGTTGCAAAAAAAATACATGTTTCACAAGCTGAAGCTTTAGCATCCATTTAAAACTAATTTCTCTTCTTTTTTTATCCTAATTAAAAAATGTCGTGGACTGCTCATCTACAGCATCTTTTTACAAAAAAAACAGAGATCACCATCAGAGAGCACCAATTCATCTCAAATACATAACACTTTAGTGTTTGAGCCAAGGGTGAGCCATGATGGAGGCTTTACTCCGGTCGCCGTAGTCATACAGCAGCTCCTCCTCTGCCTCAATGTCTTTTGAGGCCACCAGGATCAGATGTGGGGTTCCATCGATGGCGTGAAGCCGTGTCTGGCAGTTGCCGGTTTTACTGTGGTTAACGAGTCTTCCAAGCCGACTTGTTTCCTTTGTGGCATCTACACTGTAATTTAATCAAGAAATACAAATTAAACTTAAAACAACACAAGATGGGCAGAAAAATAAAAAATCTGACTTGCCGGTCAAGACCAAAAAAGCCTAGAAAGGATTTTACAAGAAGAGACCAACCAAGTCTAAAACCAAGAGGTTTTTTGGACTACTTGTTTAAAAAAAAAAAAAATGTTTCGTAGAAAAGGAAGACAACATAGACAGTATTTTTATCAGGGCTGCAACTAATGATTATTTTCATACGTGATTATTTTCTCAATTAATTGAGCAAATGTCAGACATGGTTGAAAAGTGTTTATTGGTGTTTACAAAACCTGGAAATTATGTTTTCGAATGTCTTATTTTTGTCTAAAAATTATTTAGTTTTAATAACTTTTTTTTACAAAGCAAAGAAACCAGAAAATATTCACATTTAAGAAGCTCAAGCCCATAAATCGATTCTCAAAATAGTTGATAATTAATTTAATAATGGATTCACCGTTGCAGCCCTAGTTTTTATAACTGCAGTAAATTGATATTTTTTGAAACCCCTTTTTTAAAATGCAAATGTGGTAGTATGGACTTTTGGCTCTGGATACAAACAATCTCCATCCATACTTAATCCTAAAATAGCATATCACATTTGCTAGTGTAAACAGGAAGCTGATTCTCTCCTCTGCAGTTTTTTTAGTTTCAGGAAGTAATACGTGTGGGGGGGAGGAAAAAAACAATTGCCAAAATTCAGAGCAATTTTCTGCTTTAAGACTGGCATTGAGGTGAAAGTAAGTAAGTAAAAAGTAGATAAAGGGTACCTACGTCATCCAGACAAAAAAAACAGCCTTGGAGCTGACAGCATTTGTTTTCAGAATGCAGAATTTATGCATTTTTGTTATGGATGTTGCCTCAGCTCCATAAATCCCATCACAATTAATGATTTCCAAACATCACATGGATGAACAAATGGAATGTTTAAGATAACATGTCAATCCATGTGGTGATTTTTTTAACTTACCAGTATGTTTTAGTTTGATATTGGAAGTAGTACATGTAACAGCCTGTTAAGGGATCCTCAGCATACTGGGCCTCTCTTAATTTAGCCTCCGCTAGTTCCAGTAGGTCTCCATGGTACTCCACAACAAACTCTCCTTTTTTGAAGTCTTTGACAGCAAACACCCCTCTTCCTTTTCCTTCTATGTGTTTCACCTGTTGACAGTCAAAAATCACATTTGTGTAAAGCTTCACATGTGGGAAGTGTTTTGTTGTATTTGTCAAAAAAAGACAAGAAATTGTCACAAATACTTGTGTGTTCTCAACTTAAAAACCACAACATTCAAATCATTAAATATCACCTGCATTCCATCTTCAGTGCCATTCTTTATCAGGTCGTCAAGATGTTTGTGTTCTTCACTCTGTTGAGAGTTTAAATGATTGTATGTAGTTGCATAATCTTGACATGATTTCACACAGAAAAAGCACATTTTTTTAAAGTACATATATAGCAAAGGTGATATAATATTGACAGCAATGTGTAGTCTGCTTATCAAGCGTTTTCTCTTTTCACAAACCTTTAGTTCTGCCATAGTTTTCCTGTTACTTCTTCGGATTGGAAAGTAGTCTGTGACCTTTCTGTTTTGGGAAGCTTTATTATCTGTCCTGAAAACAGACATCATCAAAAGTAATGAGATTAGGACTCCAAATGTGGCTGTTCAAGTGTCCAGTGTCCTCTTTTTATATATTTATATATATATATATATATATATATATATATATATATATATATATATATATATACATATATATATATACATATATATATATACATATATATATATACATATATATATATATATATATATATATATATATATATATATACATATATATATACACATATATATATATACATATATATATATACACATATATAATATATATATATATATATATATATATATATATATATATATATATATATATATATATATATATATATATATATATATATATATATATATATATATATATATATATATACATACACACCAATGTTTGCTTTGCGCACTCACTTTTTTGTTCCACCTCTGTGACCAGTTCTGCTGCGAGGTTTGGACGCTGAAACTTTGCCGTCTGCTGCAGACCTGACCTGGTTTGTGTAAGTGCTTGTCTCTTTCTGATCGGGCTGGTCAGTGAATTGCTCCCTGGTCCCATGACTGTGACAAGGCATTTCAGCCTTCTGCTCTTTGGACTCACAACTATCGCGTTTCACTTCTTTAGGTACATCTAAAAAAAATTGAGGAAGGCACACAGAATGACATTAGCAGCTGCCCCCACCTCCCAAGCCTTAATCTAGAGATTGACATTTTTCAAAAACAAAGAAGTTGTGTCTTAAGAGAGAATGTCAGTAAACACTGCTGCCATTCAATTTTTTTCTGTGGTACACAAGGAACTGCTGAACACATGGTAACACAAGTGTAGACAGAAAAAGGTGACTGGTAGATGACATGTATTATAAATGACCACAGAGCATTAGTGTCAAATTAGTTTGTACTAGTTTTAAAAAGGGATTCACCTTTTTTCAGCTTTGACGTGTCAGGATGAGCCACAGATTCAGATTCATTACCTTCCGGGATCAACATGCTTGAACTGTCACTCAGAGGGGATCGAGGTTTACTCGGACTCCGTAGACACTGGATTATCGATTGTACTTTACCAATGCAATCCTGAAAAACACAAAAGATTTCAAATTGATGAAACAGTAAAGCTGGGCCAAATCCAAGATGACGCACATGACTTCAAGACTCTTAGCACTGATTGCTGAAAAAGCAGACTGAAGCAAAAAGATCGTTAACTGGCAGTCTCCATGGTAACAGGTTTACCCCCCCGACTGTAGTACCTAAACAATGCTTCACGTAGATAAATTTAAGTATGGTTTCTCTGGCTGAATATAACACTTTCTGGAGAACTTTCTGTGCACCAAGTTAAGCAAGTAATGTTTTATTTCTCAAGGTGTCACTGTGCACCAAAATGTGCCAAACAGACACGGACTTACCACACTCTCGTAAGAGGAAAACAAGTGCTGCAGCAAATACACTTCCAGTCTAGCAGAAAGCATTTTCTCCTAATGTTAGAAAGCATAGAACTCACTATTAACTAAATCAAAGTGCACAGGGAAATTGAGTGTGCATCCACACAATAGAAAACAAGCCCCTCAATGTTTGTTTTAAATAAGCCTGTATCCATTTCCATCTCTCAACCGAGAACAGACAGACTGATGTTATGTTTGGTTCGCCTGTTTCTATATTAATATACTCGAGTAGGGCTGTGATTATTTTCATAATTTATTAATATGCTTATTATTTTCTTGATTGATTCAGTACTTGTTTGGTCTGTAAAATGTTGATTAGTGTTTACCAATCCAGGAAATTATGTTCTTGAATGTCTTGTCCACAAACACAAAAGATTATTAAGTTTTAATAATTTCTTTCTTATAGAAGGAGCAAAGAAACCAGAAGACATTCACATTTAAGAAACAAAAAACAGAACCCTTGTTTTTATCATTAAAAATATGATACTCAAACTAAATTAATTATCATAATAGTTGAATAATGTAGTCTTTGCAGCCCTACTTGAGAGCTCATTTGCCCAAGAACAACCATTTCCATGAGATAATGTCAAAATATTAACTAGTGCTATACTTGATATATACTTTATTCTAACATTTGTTGCATTTTAAATTAGCAAAGAATGTGGATTTAATTGCAGCCACGGCTATTTGCAAACTGCTAATTTTTTTCACATCGTGATTTTAACTTGAAAATGACTGAAGCTGGAGTGTGTAACATATAAATATAAACTAATGTCCACTATAATCTATAATGATTATGTCCATCAGCTCCACATGACTCTCAATGTAGTAATGTTTTGTTCTGTGTCTGTGGGAGCAGTGTGATACATTTTATGTCACTACTGATGGAGAGGAAGGGTAGAAGCAAAACAGCTGTGCTGGCAAAGCAAGACAGCAGTGAGGTTAAGGATTAACCCGTTTTCCGACACGTGAGTGAGGTAGATACCGAAATTATTGTGAAGAGAATGGTTGCAATATGGATGTACAAATGTCCTTTCAGAACGCTTTGCAGGCTCCCCTGAGGCCTGGGAAGCAACTCTACGCGCTTTGGTATCGGGCAAGTCGTTTTCCATTACTCCATAGTACCTCCTCAATCTGCTTCAAAGTTGTTTTATACGTGACACAAACTAGTGACGGACAGAGCCGTTGTTTTCAGTGTACTGGATCATTGGAATCACTTAATTAAAAACATTATTTATTTGAGTTCTTCCAGTTTTCAGCAGTGCCATTGCTAAATACAGCAGACTCCTCTGTTAAACACTGACATTTTAGAAATTTCCTTGCTTAATGTTGTAGGTTAATGCACATGTACAGGATTTTAACTGCTCTACATTTTTTGGGTTGGTTCTTGTGTTGGACGTCATGCTCATGATGACACTCTCTGACCAATCAGTGACCAGCAGTCTTCAACATTTTAATATCAGCTCAGCTCCCTTTGAAAAGTACCAGATACTATAGCTGATGGAAAAACAAAAAAAAAAACAAGGTCGGCCCGAGCCATGCTATAACTGATAATGGAAAAGCGCCAAAGCAGTATTTAGTGATACAAGTTACACAGCTGCACACAGTGCAGCTTTAGTAGTCCGGTCCTGGTTTTTAATACATGTAGTGCTAGTGTATGCTGCTCACTTGTTTATACAGTGTTTACTCTGTGGTGTTCACATGGGTATATTGTCTTTCCACAGGTGAATATTAATCTTTAATTAGTGAGGGTCAGTAAGGAGTCGGGGCAACTGTGACTACAAACAGCAGGAAGCGTCCTGTAATTTATGAATGATAATATCAGAGATTCCCGTCAAACGTTTCCTTTCCTCCATGTTACATAAGTTTATTCGTTATAGCAACATAGAAACTTCTGGGCAGTAAAAACAGACAATAAGACGTCACGTACCTTGTTGGTCGCCGGTTTGTTTTCCTTTGTCTCTGAAGTCTGTGAAGCGACTTTATGTTCAACAGTTCTCTGTCCGTTTTTCTTCCCTTTAAAAACGTGGAAAATAACACACAGTTAAGCTGCTCTGTAATTCATGCAACACTATTCAAATGTGACCTTTATTTTGTAAACAAACCAACTTTAGTCCTCTAATTACGCAGGGTAATATCAGCTGTTACAGCTGTGCGACACAATAATTACTGTAGAATACATGACGTCAGCACTACAGAACGGGTGCATTGGACAAGTTTTTTTTGTTTTTTTTTACCAAGTTTTACCTTTTGCCATGTCAGTCTGTTCAGTCTTTGGTGACAAAGTCTGTTGTTCAGTGTCGCCTCGTCTCAAAAACTCACTATTTCCCACAACGACTCACATCGGTGCAGCACCGCTGAGTGAAGCGGTGAGAACGTGGTCGATTTAAAAACCGTACCACTGCGCTCATTGGCTGATTTCGTCCACTAGGGGAGGGGCACGAGCGTAGACGTATGCATTTACGTCGCCGCCATATTGGTCCGGGCAGCGTACTCAAACAGTAAACGGAGAATTTTAAGAATATTTACACGGTAACGTTTGAATGTACCAAACCATTTGTATCGTTTAAATTTCATGTGTTTTGGATTTACGTGTCTTCCGTTGTTTATAATTTTTGTTGGCAATCAAACACAAATTGAGTCATCAAATCAAATACCTTTTCTACCGACCATGAGATAAGGGATATTCTATATCAGCCTATAACTATATAGGCAGTATGGTACAGCAGTGTAACATTATATCACAAATCACATAAGTATAGTAGAATCAGTGTCATTAAATTAAATAATTTAATAATTTTATGAATAATAGTAATGAATACAATATAGAAGTAAATATACTACCACTAGTAGAAATAGCAATAATACAGTTTTCATTAATATCTTTTCTTGTTCTTGTTGTTTTCTATTGCTTATCCAGGTCACGGGACTAGCAGGTCCTGGGGGTCTGAATTGTGTTTGCCAACTGTGTTAATTTTTTCTCAATGAGGACTGATTATTAGTTATGCAAGTTATTATTATTACTGGAGAAAATTAATTATTTCACCATAAAAAGGTCAGCAGTTACACAGACCATCACCAGATAACGGTTGAAGAAAAATAAATGATTAAAACAATATAATATAATATAATAATCATTTACAGGTTTTGATAATACTAATCAACATTTTTTCGAACATTTTCTGACATTTATTTTTAAACAAAAAAATAATTGACAGAGTAACCAATTTTTATAATTATTAAATAATTGTTTTCCTCCTTTCTTTACCATGTTCTGTTTAACACCACTTTGCATGATTAAGTTATATAAAAGAAAGACCAATGGCCATTCCAAGTTATGTTACTCTATCTTTAACAAACATAAAGTACATGACATTTCTATATTTAAACATATTAAACGGTGTCATTCCCATGTCTGGAGTCTGCAACCAATGCTTCTTTAAACTGTTTCTTTCTCTCCAGATTCTCGTGTGCTTTCTTCTTCTTATCTTGTTTCCTCAGCACAGACTCCTTCTTCTTTAAGAGAACTTCACTGAGTTCTCCTTTATCTGCAACATCAAGTTTCTCTCTCATAATTTCTCGGGCACGCTTTCGATTTATCTCCACAGATCTGGTTTGATGGCACTGAAAAGGACATGAAACAAAAGATTAAAGAGACATAGTCGTTAAATTAAAAATAATTTATTGTCCATACATGTGGAAATTGTGTTTGGCTTGACGGCTTAGTTTCATAACACTACACATTGATCACAATGAAAGGATGAAAACAAAAACATGCAAAACTGATGATGGAGATGGTTTCAGTGTTCACCAATTTAACTTTAGGTATTAAAGATTTACTGCAAATCTTCTTGGTTGCTGTAGCCGTTCTATAACACCTTCCTAAATTATTTTACTGGCCATGTATGTATTCTTATTGTAATTATGTCAAGTACAATTAATAGATGAACTTAGATGAACACAAACACAAACTTGCATCAGAGTGAAATTTGTGTGTTGAAAGTTTGTGTCTAGTGTCTTGATCAGGAATTGAACCCATAATCTTCCAGTTGAAAGACAAGTCGTCCCACCACTGAGCTACCATGGCTCAATTCTTACTTTTGATACTTCAGTAGAGTAAACGTCATATAATTTAAGACTTTTACCTAAGTAACGTTATAAATAAGTGACTTTAACTTCTACCAAAGTAATTTTCAGGTAAGATGTTTTTGCATTTACTCAAGTATCCCTTTTAGGTACTTTTATACAAGACTGTATAAGACATATTTACCTTCACTACTATCCCAGTGGGGATGTGCTTGAGCACCACACAGTTGCTGGTTTTGTTGGTGGCCTGACCCCCAGGTCCAGATCCTCTCACAAACTGCTCCTCGAACTCGTCCTCATTTAGGACAGGAAGGTCCAACAAGTCCTTTTTACCGGCCGCACAAACATAGGTCAGTCCAGCAGGGGGCGCTCTGAGAAGGGGAGACCTACTGGGACAGCTACCATTCCTCAACGCGAGCGGCCAGGATTCATGAAACACAAATCTGAAGGACGTGAAAATCCGTGACATCTTTTTAAATCGACGAAATGGCGTCAAGTGTAAAAGAAAGACAAAACGACTGAGGGAATTACATCGCTCTGTATTTCGCCAAACAGAAACAATAAATCCCCCAAATAATTACATCTTGACATGCAACGTTGACATTTATGTCTGTTTTTCTTGTCGTTTTATACACTTCCGGCCTGTCAGCCAATCAACATAGCTGTTTTTCTTCATGGCTACAATTACAGATGCGTATTGACTCTCTGCTGCCACCGTGTGTCTGGAAAATACGCAAGTAGGAATTAAACTTAATTTGCAACTTTTAACTTGATTTTTTTTATTTGAATCCGTTTAAAGTGCTTTACAATTAAAAGAAAGACAAATACATCAGTATTAAAGATGTAAAAGAGAGTAAAACACAATAAAACATTTAGATAGAAAGGTAAAAGAAAGACATTAAACGTAAATAAAAGTTGCAGTTATGGTTGACATCATGATCATTTTAATTTTACTTAATCACAGTGCCAAACAGGTAGGTTTTCAGGCTAATATTTATAGAATTACTTGATTTAGCAGACCTGCACTCTTCTGGAAATTTGTTCCAGATATTTACTGCTATATAAATGCTGAAGGCAGCTTCTCCATGTTTAGTCGTGGTTATGGGGGACACCAGCAGGTCAGAGATCTGTTTAAAATGGATGGATATGCCCAATCCTAAGAAACTGTAATTTACAGACACAAACTGAGATAAATGTGTCAACATATATTTTAAAATGAATACAATTTAAATATGTTAATTATTTAAATGTTCACGTTGTTGAATGCAGAGTCAAATTAACTTGAAGGTTTGTGGATAAGGGTTATGTGCAATACACCTTTTATTTATTGAACTTGTGTATGTATTTATGTGTGTATTTTTATGTATTTATCACTGTATCTTTTTAGCCTGGGCAGTTGTTATTCCCTTTATATTTTATTATTATTATTTTTAGTTTTATTATAACTTGTTTTTAGCCCCAGTTTTGTGTTTTCAAAGGAGGCAGATTTATTCCCAATAAGATAATTTGCTCTAGATAAATTCGCTTCTCCTCCTCTTCCTTACTTCACACACTGGTATAGTGAAATTAGGTTACGATGTAGCGAGAGATAAGGTGACTATAATTATTATTAATTTATTAGTATTTTGTTTTGGTATTTGTTTCATTTTCTACACACTGCGCTCCTACGTGAGTGTCTTCCTCAGCTCCACTCTGATCACATACCCTGGTATATACAGTAGAACAGTATTTTCCTCTAAGTACCACCAGAGGAAGCAGGTGTGCTTGTTCAATTCATTTATTTTCCATTCAGTTGATACATTACATAACACAATTGCTGACTTCAGGTGCAGGCAGCACCAAGGACCAGTGAAATGAAATTGTTCCGTTCAAGTTTTTACTTGATTCACAAAAAGCTAATGGACCAATGTGAGCATTGAACACAGTCATTTAAAACTAGTTCCAGTCATTTTTCAGGCGGATTGAACTGTGGTGCAAGACGTCCACTTCCCTCCCTTGACATGGACTATAATTAGTCAATCAGGAAACTATGTAGGTCACAGGAAAAAGACAATCTCTCTGATGACCTGTGACGACATCTCAGTGATATAATGGACGGGGGAGAAGTGCATTTCTAATTACTTGAACTTTATCTTTAGTGCCCACATTAGACCTGACCCTAATTTTTGGTACATTTCAACCTTGATTGTGTCATTCTTGTGTGTGTCTTAAAGGGTCACCATTCAAATGCAGTATACTGTATCTATGCATATGTTTTATTCACTTTAATGTACAAAACAAAAAACATCTTCATAATGTGAACTATGACTAATGTGAACTTCACAATTTGTGTATTGAAATTTCAGTTCCTTGAAGTTCCTTTAAAACACGTAAAAAAGGCATATATTATAATTTCCAAACCATCTTGCTATCACTGTGTGACATTTTTGTGTGTGTTTGTGTGTCATCAAGAATACAAAGAGTTGTGGTTTGTTCCGATTTGGACTATTTGCTGTGAGATGGGGTGTCAGGTTCAGTGCAGTGTGACGCTGTGGGTGCACACACGTCAAAGAGTTCGGTGAAAGGAAGTCAATTTCCATGTGCTGCGTGACAAGAAGAAGAACAAGTACTTCTTAAATACATGTCTATATTTAAGCCGAATAGTAGTCTGGTTAAAAATTGCTTGGTGTTATCTGGGTGATTGTGTAAAAGAAGCGAGACTTCAATGGCTTTATGATTTAATTCAAGAAAAACAAAGATTGCTTGTTTTTCAGTAGCATTTCAGATCCGCTTGTGAAAACTTCACTTCTGAGAAGAAAGTATTTGCATATTTTACCCAAGTGTAGACTTTACCGTAAGAGATGATGCAGTGCACGGAAAAAAAAGGGTTGGTGACCTGAAGTCAAGTCTGCTTACAGGAAATAACTCTTAATCTGAAAGTATTTCATAAATAAAGCAGATATGCATAGACTCAAACTAACTATACTTTGTGTATCGTTGCTTTCTATCTGACAACACTCCACACGTGCATGAACATCAAAATAATATTAATTTTGATATTTTATAATTCTGTATTTTATTTTTCAATATTTTATGAACATTATGATATCTTGTGTCTTCATAAAGTGGGTTGTTATTTGTTAACTTATTTGTCTTCAAGCGTCAAGATTCAAGATTCTTTATTGTATTGTACTGTCATTAAATAAAATATTAAAAGTAGAAAAATATATTAAAAGTATGTAATACCCAATACCCATTCACAATACCATAGCCTCATACAGTCACACTATATACATCCATTAATAAATAAAAATATCACAGGACATGACTGTAAAAAAGAGTTTGACCTTTACTCTGGACATTAAAATGGTGATGTCTACGGAAAAATTGTATCACTCTGATGATGAAACCAGCGCACACTTGTATTACCCCACTACCAGCAGGGGGCGCCCCACCATTGGAACTCATCTACTGTATATCTACCCAGGTCTGTGCTTCAGTCAAGCGCCCTCAATGTAAAAACATCCACCGGAAGTTATATGAGCAATTCTGTAAACTAAAATCCTAAATTGAGTTTGAACTGCTGGGCATTCTCTTTTTTTAATGAGAGCTTAAATGTGTGTGATACAATGAGTTTTTATTATTTAATACATGAAGGGTCTGATATACAGTATACTTGCATTGAAATTGTCATTGTAGACAAAAGTGGATGATAAATTGAATGTGTATATTCTGTGGAGAAGTTGTTCTAGGATACTGATTCTCAAAGTGTGGGCCGTGGTCTACTGTTGACAACGTTTGCAGTTTTTATTCTTACATTAAACTTTGCCAATACAAAATGTCTATTTTTATTATTCATCAAGAACATGTAGAGGGGTGGCGGCTAATCACCATTTTATAGTAATGACAAAAAATGTTACAATGGCAAATTTTCTAGTTACATGTACTGCCATGTTCATGTATACGTACATACATATACACATATATATATATATATATATATATATATATATATATATATATATATATATATATATATACCCACATACTGTATATACATGTATATATTGTATATACATGTGCAGTATTGTGACATTTTATGTACATTTCAGTATTTGTTAAATTATGAATGTTAACGACTTCATTATAATTCGTAAATTGTTATTTATGTTGTTGGACCTCAGAGGATTTTCCGATTTTGCGAGTTTGGGAATGGCTGCGTTGATCAACAGAAACGGCAGGTCGGACTTTTATTTTGAAATGTCAACGGAAATCTCGCGACACCCGGGTTACCTTGCAGGCACTTTGGTGTCGTGCCTGAGAGAACTGTGTGTGGAGTCTTGCAGGCGGTTGAGACTTGAGGAGTGACAACTTACGATGGCGAGAGCTCGTCGTCTGTTTACCCTTAGCTCTTCCCGGTTATGTGGACGGAGGCGGTCGCTGCTGCTCCGCCGCTGAACTCACCGCCGCCACGGGCTCCTCTCCCGCCGCCGCCACGAGACGAGACCCAACCGTCAACTCCTGCGAGAGGGCAGCGCGGATATTCAAGGACATTTTAACGTTACCATAGCTACTGTGGCCTTTTCTGACGATTGAGGAAATCCAGCGTGCGGCGCTCCGGTGCAATGATGTGGCCAGATTTTGTAAACAGAAACAGCGGTTGAAGTCACGGAGAGCAGCGCGCAGCTGACAACCATGAAGATGGTGGTGGTGTTTCTGTGCGTGTCATCCATCCCGCAGCCTTTCATCTGCTGAAGGCGGACTTTTCGATGCGTTCACCTCAGATATGGCATCATTTCCACACCTCGCTCAGTCGGCGGCTGCGTGGAGCTGAAGGAGAGAAAACCCCGCGTCACTTGTTGGAAGTGGGGAATCGAAACAAGAGGGAGAAAGACGGACAGACAGATCGACAGGCCGCTGAACTTTGATTTCGCTGCCTGACTGACAGACTGCTGGAGTGAGCTGAGCCCAGCGACAGGTACAGGTATGTGATGAGCATTGCAAGCCATCAATTTGTCATTGCTGTGCCGCCGTGTTGCTAGGTAACTAACTGACAGTGGGTTTACTTCAGTTCATTTTGTTTTTTTAAAACATACACTTCCGAAGATGCAGCAAGTCTTATGTCACATCACAATTTAATGTTTAGTTTGGACCGATTAAAAAAAAACACACAAAAAACGACCGACCAATTAGAATTCAATTAGTCTGAATCTTATTCAGGGTCAAGCAAAATATCATGAAAAATATGAAAGTATTAAATCAGTATTGTGATACATATCTGTCACTTGGTATAAATATCAATATTAATCATTGTCACAATAAAATATGAGTGTTAAATACAGACCAAACCAGTTATTTGTGACTTCTTGAAAACAGTAATTGTGGAAAAACTTTCATAACAACTTTTCTTTTATGTCAAAATGAATCATTGAATCAACAATGAAACAATGAACATTATATTGTTATATATACACCGATGCTTTGTTGTATTGATATTGAAGAAAAATATAATAATTGTTATTATTGTTACATTTAGAAATTTTTTTTTACACAACAAAAATGTTACTGGGTGGTGAAATTGTTAAATATTTCTTGCAAAGCCCTTTGAAAATGGTTAATAATATTCACTTTAGTATTAGCTAAATACAGTACATTTGCAGAAGTGTATTAAGCATTTTACTTTATTTAATATTCATAAAATGTAGTTGTGATGGTTTATTCAAAATCATATTTGGTGTGACAGAAATGGCAGTAAAAAAACTTATGACAGTTTGTAATCTTTAAAAAGTGTTTTCCGTATAAAAGGTGGAGTATTTCAAGTATATTTTGTTTAATTTTTGTATATTCTTAAAAAAAACATTTTCTGCATTAAATACCAATACAAAATTTAATGGTGTCTTCCTCGGATCACGCCCCTCCCCTTCACCAACTACATGTACATCACTCTAATGTTTCTTCAGTTAAGATGCTAAGAAACAGACACATTCAGAAACACAAAGAAACACAAAAAAACAACCTCATTGTGGATGAATTATGGATAATTATTAGAGTTTGACCAATTCATTGCTCGGCTCATTCATTTCGCCAGTTTGTACCTTTTTAAATAATGGGTAGATAGATGAAAGCAATTTTACAAACTTATAACACCTTTGGGAAATTAGAGGAGTTCAAGTGTTGGCTGATCACAAGCTTGGGCCACACAGTGGCTAGCAAGGTTGTCTCACAGCAAGAAGGTTGCTGGTTCGTGTCCTTGTCCGAGCCTTTCTGTTTGGAGTTTTCGTTTCCTCTCTGTGTGAGTGTGGGTTTTCTCCGGGCTCTCCAGTTTCTTCCCACATGTCCAAAAGTCGACGTTTGTCTCTATGTGGTGCTGTAATGGACTGGAGACCTGTCCAGGATGTACTGTGCCTTTCGTCCTTTGTCAACTGGGATTGGCACCAGTGCCCCCCGAAACCTTCATGTGGACATTGGACAGATGTAGCAAGCTCACATTTGTATCCCCTTGGCTACTCTCTGTTTCAGCATGATTCTATGAGCATCAAGTCATTGCTCTTGACTCAGCAGGACCTGGGTGAGTCACTGAGGCAGAGCTGACTCCGGGTCTGTGCTGTCTAAATGGTGGTTGTATGCACGGTGTGAGGGCAGGAGCTGCTTGGCATGGCCCGCTCCACTGAGACCCCCTGCTTTATTTACAGTCACACTCACTACGTTTACACAACATTAGAGAAAAAACCCCAAACAAATTATTGTGTTAAATTTAAAATAGATGTGAACCTTATTATATTAAATCCATGTTTTTGGATTGTTGAAGAGACCAAATTTATGCTCCGTCAGTGTAAAGAATCGAACATTTTAAAGTTCATTGATGGTAGGAAGACTCAGAACAGTGTTTGACATTCTAACAACGAGCTGTAGGCTAAACTGGAAATGGTGTAATACTAACATGCTACAAGGCGATGCATCGCCACCTAGTGCAGTGGAGGCGGACACACTTTAGTCATTGAATCGATTCTCTGCTAGTGCTAGGAATGGGTCAAAATCTCGATTTGGTGATATATCGTGGTCCTTCGTATTGCTATATGATTGTCTTGCTTGATTGTATTGTGATATTATTGGAATTATGTTGTATCATACCGTGAGTTACCCTGTGATTCCCCACCCATAGTCTATACTTGGATAAGTACAGTAGTCCAATTGAACGGCACAGTTAAGTCGGCTTCACTTGCAGCTTGTCCTAACGTGCATTGAGCTCAACTGAACATGTCTGAGTTCATGAGAATGAGATCCATCTGTGGTATTGATTATTAGCCAGCCTTCAAAGTACAAGACCCAGCCTGCATGAGGAGTATGTTGACATAAAAAAATGCAGAGTAGATACCAACCTAAAGGTTATGGTGTTGTTTCTTGGCCTGAGAAAATACACTCAGGGGTGCAGTTTCTCTCCGACATGTTAAAACATGCGTCCCTCTCTCTTTTGAGCCATCAACGGTTTGTCTCGGCTGTGTAATCTGTCAGCATCAGGTGCTCTGCGATTTTGACTTTGACATTTTTGAGGTAGCTTGGAAACTGTCACTGTTATGGTGAAGCTACCTGTAAGAAAAATAACATTTTATCCATTCACACGATCCTTCCTGAGCTGAATCACACACACAATCTGAATCCCTTTTTTGTTTTCTTAGTCACTTTTAGCCTGAGACACAAAATAAACTGCTTTTATTGCCGTTTCTAACATTTCCCACACAAAACCTCTTTGTGACTTGCTATTAATTTGCGTCACGAGGAGCTACAACATAAACACACTTGGCTGCTGCCTGTTCGTCAGTGGCTTAAGTGCCGCTCTCTGATGATGAAGGGCAGACTGCTCGAAGTGAAGGCCACCCATTACTGCGCCATCACAGATGACCCATAATTCAAATGCTCTTCGTGGAGTGGTACGCTGCCTTCTTTAACCACACGTATATGTTATGGCGTTTAGCTCTGCTCTAACAATGGCAGCACTGTAAGATATTTGTTTAACCAATTTGCTGTTGGGGCATATGGTACACACACTGGACTGTGAAAATCCTCAAAGTGACTTTTGAGTCTCTTTTTATTTGTCATTTAAAGGTGATACATGTAATAAAGGTAGGGCCTCAACGATTATTTCTACTTGTTTGGTTAGGAAATGTTGAAAAATGTTCAGCAGTTTTTCCCAAACCTAGAAATTATGATGTTCTCTGTCGTCTTGTTTGGTCCACAAACTGAAATGATTCAGTTTCAATGATTTCTATGTTATATGAAGCAAAGAAACCAGATATAATATATAATAGATATATAATATTCACATTTAGGAAGAAAATCTTTTTAAGCTTGTTTTACAAAAACAAACACACAAACTGTTGCAGACCTAAATAAATGTATTATAATAATTAATTAATTAATCAATTACTACATGAATTGTCAACTAATGTGGTAATTAATCAGTTTCAATGTTGAATTTTTTTCTTGATTTTTCAGCTTCTTAATGTGACTATTTTCAGTTTTGCTTCATATAACAAATATTTATTTTTTTTAGATATTATTTGTTAACTAAATAATTTTGGATTGTGGACAAAGAAGACATTATTTCCATGTTTGTGAAACACTGATCAACATTTTTCCAAGCGATTACTTGATTAATTGAGAGATGAATTGACAGATTATTTGATTATAATCATCATTTGCAGCCCTAAATGTATTATACTGTTACGCCATAAAATTATTTAATTTTAATTTGTTTTGGTTAGTTGTGTCACCAACCACCCAATAACACAAGTACCACTTAAACACACGGTATACCAGCTAGGGATGGGATGACACCACTTTTTTATGTCCGATACCGATATCACAAACTCGAGTATCTACCGATGCTGATACAGTCATTTTAGACCATATATGAACTATGAAGCTGTTAACAACACATTTATGCGGAGTCATCGCAAATACATAATTCTCCAACTGTGTAACAAATATTGTTCTCCCAAAAAGAAGAAATAAACAGCCAGAACATGACTCAGCTAAAATGCTATGCAAATTCTGTGCATAGTGAAGCATGCGATATATAGGATTTTTGGATTGCATCGGATTTTACATTTTGATCTCTTTTATCTTTAGTGGAGATGATTACAATATAGATGACTGAAAGTAATTTGAGAACAAACTGCGACAGATGCGCCAATGAGGGAAGAGAGGGGGGAAACACAGGGAACCGGAGCCAATAATATCTAACTCACTCTCTCTCTCTCTCATACACCTCAGCAGGTAATTTATGTGTATAACGTTTTTACAGCCCGTTATTGTTGCCTTGTCGTCTCCTCTGATCAGGTGATAATTCTTCGGTGCTACTCTCAGCAGGCAGACACTTGCTCTCACTCTCAATCTCCTCCTGTTGCTGACAGGCCAAGATTAAACAAATAGGTTCAGTGTTTATAAAAATTAAACAGATGGTGGGACAATTATGGAATGCTGGGTATATAAGTGTAGCGTCTTATTTCTGTAATCCCGGTCAGTTGCTGCTGTTCATTATTATTTTTAAAATTTGAAAAGAAGTGGTTCCTTATTATTATTTAATTATTATTATTATTATTATTATTATTTATAATAATAATAATAATAATAATAATAATGAAGCAGTGATTGGTCTGGCATGGGCCCTGATTAAAGTAGCTCACAGTTGATGCGGTGCCACCTGTTATTTGAAGTTTGTGTTAATTGGTAACTTAATCCTCACTTAATTTGGCAATAGTGAGCATGAATTCACTACATTGTTTTTGCCATTGTTGACACTGTCGGTAATTGTTTTAATCCTTTTTTTAATCCACTATTCCCTCAAGCAAGATTGGTAGCATTGCAGACATTGAAAAGGATGCATTTGAAAAGTCTCATTGATTTTAAAATAGTTCTAATCCTTTTTATATGAATGTTCGAAACACTGAGTATGAGTCTGAGTCTGTGATTGCACATGTTGGGACTGGGCTGTGCTGTTGATTTGATTTAACCTGAGAACACATCTGATCACTCCAATATAATTGGCACTTTACTCTGCCTGATTAAATGTTGTGTTGTTTAAAAATAAATATCTATCCAGTATAAAGTATGTCATTAACTGACATTTTTGAATTTGAAACTTTAGCATTTAATATTAATCTGAAACATCTGACAGTGTTTGAGTATACTTTTTCTCTTTTTTTTACTATATGTTTATCTTGTTTAAACATAAAAATACTTCATTTATGATTCTGTTATACGCATACCCTAACCAAAGATGCACAACCTTGTGAGATTTGTGTTTTTATGTTTTGATATAAATATATAATCTAAGAAATCTTAGAAGGAGACAGTTGTGGAGAGGCTGAAACCTGATAGCTCAGGTGCTTGTCTTGAATATAATACATGAGAGAATCAGTGAAGGTTAGGGCTGCCATTAGTGAATATTTTCACTATTGATTGATCTGTTGATTATATTCTTAATTAAACGAGTACTTCCTTGGTCCAAAAAAATGTTCAGTGATTCCTAAACCGTGAAATGATGATGTTCTCAAATGTCTTGTTTTGTCCACATACCAAAATTGATTTGTTTTCATGATTTCTTAGTTATATAGATCAAGGAAACCAGAAAATATTAACATTTAAGAAGCTGATAACTCAGAGATAATTGGTGTGTGGGGTGTTTTTTTCTGTAATTAAAACTGATTTTTCAGCGTGAATATTTTCTGGTTTCTTTGCTCCATATAACAAAGAAATCATTAAAACTAAATAATTTTGTTTTGTGGACCAAATAGGTCCACAAATAGAGAACGTCATCATTTCCAGGTTTGGTAAACACAGAGCAACATTTAACAACATTTTTGACATTTCAAAGATCAAACGAGAACATAATTGACAGATTAATCGTTAGTTGCAGCCCTAGTTTTACTTTTAACACTCAAACCAAAAAAAATGTTGATAATGTAGTAATTGTTTGCAGCCCTAGTGGAGAGTTTTTACTTTCTCCCTTATTTCCTGTTCACCAGTAAAGTTTTTTGAATTAAACCAGCTCATGCAGTTTTCAAACATCACCATAAGTAAAGGTGGAGAGTGTTTGCTCGTTCCTGTCACACAGATCTGTTTCTGTACTTCTTCAGTGCCACTGGAGTAGTGCACAGTTACTGGAGAGCCTCAGTCACAGCCTCCTGATGCTCAGGAAGAAAACAGAGGGAGAAAATGTAAATACTGTCCTCTGTATGCCTACTGTAAGTGACTGTGGAGTGGAAATACGTGACAAAGAGGCCTGTATCTCGCCCCAGTCATATTTGTGTATTCAAATCACTCCTTTTTTTTCCCCCCACTCTTACATGTGACAGGTTGTGTGTTTTCCTATTACAATCATCCCTTATGTCTACAATCCTTTTGAAAAAAATAGCAGCATTGTATGTGTACACACAGCCAGTGAGCAGTACTATTTAAGTCAGGGGAAAAAGCGAAGACTGACTTCCTGTCAGTTGAAGTCTGAATGACATGCTCCGCTGCTCACCACATCTTTCAGTTCCACGTCTGTGTTTGAGCTGATTATAAGATGAGATCACCGGCACAGGAAGAGCAGAGACACCTCTGGTACAAACACAAGTCGACAACTTTTTGAAACCCTACATAGGTTATAAATAAGGTTAAAGCATCATAGGGGCATGGGTTCAACTGCTGAAGCATAATTCATGTTGCACTGTGAGATACAGTAGAATCATAATTATACTTTCTTCTCTGTGCAGTAATTTGACGCTTTCTTTACAATGTTCCTTCATCTCCATTGATTATGTAAAAGCCAGCTTAAGACTTACCATGAGTTACTTCTTTTTAACACAGTGCAGTTTGATTATTTAAAGTTGCAATGCATAACTTTCAACTTTTAGCAATTTTTGTTGTTGTTCGTGTTGATATTCTGCCTCTTTGGTCTTTGTGAACAGAAATGATTAGGGTATTATTGGTGCAGTATCGGTATTAGTAGATATTGGCTTTAAAATGTATGATTGGATATCGGCAAACACACCAAGGTCCACCGATATGACTAATGATTAAAATAGTAAGCTAAAAAAAGCTGCTACCTCCTTGACTTCTATGTTAGCACCTCCTACAGCTATTATTGTTTTTCACAATAAAGATATTTTGTATCCACATTTGCTGCGACACGAGTATGAAAAATAATATGTTAATTTCACTACACAAGAGACATCTGCAGTTGGGCAAAAGGAAAGACGTACTGTATATATCGGTATCGGTTATTGGCCCAAGCACTCCCAATATATTAGCATATTGGATATCAACAAAAACCATCCATAGAAACTACGCAATATTAGTTGTATGCTGTGTCCTTCATCTGAAAACAGGCTCTGTCAGGCAGAACTATCAGACCTGACTGAGGGAGCACAGGCTGGGGCAGGAAGTGTTTATTCCATCAAACTGTTGAACGATCGTATTTTCTGAGCTGGAGAATGAACTTCTGAAACCTTTCATGGACACTTCTCCGTGTTTTCACCTGTATGTTGCTGTCACCGCCATCTGTCTTAACATGAAATGAAAGTCTTCCTGTGTACATCGCAGGGGTAATGTCGCCAGGCAACACAAGATTTATTCTGTGAAACGCACAAGGACTCATGTGGGGCTCAAGCATTTTGTGAACTCCTTTTTCTTTGTATCTAACAGACATTTGTTCATATCTTAAGGATGGAGGAATGCTCAGTCTATGGTGGTTGTAACAATCATTTTAATTCTTGATGGATGGATTGATTGTTCCAAAGCAAACCAAAGATACTCAGTCAAGATACTATTTTCAATTGTTAAGATAAGTTTTCTGAGTTTTCAGATTCTGAAATGTGGATAGTTTCTGGTTTCTTTGCTCTATACAACAAAGAAATCGTTAAAACTGAATTATTTTGTGGACAAAACGTTTACATTTTGTGACATTTTATGGACCAAACAATTACTCGTGATGAAAATAATCCTTAGTTGCCGCTCTAAATCCCAGCTAAAACAATGTGGCAGTAAAATCGAGTTAAAAGACGAGTTAATAAAGAGTCAGTGACGCAGCTTTTTTACCAACTTTCCTTGTTATAAACTTCCATTCTTATTTTACTCCTATTCTGCAGTCAGTAAATAAGACAAACTGTAATTCTTTGAATAGAATAGAATGAATAGCTGATAACCCCCAGGTTCAAAGACTCATGTCATGTTGATGTCAGTCGAGGCTGGTTTTAATTGACATTGACAGCACCTGAGGGGACCCTACATACATATATGTTCTTTGAGCATTGTCTGTTAGGACCATTATAATATTTTTAATATTATAAACAAAGGGTTAAAAACTGGGTTAACATCCCAACAGTTGCTTAGGGTTGTTAGGCCAGACACGTGTGGAATTCACTTTAGTGCTAATAAATGAGGACGATGATAATCAATAAATACTAATGATTCATAATAATCTGAAGGGTGAGATCAATGTCCTGAAATTTAATTCGAACAGTCAGGAAGTGCAGTAATATAGAGTATGAACAGTCCCCAGTACTTAGGTTAAACGTTGTTATGATGAGTCTAATGGAACATTACTTTCTGTTTGTTTAATTCACTGCTTTACACTCACACTGTGGCCAATTCGACACAACAGGAGGTTTATGGAGACTTTTCGGAAAAGGTGGAAAAAGATGGGGGGAACTCCAGCAATAAGGTTGTGTTTTTAGCAGTGTTTGTCTGTTTGTGTTTTTTTGCAGTGTAACTCAAAAAGTAAGGGACCAATTGCATGAAAGTTGGTGTAGAGATGGGTTATTATGACCTGAGAAAGAACACATTAAATGGATCGATAATAAGTGGTTTGATACAGGAGTTACATTATTTTCTCCCCTTTATTTAAAGGCGACATAGACCGGAAGCTCCAATTAACACTGCGTTTGTGTGTGTGTATCTGCGCCATTACCTCGTTTATGAAACCCTAAAGTTTCAGAACAACTGTTCAGCCACTGCTGAGAAAATAGGCTTTTATTGTTTTCCTGGGCTCTGCGAAGCGGATCGGCACTTCCGTAATTTGACGTTGTCATCAGAAATCCTCACCACTCCTCTCACCACCGTAGCACCTCCTGGTGCGGGCACTAGTCCGCGCACATCTGGTTGCGTACATTCAACCGCAGAAGAAGAAGAAGTTTACTGGTCACAGGACAGTGGGAAAGCTCTTGTTGGCTGGCCAATCACAACACAGTCCACGTTCTGGGGGTGTGATTTTGGTCTGAAACAGCGCGGCTGACGAGAGCGTCAGTGAGGAGATATTTTGATCGGCTTGTTTGCAGCAACTAGTAGGTTTATAACCATGAAAACAAGTTAATATATGTAAGTAGACTTCCATAACTAACATATATGTGTGATACAAGCATTCGATGTCGCCTTTAACATTGGTGTTTTCAACATTTTGCCAAAAGATAAAAAAATGGAGCACTTTCAGCGTCTTCTAGTTTTTGAGCACCCTGGTTACTATTTAAAGTGAGCAAACATTTTTATTGTGGTTTCTACGGAGTTACTTCATTACTCAGTTTGTAAAAATAATAATGTTCTAATTGAAATTGCATTTTGAAACGATGCATTTAGCAAATCACCAAGGCTGCTGTTTGATCATTCCATTTTTTATTTTATGTGCTATACAAATTTATTAAAAATTGCAATACATAAATTCAATTAATTCTCATCCTTGTATTAAAGCATAGTGGTTAATATTTTGATAGTATGTCATGTGGCAAAGGTCCATCTGGTTTTTAATCTATAAAGCAGTAAATGCTCAACAGAAACTTCACTTATTGTAGTTTAGTTTATTTAATTCATTTTATATATCATGGACAGTGTACAACATACATACATCTTAGTAAGAGACCTGCTTTGTACCAGATTTAGCAACAAGCTAATTTTAATCTGTTTGATACCAAATCAAATGACAATCATAATATATGTCAGAAAAAACACGATTTTGATGTTTAATCCAAATCGCTCAGCCTTAGCAGTAAGTAGCATTTTTTTGGGAACATTGTGTTGTATCTTTTCAATCATTTAGTTACCCAAAGGGATTTAAAATAACTCGGGTAAAGGATCTTTTTCAGGATTTTCAGGATCTAATTTTTTATATTTTATTCATGAACTATGTTCAGGGCTTGACCATGTTTTTTAACCATGTTTTCTCTACATCTCGACCAAGTCTTTCCTACTCCCCGAACCTGCCTTTCCCACCTCAGCTCCCTTGATGCTATTATTGGTGTCGAGGTGTTGACAGTGACAACAGGGATACAACCTGTCCCACGCATCCCTGATGAGCCATCTGATGACTGGCACATCACTGCTAATGTTCCTACTTGGGCTTTTCACGTATTTCTGGAAATGAGGGTTGAAAAGAGTCGAGGAGTCTTGTAGCAGTCTGCGTACTTCCTTGGGTTTAATTTTATCAAATAATTAGCATATGTTTGCTCATTTTGTCAGGAAAGTTTCATGTTGTTTTTCATCAGGCTTGGGCTGGAGGTGAAATTAAGACACACCTTCTCTACCAGAAAGCCTCTTATCTCTTAGCTAGAGTTTAAGAGTATCCCCTGCTTTGAGGCACAGTCCTCAGTTCTAGTATATGATGCATTAACTAATCTAAACTGCAAAGAGCATAGTTTACTCTGAAAGAAGAAAATGCTGCAAGGCCCAGCCAATCACTGAGGAAGGTTCTGCTTAGTGGACCTCTTCCTGTCCGTTTCATTGTGGTCACATTATGTGAGGCTGTGGTTCAAAATAAGTACATACAAATTTGTTTTTTTATATAGCTGTTTTACTGTTAAGTACATTAAATTCATTTCTGGAGGTTGATAGACAGATTGGATTTTTCTATGGCTGATGTCAATATTATGAAATCAGCATAGCTAATGATGAATTGGGTAGATTTATTTAGTTTTTGCTGATATGTTTGGTTGACTATTTATTGACACAAAAAAATGACTAAATTAAATATACATTTATGTATCTGAGATCTGTACACAAAATGCTTAGAGAAACATTAAAAAAATGTATTCACTCTTGTGCTGCAGACCCGTTTGTGAGTCTAATATAGTTTGAATTGATGGAAGAAAAACATAGCACCATTCGTCAAGTTTCTCGAAAGAAAAAGGTGTGAAATTGCATAAATACTTGAAAGATTCATTAAATAATAATCATCTGATGTCAAACTACCTTGTGTTTGGTGTCAGTATAGCCCAGTATGTGTCATTTTATGTGTTTGTTTTGTTAAACCCAGCACCTCCCATCGATCATGTAGAATAAAAGTGACAGCACGGCTTCTTATCGCTTTACCCAAGCTTCCCTTTATTTTCCAACAAGCGCCAGACACCTGATTTTTCTGAGGTTAAAAATAGACTCCTTCAGACCCTAACCCACCCCCGCTCCTGCCCCCTCACCTCCTTTCCTTTCTTCCTCCTGTTGTACCGGCTTTTATTGACAAGTCTGTCTATGTATTATGTCTTTGCTTCCGTTTTCCACACAAAGCACCATTCAGCACTGTCTCCATTCAGAATGGCGTGTCTGTGTGTAAGAGATGTCAGAATACTTTATGATGTAACTGTGTCAGAAATTCTCTGTTTTTTATAGACTCTGGCTCAGATAAGAAAATCCCAAAGCAATAAAAGTCTGATTTCCTCAGAGCTGGAAAACGTACCTCAGCAGCACCCACTGAAATGTTTGCGAGAGTTGTAGAACCAAAATGTCCATTTATGGTCAGTGTGAGAAACAGCTTCTGTCTTTGGTCACTTTTGGGAAGTCGGCATGAATCCTGCTGCACAAGAGGGTTTGAGGTATTTCACCAAACAGCAAAGAGACGACCTCCATTTTTCATGAGCAGCTTTCTGACTGATCACTGACAAGTCAATGCATGGTGTCCACCAAATGAATACTAGTCCGTCAGAACCATAACAGAACCAAAAACAGAATAACATATAAAAACATCATCTGAGACAGGTGGAGATTGTTGAGTTAAGATAAGAGGTTTGTTTTGTGCTCCTTTTAATGAGCTCATGGTTTTATATTTACTTGTGATGGGTTTATCTGTTCTGTGCTGAGCTGAAATCTCTCTGGATTAAAGCTGTAACATTTAAAAAGCTAAACCAAGAGTTAGTCTATCTAATAAATACACAGATTAAACATAATTTAAACTCTCCTAGAGTCCCATTGTTGGTGGAATAGCTGATGCTTCCCATTTTTGTGCTCCTCTGTCCCCCCACCTTGCAGAAACATTTTCAGATCCTTTATTTTCCGCAGCCACAACACGAGAAATTAGGGCACAGAGAATTATTTCTTCGCTGTGCACATCCTTCGAAGTGACTGCTAGATCTTTAAGGTTGGAGCTGTTATTTGTCTACAAAGTTAAAGCTCTTTCTACAAATATTTGTAGAATAATATTTGTCTAATCTATGTCGGTCCCACCACTTTATTTTCATCATCATTTTGTTGTGGAGAGATATGTCATCGACACATATCATATTGAAGTTGATGAAATGGTTTAGACGCTTCATGTTGCTACCATAGCCAGAAGACAGAAACTAGAGTTCAGTGCAAGTGAAAGTGGAGACAGGAGAAACAGGAGAAACAGGAGAAAGAAGTAACAGCCCCAACAGCAACTGGTCTCTACTTTCCTCGTCACGCTGACTTAATCTTGGCAACCAATAAGGAAAGAGCTCTCTGTGTCTCCATGGTAACCCCCCTGTTCAAGCATTGATGGAGAGGATAGTGGGGCAGGAAAGGAAAGGAAATACATTTTAGCCTGAGGCGAAACATTTCTCAACATTTTTTTAGAGGTTAATCCATTTTAATTCTCTTCTTTGACATCTATTTTTAAAATCAGTTGCATTGCCGATGTTTTGCTAAATATAGACTGAATAGACACCTGACCTTACACTACTATTTCCGAATCATAAATTATTTTATTTTTACTATGACTGCCTCACGGAGTAGCCCATGGAGAAGTGGAAAGGAAACTTGGCTTGTGACTGAAAGGATGCATGTTCGAGTTATTGTTAATTGGACACTTTAAATTGACCCCAGTGGGTTGTGTCAGGAAGGGCGTCCGGTGTAAAGATAACATTTGGTCAAGCTCCTTAACCCTCTTATGACCATCATGATAATCAGGCTGCCTGGATTTATTTTGATTTTATGGCTGTAGAATTGTCCAAAAATGTCCAGTGAGTGAGTGCTTCTGCCCCTTTTTCCAAGATGACTTTCACTTTATCTAGCAGTTATTCAAACATTTAAGAATTACGGTACTGAGAAGCTGACGTCACAAACGTGTGGCGTGCTGGTGAATCTTGTCTGTGTTTGGACAGTCGTTCCGCGGACGTCCTGAGGCCAGTCCATAGTTTTGGAATTTTCTAGTTATAACAAACGGTCGAGGTGTTACGGTAATGAGACGTATGCACGCCAAATCCTGTCGGCAATGACAGGATGGTAACAGAAGGATTAAAGCTACATTGTGTTATGTCTGTTACCAAAACACTGTGGCTTCTCTCTCTCTCTCTCTCCCCCCATTTGACAAAGGTTTAAATGTAGCTGAAATTTGTCACACACTACAGCTTTAAGCTTTGAAATGCCAATAACACAAGTTAGACTGATTATCCTAACTAATGTTTATTTTAAACATTCCTCATCGAATGTTACTCCTGAATTCATTTTGCTTCACATCGTGCATTCGTATATATGTATATGTATATATATAAATAGATTCTGCCATTAAACTGATCATAAAGGTATTGAGTCACTGCAGCCCCACCTTACTGTATATCACTGTTGTATTTCACAAACATTCAAAGCTACTTTGCACTGTTGTGCAAGATTGCCAGCGGCAGTGATTCTGGAAATCCATTAGTTGTTAGCCCTACAAGCTTGTGTGCCAGACCTTTGTGCCGCCATCGGTGGACAGTTACTCAGCAATAGGTTACACATTAGCAGGAAAAGCCTTGATTTATAGCAGACAATCTCTTTCAAACATCTCCATCAGTGCCCGTATTATATGGGTTTGGTCTTAACACAATGCTGAATTGTTGAAAGTCTGTGCTGCACTGTGGTTTGCCACATGAATTAAGTCATGGGGTGGACAGTAATGTTTCTTTTTCTGTATCCATCCAAGTTACATAAGCGTACTTACTTGCTGAAAGTTGATTTAGGCTGTCTGAGCATTTGGAGCCAACGACAGCGAGGGGAGATCCTCATTTAACCGCGGCACATAACTGATTAATCCCAGTGTCATTTGCATATAAGGTCATCTAATTTTGTTGGTCAGACTGGTCTTGATTAGAGATGGGGTTGGTATGTATAACATTCTCATTTTAGAAAAAACAGCAGCTAAGTACACGAAAACAATAGTTCCACTTATCAAAACAGCCTAAAGTCCTCAGCACTTACGTGACAATTGATATAAATATATATGTCAACTTTTAATTACATGCTGGGGGGGTTATATCATTTTAGCTTTATTTGTTTTCCACTGATTCAGAGCCTCATTAATCTGCCTTCAGTGAGAAGTGAGTCTTGTCTTAAAACTCTTTATATAGATCAACAGCCACAACATTAAAAGGTGGTTACTATTTTGAATTTTCATATTTTGGGTTTTCATTGTATATTTTTCTGTCGGAGAGAATATAAATAGCTGATTATGTAACAACCATGTTCCGGGCATTGGCTTTCTTTCATAGTCAAGTTTTGCTATATGTGACATCTCCAAGAAGTGAATCAGTTGTGATAAACCTTTACCACATAAATATATTTATCCATGAGGTATATTTATCTTGGATTAATTTATACGAATGTTCTGTCAAGTCTCATGGCCATTTGAAAAGTACTGATTTTATGCAGTAATCTCTTTTTTTGGCCTGCTTCATGTCTGCGTCTCTTCTTCATTCCTTCCCCTTGCAAACCAATATCATTTTAGAAGCAGCTCTTACTTGCAGGTCTACTGTAGGAGGGAGAGGACGAGGAGGAGGGATGCGGTGGAGGAGGTGCTCACAATAGTTTGAAGTTTTCCCCTTGTACCTCGATGATGAGTAAAGAACAAGGGCGGGCTGTGTGTCCCACCTGCTTAGTCTGTGGAGGAACATTATGGTCTAAATCTGGGGTGCATCGTGTATTTAGAGTACTGTATGTGGCACAATTTCCATCTCATGCATGTTCTATGATCAAACTGCTCTGACAGCATGTGACACTGCGAGTGTCAAATCACTTGTGTTGTTCTCCTACGTTGGTACTTGTCTTTGATAGTGAGATATCTGATGTTAGGCTTACATGATTGCATCATGTCTCATCAGCATTGGTCTCATTTGTTGGCCCAATCCCGAGATTTAAATTGTGTCCATGGTGCAGAATGAAAGTGCCATTATGTCCACCGTCCATTCATGCTCCACCTGTCTCTCAGATTTGAATTGTGTTGTCCATGCAAACACACCTGACCACTTTTCAGAAAAGTTGAATGCTTGTTTAACCCTTTGGTGCTTATTGAAATCAAACAAAGTAAAAACACGGTCTTTGTCAGATAGCCTTCACCCAAACAATACATGTGTGCTATATACAAATATTTTAGCTGTTGCCACATGTACTATTTCAAAGGCTAAATATAAAAAAACATGTCTTGTATCAAAGTTGAGTTATTTAAACTGTAATACAGATGGATCTATGTATAAGAGGAGTCTTTGTGGGTTGTAAATCTGTTTTTGTTTATATAATAACACATGTATATAATTTATAAGATTATGGTTATTGTGGTTAATCTCACCTCATATTTTGCTGTCTGTCTGGCACTGACACGTCTCATGTTTGTACACTGCACAGTGAAGGAGGACGTAAGATCCCACGCAACAGTCCAGCATGAACATCATTGTCTTAAGCCCTTTGACATTTTAACTGGATTGGCAGATAAACCCGTCAGGTTCTTGTCACAGACTGTGTTGGCAGCAGTTGTCATAGCTGAAGTTCTCTGTGACGTGAAGGCAACTCTGTGTGAAATGGATCTATGGTATTTCAGGGGCCAACATTTTCCACTTGAATTTTAAAGGGCTCTTGTCTCACGTCACTCATGGGGAAACTCCTGCCCAGGCCTCCCCTTTTTTTTTTTACTCCCTTTTAGAGATCACCATCTCCTCTGTTGCACAGTCTCAAGTGGTGGCTCTTTAAACTGGGCTAAATTTAAAGAAGCACCACCATTGTGGCCTTTGGGGAAAACCTTCACTGAGTCAACTCCTCCCCCCTGGTATACTACTTTGTGTCCACAGCAAGACCCAGCTGTTGCTCCCTGTCCTGAGGCAACCTGTTTACTCGTATTATTGCTTTCACTCCTATATGTTGTTTCTTCAGACAGAATTAGTAATGCCACTTTCCATTACTGTGGGACAGAGCAGTCCGAGGAGGCAAGGAAAGTGGATCTTGGATTGAAAGGCAGATTAACTGTTAAAGTGAAAGCAAGAGCCTTTGTTCTGTGACGGATAATCCAGTGTTGGCTCTGTGGAGTGAGCAGGTTTCATCTGTTTAAGTCAGACAATCATCCCGGTTTAAAGGTGAGCAGATGTGCACATCTTTGAGCCCTCGATTGTTTACGCAGGCTCTTGCAGTCACACAGATGCAAGGGCTGAATCTGGCAATATGATGCATATCCCATCACTGGGTTGAAGATATAATATATTGCTATTGTTTTTGGGTTTTTTTTAGCTTGGCATTTAAAGATCCCGTATCCCGGAAGTGCCAATTAACGCTGCATTTTTGTGTGTATTACCTCGTTTATGAAGCCCTAAAAGTCCATAACAATCAGTTCAGCCACTGCTGAAAACGCAGGGTTTGATTCTTTTCCTGAGCTCTACGAAGCGGAACCGCACTTCCGTTGACTAGTTACGTTACTGGTGAATTTCACCACTCCTCTAAACAGCAGCATTCTCATTTAAGTAGCTGTACAATCTGAAAAACACTATTATCAATTATTAATCAGTTACTAAATTATTCCTTTAATAACAATTAATTTAGTAATTGTATAATCATTGCAGCACTAAAAAACTCGGGCTAAAACAGTTACTCGAGTAATCGTCTATTAATTGATTACTAAATGAATCAACTATTTTGATTTTTAAACAATTCAAACAAGCACTCTTCGTAGTATTTTCTGGTTATCTTGCTCGATATAAACAAAGAAATCATTAAAATGGTTTAATTTAAGTTTGTGGACAAAACAAGACATTTGAGAACGTCATCATTTCCACTTTTCAACATTTTCAAACAGAAAATAAATGACAAATTAATTGATTAATTGATACAATACATAACTAGTGTCAGAAAAACACAGTCACCAGTTCTTCCAAAATACTAAAGTGCTTCAAAGAATCACTACATTATCGTGTCATGAAAGATTGCAATATAGCTGTAACAGGCACCACCTGTGGTATTAATGCATGATGGATACCAACTCCTGTAAAAAGATCATGAGAACCGGATTAGGAATCGGGGTATTCTAGCAGTTTGTATGATGTCACAGGACATGTGTTGACGTCTGCTTCCATTGATGTTTTTAGCTCATATTTGTGTCTTTTTCAGGTTTGAAAATAGAAATATGGGTAAAATGTGATTTAAAACGGTCATGCTTTGAGTCAGTGGCTTCAGTGGTTCACCGAGGGTCACAGATAAGGTACTTTCAGGATTATGTACGTCAAATTCACGGGGTACAGATTAGGAAAGCGGTGATGGGCAAAGGTACAGAAAACAATCTTACTCAAACTACCTTGTAGCCATCCATCGCCTTTGTTGAAATGAGAGCAGGAACCTTTTAGGTTACATTGTGATGAGCGCTGCTGTGCATTGGCGTGTGTCGTGTGCTGCTATTGCGTCATGGCCTAGAGGGGAGCATAGCCGGTATTTTTAGAAGGGAATGAGAATATTCTCTGAACAAACAACGTCAAGCACTTTGCTTGCGTATGCTAGGATTATTGTGACTGAGCTATTTTTAAACTATTGTGAGTGAGAGGGTTTTTTTCTGGGTCAAGCATGATGCCAGTTCTCTCTCTTGAGGCTGCTGGTAGATCATCCAGGTCCTTGGCTGTGCAGTGTGCACGGCATCTGCATCAGTCACAGAGGAAGGAGTCAGAGAAATACAGGTAATACCATCAGGGAACTGTGGCATTTCCAGGATCAGCACGTGTCATCAAGTGCTGCTGTGAAGGAGACAAATATATTTGTGGAGAAGTCAGATGGCCCCATTAATCTGTCGCATAATTTTTATTAATAGAACAGAACAAAATATGCAACAAACACATTTTTGCGGATGCCAGTTTGGTCGTGTCCATCTGTTGCTGCCAAGAGCTAGGAAATAATAAGACGGACACTGCAAACAGTATGCTGCAAGGTTTTCATGTTTCAGTAAAAAGCAATTTTAGAAAATAAACATTGAAAATGGTTGACATAGGCCCAGTATTTGTATTAAACAGTGCTGTGCAAAAGCCTCTGCCATTAGTTCTGTTGTTTTAGCAATGGTGTAGTGAACCACACAGTCTAATTATTTCTCGTCATCACTTTACTGTGCAGTTTTAAAATAAAACCGCTTGTACAAGTATTTAGTGTGTTTGTTGAATTCTTATTCATGGCCATGAAGCTTTTGAAAAGTTTACCAATGGTGCCCTTTGGACTTTTAGAGTCATAACCGTCGATGAATATTTGTATTATACCTGGGTTTTCGTTGATGGCAAGGGGCTTTATTTCCATCATAAAGAAATTACAAATCTGTAAATAACGATAAAATCTTCCTTGCCTAACTTATAACACAAAGCATCAACATTTAACAAATCCCTATTTTTAATTATTTTACAGAACCAAGTGATTTTTAGTTTAACCCATTGTCTGTACTTATGGTCTTGCAATGCTGGGAGGAAGTGTGGGTGGAATGCAGGCCAGCTCAACACTCTCCTCTCTCTGTGAAGCTGAAATTTCGTCGTATCATTTTAAATCCAAATTCCAATAATCTTTTTGCACAGTACTGTGTGCCTTTTAATATAAAGACACACGTATGTGTTGTGTGTTCTGAAGCAAAATAAAATCTATTCTATAAACCAACGCAAATTGAATTTAACAATTTGTTGACTAATAGTTGAACAGAGGATTAATTGCTCCTAACACATTCTGCTGAACACAGTAATGCTATGACTTGTACGGTGTCCTTGTCTGTTATGATGGCTATAGCATTTCCTGTCTCTCTGCACATTCCTAGTGTCGCTTCCTTGTATGCGGGTTGCCAGTCCATGGCAGCTGGCTGAACTGTGGATTCACACAGTGGTTTTTTTCTTCTTCTCTGGCAGATAATCAGACATTCAGAGTTAGTGTCAACACGTCACGCTGAATGACTTCCAGTCAGTGCAGATGTCACATCCACAGTCACGTGGCCAAGAGGGAACACTCAAAGTTTATTGCAGCATCGGTTGCAACCCACATTCAAGCTGCTTCCACATTGTGCTTCAAGGAGATTGTGACAACTGTTTATTATAAGTACTGTCAACATGAATGACCTTCTATAGTCTGGCTCTGACATCTAGGGGCCCCACAGGCTCCTGAGCCACAGGCTTTCCTTTCTTTTCTCTCCAGCTAGCCTACTTTAATCCCTGCCTTTCCCAAGAGTGTGGTTATTTTCAGCAAAATGTCGTGGCCTGCTCCGATTTTGTCCATGCATTGTTCTATATGTTGGAGACAATGTGAATGCTGCAGTGCGTAACTTTTGGTGAATTTTTGTTGTTGTTATTATTCCGTAGGGGTGGGTCAAAAATATTAATTTGGTGATATATGATTATCCTTCATATATCGATATTTTAATTAATAAAGTAAGGCTCTCTAAAGTAGTCCCACAGTCCCTGCCAGTTTTACTTGCCAGGCGTCACTACTTCATGTCTCCTTGTGGTGGCGCTGCTCAAGTTAATGAGGGAAACGTTCAATACATAGACTTTATGCGCTTTGTTCTCCATGTTGTCAATAGAAATCCTGCACTTTTAACTTTTCACAGACATTTTGTTTTCCTCAGTTAGACATATGATGTATCTCTATATGACTGTCTTGCAATATATTGATTATAACAGAATCGTTGTGTTGTGATATTATTGGTATCGTGGACCACGTATCGTGTATCATATCGTGAGGTACCCACCCCTATTATTCTGCTTTGGTTTAGTCTTTGTGAACTGAAACGATGTAACATAATTTTTATATTGCGTCTTTTATTTGAATACGGGCTCTGCTGAGCAAAACTGTCAGACCTGATTGAGGGAGCATTTGTGTATGCAGCAGCAGTACAGGGGCAGGAGGAGACGAGAGGCATTTATCCCCTCAAACTGCTAAACGACCGGGTTTTTTTCAGTAGTAGAACTTTTCGTAGGTGCTTCTTTGCGTTGTCAGTTGTACTCCAACCTGTGTGCATGTGTCTGGCTCTATGGCTGCACAGTGCTGGAATGTCGCCGGCCAACATGAAAACAAAATAACTTTATACTGAGAAACACAGAGAGTTGGTGGAGCTGAAAGGATTCATCTGCATTGACTTATTTGACAGCAGTTTGAATGTAACAGGCATTTTTTATGCTTTACAGTTTTAATTTGTCTTCATCAGAACGCCTCACCATATGTTAGAAAAAATTTTAGACCAGGCTGCATCTTTTTTTCTCGCAGTGTGTCAGACACATCCTGTGAATGTGCCTTCACTGGGGAGTCGTAGGGGTGAGCACTCAGGAGGTGGGGAAGTAAAAGCCTTAGTTTGACCAGTACCTCAAAGCTGGCCTTTCTTTGCTGGATGTGTGATGCAGTGGGAATATTAGTGTGATTTAGACAGAATGGCTGAGTGCCAGAGGGAGGTTCTGTTGCTGCAATAGGTCAGAACAGAGTGAATATTGGGGTTATGCAATTGGGCGGCCCAACATAAACTGTAGTGGGACAGTGTTGTCCTCCCTCACACGTAGTCACATTGTATAATTCAGAGGCTCCATATATGTGAGGAAGAGGAGGATGATGAGAGAGCAAATTATATTATTGGGAATAAATCTGCCTCGATCTGCATACTAGATATGCAGCCTGCAAGAGTTTAAATAGTTTTCAAAAGTATTTTAATTAGCATCTTTCTGTGGGATATTTATTTTCATAGATGATATCTTAGTAATATAGATTCCCTTCCTTATTGACTCCGATTCAGAGAACGTGTCACCTTAGTTGGCACCTGTGATATTTAATTTGGATAAACTCCCACCACAGCGTGGTTCATCGCTGCACAGTCATGATCCTGTTTTGTACTTGCTTGGCTTTGGAGAGTTGCTCTTCCCTCAGCGGTCAAAGCAGACTTTTCCAACTTGCACCACCCACACGTTGTGTATGTATAGCCCACACCTACCCCCATCTGCCCAGTGGTTTGAAAACAATGCTTTGTGTTTGATTCTTAAAGCTGCTATTTGTGAAACCTCGCTTATGCATCAGGGGCTCTTACAGCGTTATGTAATTCTCCCCACTCAACTGTAATCCCTCTTATACAGAATGAGCCCCCCCATGTGAGAGCGCTGAGGGGTTTGGAGGGAAGTGGTGACTGCTGGGACTATCGGCAAGGCACGGGTGCTTTCTGTAGACTTTGGTCACCCACACACACACACACAGTCACAGGGCTTGTGGCCTGCGTATAAGAAGAGAAGTTTATCCTGGGAAGTGCCTTAGTTAGATCTGAATTGCTGGATGTTGAAGACGCTGATGCTTGTCGTCGACGCCAAGGCTTGGATCAGACAAATAGTATAGAGAATATATTCTGAATAACACTGCGGCTATTTTCTCCTCTTCATCTGTGTGTGAGCGATGAGAATGTATGTTCACCTATGTACATAGGAATCCTGTAGCCTCTGAAATGAGTCCCTGTGCTGTTATTTTTTGCTTGTGCTGGATTTTGGTGGTGACTGAAGCTGGTTTCTGCTCTTTGATTGATAGATAGTGACCTGTTGGGTATTCCTGGAAATCAAGTTACACAGCATGTTTTGACTATAACAAACTTCCAGTGCCTGATGAAATGTATTTTTTAGATGTATTCATATATTAATGTCATGCACTTTGTTCTTTTCTTCTGCCACAGGAACCATCAATGTGGACTTCAGTTGGTGATTTGACGAGCCTTGTGTAGGAGCCCCAGAGTTTGTTCTGTCCCCACTGTCCCTCCCTTCCTTTTTTCAATCTTCTCCCTCATCCCCCTTTCCCCCTTATCTAAGATTCACAATGCTTATCAAGGAGTACCGCATCCCCATGCCCCTGAGTGTGGAGGAGTACCGCATTGCCCAGCTCTATATGATTCAGGTGAGATCACAACTTCACAAGTGCCTGCCAAATTCTCACCCCCACGCCCCTGGCAAAAATAGCCAGGAAGCCAAAGAGATGAAAAGAAAAAGAATATAAATTAACATTGTTTTTTTATCAAAAGTGCAATCGCAGCATACTCAATTATGGAGTGATTGGTCACACGGTGTCTGACCCTGGTGGAGTAATGGAACAAAGAGAGCTTGTGTGCTGATAGATTATCCAATTTAAACTCTCTCAAGCTGGTTATTTCCATTCGTCATAGGCTGCATGTGTCTTCAGATACAGCGTGGCTGCTCTCTGTGGAAAGTGTGCACACACACATGCTTTACCATGTAGATGGACAGGATGTTTAGTCTGTGTCAGATTCAATTTCGTTTCTCCAACCAGGCTCTCGGCTGTGTGTGAGAGCTTAAGAATTCCCACCTGTCAACAGGAAAGGCTGGTTTATGCCGCTTTATGTGGCAACATGTTTTCTCTTCATATGTCATGTGTATGTGACGGAGGATTTATTTAATCCAGTGGAACTGCCAGGTGCACTGGTTGCAACAGTACATAAGAAAGGCATGGAGCTCAAATTACAACAGCTCCGCCTGTGATTACTGTTTGGATATTGCACACGTTCACACTGTTTACATTTTTATGGTTTGAGTCACATGCTGACCTCTGGCACTTAAACATTCAGCCATTTTTGTAGGATTTTGAGCTGGATGACATTGAACGTGTAGCACAAGGTTAAATTTTACATATGATCAAGAGCAGGTTGAAGTTGCAGGCCTGTTAAGCCTGAGAGTCTTGTCTCTGAGATCTTGTTTTATGATTTTAATGTGAAAGGATGACATTTTGCAATATGAATCATGTTAAGTAAAGCTGTGTTTCCATTGAGTGGAACAGTTTGGTTCGATACAGTTCGGTATGTATTTTTTTGCCTTTCCATTAGGACTAGTACCAAAATAACTGGCCCCAACCGTACATTCTTTGATAACTTTCCCTTGGGGTACCAGAGTAATATGGCATGATATAGTTAGACAGACTCCACCCACGACAGTCAGCTGATTGGGTGACCGAAAAACTTCACCCCCTTGCAATCAGTGTAAGTATCCCATGGAAGTCAGGGCAAATGCTCGCAGTCTATTCTCATACAAAGCTTGACGTCTTACGTGTCCATCGGACATAGCCCACACCTCACCGACTAAGTAAAAGTACTATTCTCAGTCAATACGCAAGCCTGACCCAGGACTTTACTGTTCCAACCATAACGTACCATGATGGAAACACAGCATCATCATAGTGCATTGTCAAGTGGAGTGCAGCTAAATTTATGGTGGGTTTTATGTGAGTTTCTCTTTATAGTTCATATAACAGCACAAAATAAGATAATAGGTGAGAGCTGCAGCCTCCAGGTAGGAGGAAAGAGTTAACTCTGAGCAATTTCAGCAAACCACTGACCTTCCCACTGTGAGGTCACTCCCACAAGTAATAAAGTTAAGCTAAATTAATTAGTATTTACATAAACAAAGCTGTCTAAAATTAATATCCACCCACAGTACCACTGCTTTGTTCACCTGCAATGGGGGCCTTTTTTTTCTTTTTTTCTTAAACTGTTGCTCTATAAAAATGTTACTGACATTCTCTGAATACCAACCTTAGTTGTAGTGTTGTCTCAATGTAAGGACATCTCTTAATGTTGCCTGCACAAGAAATATTTGATGATTACCACACAGTCCTTAATGATTATACTACTCTTGCTCTTTTGTTTTTTTTTGTTTTTGTTTTTCTTATTCATCTCCTGGTGTAAACACATCAGGTAAACCAGTTGAGCTGTAGATGGCCGGGAACATGATTCAGTGGACGTGTCCCAAAGCAAACACATGTTTCAAGAGAACACAAACCAGTCACTGTGCCACACTTCTGCACTCATCTCTATAGTGTGTTTTTATGGCTTTTATTTTGTGGCAGAAGTGAGAAGACGGGAAAGAAGGGATGACTGAATGAAGTGACATGCAGCTAAGGGAGCAATTGAAGCATTTGAAACCTTGGATTTGACCTGTTGATCTTCTACATACCCTGTGTCAGATTTTATCAAACGGGACATTGTGCATAACATGAAATCTTTCTTTGTACACAACATGTGCAAAACAGGATTTCACAAAGTCTTAGTCCATGGAAAGAAGCATGTAAGCAAATCACAGGAAGAGGAATTCTTACATTAGTGACCCATAGTTACCTTTCCCCCTGACATCACCCTCATTGCACAGCCTGATTGCTCTGAGGCCTCTGTCACTATGGCAACCATGACATCAGCAGCATGCCGGTAGTCGGGTTTTGTTCGAGAGAGGGAGTGAATAAAAAGAGGAAATAGAGGATATAAATAAAAAAAGAGACTGCGAAGGAGGAAGGGGAAGAAATGAGAGAGGGGATGGAAGGAGAGGAGAGTGAGAGCTGTATTCTGAGCAGAGAGGAAACAAAGATTTTGCTGGTGTCTGTAGATACCCCCGCTTCATTGCTGTATGTTGCCTGGGCAACTGCAGCACGTAGGCCTGCCTACCTGCAATCCATCCAAGATGTAAGCCTCACAGATGAATTTAGGGCCTTAGGAAAGTCTGACCATATCTGTAGCACCCCAGCAGGCAATCCTTCACCCCATCTCTCCTGTCACTTCCTTTCCTTATTGCTGCCTTCAGCTTATTGTGAATGTATCATCAGCCTATGGGGATTTGGAGTAATGGACGAAGCGAATGCAGAATGGGTGAAAAATTAAACATGAGATCATCTCAGTATCTCTCATTTACCCCCTCGATTCCATCATGTTCTGACTAAACCAATTGTGTCAGCAGAGTGAAGAGAAAAGCGGCATCTCAAACGGGAAACACGCCTCACTAACTTTATGGCAAGAGGAAAAAACCAGGATATGACTCCTATCCTGTGAGAGCTGTTGGCTCTAAACAGACTCTTGGCTTTCATGGAGCAAGATATTATTTGCATGATTGTTTAATGAAAGGTGAGAGAAAGTACTTTGTAACTGATATTTTAGGGCAGGACCTGAACTCGCAACCCAGGGGGTAATATGGTCAAAACATATTTTGCAATAGAAAGCTTTGTAATAGATTCCCCTGCTCGCTGACGTCAGATGACATACATAGATGTCATACAACATTACATTTAGTGTCTATTTATCTTCAAACATGATGCTAAATATTGCTTCACCTCCCATTTCATCCAGCTTTGCCCTGGCCAGTGTGTAGTGATCTCTCTCAGGGTGAACTGCAGACACATCTGTTGCTCCAGGGGAAAGAAGAAGGAGACACTGCTTTTAAAAGACCACTGTCACATATCTGCTACATAATTAAAGGAACAGTCCCCCCAACGAAACACATGGAAACACTTGTTTTTGGTAAACTGTGGCTGTTGTTGATTGCTTGAAATTGTTTAGAAATAGATGTCCATTTCTTGGTGGGATACATTTCTATACAGTTGGTATGTGGAGGAGAACTTGACATTTATGTCAACTATGTGGCAGTGTCTCATGTGCTGGCTGTTGTGGCGTCTGTGCTGTGTCTCTAGAGCTGTGTCTGGGCTGTTGAGAGCAGAGCGGGCGGCTAATGAATGACCTGTCAGAGGTAATGAGGTCCGGAGTGCTGGCCGCCTCATGGCTTCCTCCCTACTCTACTGATTCACTGCCTCGCCTGCATTGCCTCTCCCCCCTGAATTGACAGGAGGAATCTGTCTCCCTATTATCCTGGTGCTGTACCTAGTGTTAAACTTACTCTGTATGTATCTCTCGTATGTGGAAAGCCTAGATAATGGCAGATAAGGGGAAAAAGAAAAGGTGATACACCAGTAATCACTGACTTTTATGGTTCTTGCCCCTTGCTCCCAGTATTTTTTTTAAAAACATCAGCACTTGGACTATGCTCCACTATCTATATTCCCTGTTTCAGTGATTACATAACCATTACAAATCTTCCTTTTGCCATGTCACACATTCCTGTCTTTAAAATTACAGTTCACGGAGCAGTTGCTCCATTCAACTGCATCTGCAGGCTCCACCCAGCTGCTCTTCCCCTGTGCACCTGGAATGTAAATATGGGAAAGGTGTGGCTCCATGAGCTGGTTTTTGGGCTTCCTTATTTGCAATTCAACAAGCTGACAGATCTTTCAGGAAGTGGTTAGGTTTGGTGCCTTTGCTGTTGTTTGAACAGTCACTGAGCTTACATGACGTCAGAGAAAATCTAATGTTTCCGGACTTAAAATACATGAAATTTTAGCAGAGCAAAAAAGTTGGAGTAATACACCCAGAGAAGGCTGTTGGGAGATGAATTTCTATTGCATGTTTATGTTCAGACAGACCTAAACTGGCCTCGGTGCTTTGCACTTATTCCACAGGTCCCACGTCTTATCTTAAAAGAAGAAGTCTTTGCAAAGAAAAAATACAACAGTGAGGCAAACATGCTGAAATTCAGACTGATCCACCTCAAAGAAATGATCATTTTAAAGTTCATGGATTGTAGAAAAGCTGATAGTCAACATGCTTCCAACCACCTGCCAGCTTAAGTTGTTTTAGTCTGTGTCATAATGGGGAAACCAGAAACGGACAAAAACTAACAAGCTGATCTCAAGGCATATCACCACCTAACATATGCTGACACACTTCATTCAGTAGTGTTTGTATACTTGGCAAGGACAGTAGTCCAGTTAAACGGCATAGTTTGAGTTGCAACTGTAACCGAATTACTTAACTTCTTCAGTTGGTGTAAAAGTCACCATGGTCATTCATTTATTTTGTTTTTATGTCATATATGCTTCAGATTATGGGGAACGTTTTTATTTACATTTTACTGTAACAGACCTTTAACATTACTGCTTGAATATAAACTTCAATACACTTCCAACTCACTGCAGCTTCATTTCTTCTCCACAGAAAAAAAGCAGAGAGGAGAGCTGTGGAGAAGGTAGCGGGGTGGAGATCTTGGAGAATAAACCCTACACAGATGGACCAGGCGGAACTGGCCAGTACACCCACAAGGTCTTCCACATTGGCAAGCACATCCCCAGCTGGTTCCGCTCCATCTTGCCCAAAGCAGCACTGAGGGTTGAAGAAGAGTCGTGGAACGCCTACCCTTACACCCGCACCAGGTGAGGTTTGCTTCAGCAGGCAGACCACCTCCACACACACACACACACACACACACACACACCCCTCTGTGTAGGACGGAGAGTGCTGTAAACTCTGTTGAGATTACTTTTCACCATGTGCTGTGCATGGGAGTGTACTCGTGACTGTAACTAGTGCAGCTGGTGCATGCACACACATTTAAAGGTTTGTGATAAATCAAACTATATTCATTGTCATACATAGAGTATCTTACACGTGGTGAGTTTCATGATGCTTTTGCTGACATTTTGTCAAACATTTAAGTCCTCAGAGCAAATCATACTCCATATAGAGCAGCAGACCATCAGATCAGTGTTTGACCAGCAGTGCACCCAGGCAGTCTGTCGCTCTGTACACAAACACAGACACACACACACTGAAAAGAAATGTGCCCTTGACTATACTGTCAGGATATTGGTAGTATTCATGCGTCTGTTGATTTATCTATTAAAGTGTTGACAGCTTTGCTTCTAGCCATTGATACAATAGTTGGGTATGGCTCTCAGTGCAAGGGTACTGTTTCTTTAAATTAAGTAATTCTGACCTTAAGGAAGTCTCTGAATGAAGACAGAATTCCCTCAGTGTCTGTCAGTCACTTGTTTATTTATTGTTTTTAACTCCTCTCTTTCAGATATACCTGTCCCTTTGTGGAGAAGTTCTCTATTGACATTGAAACCTACTACAAACCCGACACAGGCAACCAGGCAGATGTCTTTAATATGTCTGCAGCAGAGAAAAGGCAGATGACTGTTGGTGAGACCATTTTTGCAATTAAAAACATTAACGTCCACTTCATGAAAAGCTCAGTTGGCCTGCTCGACCATGTTCTTACATCCCAGAATGCCTCAGAAGAAGGAACTTAAGCTATAAAAGTTATTATTGTAAATTGTGTATTATTGTGATGGTGTTTGTCTCCTTGTTACTCATACTGTAGCAGCAGATGAGGCCCACTAGTGGCATGTTAATGCTACTGCATTTAATTTTTGTGAGGTTGAGCGCATCAAAGATTAGTTCTCAGGAATTACTGGTTTTAGGGCTTAACGATTTTATTGATTTCTGTCTGTTGCACAATCTCACATTTAAATCTCAGCCAGAAATTCGCTTTTGAGAGGAATCTATAAATACAAGCACATACAGGTTTTACTACTTACTTACCCTCTTATGCACATATCATGGCATGATATTAAAAGACACTGAGAACAGAATATTTAGTATCTTTTTTTTTGCAATCAACACACCTGGCTACATTATTCTATGCTGTCTGAAAATGAATTGTCTTTGTCAGACCCAATCGACATAGTGACAGATCCCATTCCCCCTCACGAGTACCAAGTGGAGGAGGACCTGCGGATCTTCAAGTCCGCCAAGACCCAGAGGGGTCCTCTGAGAGAAGACTGGATAGAGGAGTACAACAACAACCCAGGGAAAACCCCCATCATGTGCGCCTACAAATTGTGCAAGGTGGAGTTCCGCTACTGGGGCATGCAGTCAAAGATTGAGCGCTTCATTCATGATGTTGGTGAGTACAGACACAGACATTTGATGTCATAGTTTGTTCCTTTTCCTCGTAGTATTATTTGACAGGGTTGTCCTAAATTTGACCTAGTCTTCTGGTTTGCTAGTTGACTTAAGAATTTACTTCATAAGAATATAAGAATAGGCATCAGGGAGTGACTTTTTACATAACAAAAGTCCATTTGGATGGAAGTTTTTGGCTCTTATGGGTGACCCTAATGGTTGCCATTTGATCATCTCCCATCATCTCTCCTTAGGACTCAGAAAGGTGATGGCACGTGCCCACCGGCAGGCCTGGTGCTGGCAGGATGAGTGGTATGGTCTGACCATTGAGGACATCAGGCAGCTGGAGCTAGAAACTCAACTGGCCCTGGCCAGGAAGATGGCCCAGTTCAGCCAGGCTGAGGAGGCCACTGAGGCCAACTGTGGCTCTCAGTCCCCAGACAAAGAGCAAGAAGTTAAAGAGGCGATCAGCTCCATTGAAGCAGAGGAGGTGGTCATTAGATCAGGGGGAGAGACTCTTCAGCCACGGGGTGTGCTCACAAAGCAGTGGTCCACCTCCTCCCGATCGTCTCGCTCATCTAAGAGAGGAGGTAACAAGCACCTTGTGTTGATGTATAAACCTGTGTCTCCTCTGGGTGTCACAGTGAAAAGGAAGGAGACGATCTGCACATCTTAGGGCTTCCATGTAAACAATCTCTATTGTTAGCAATGTTTTAAGCACAACAAGATGCAACAATTATATTTTTAATTGCCCATCAGTTAAAATATACAGTGTACACATGCACGCCTACATTAGAAACACACTCTGTTAAAACATGAGATAATGACACACTGCATTTACCATCGCAGTGTACCAGATACAGCGCACCTTGCTTTTAAAGGAAATGACAAAGTAAACTCTTGATTGATTGTTTTAATTGAAGTTGCACCCAAAACACACCGATAACTAATGCAGACACCAAATACAACCAAGATTATGCACTATGTAACTTTTAGTTTGCACTTCGAACACTTTAATTTTGTGCCTTGCTTTTTTTTTCTGTCTACTGGTACCTGATTGATTTGTTTCTTTACTTTGTTGTACTATATTTCCTCACTCCTCCACATGTACTGCACAATTCCAACTTCCTTTCGCCTCGAACCATACAAGTCTCACCTGCCTTATTTATAGCTGCAGCCTTGGCATCACAAGCCACATTTAAAAACACACTGATCTCCAAGTCACTTCTACCTCAAGGCAGCGCTCACTGTAGCTGCCACCTGGACCCTGACTCTCATCTAGTGAGCCTCGTCTCACCCCTGTAACTCCCCCCTGTGGTTCTCTCCTGGGCTATTTTTAGCAACAGTGCTGACATCACAGACCAGAGGAGGCTGACGCTCTTCGCAGTGACTCTTCCCTCCACTGCTGCTGTTTTTTCCTGTGTGTTGACAGCTACAGCTGTGTCCCCCCAACACACACACACATGCACACACACACACACACATACACACACACACCACCCAAACCTCACCAGCCTGCCATTCAGAACAACGCCCCCCGTTTCTTCTAGACTAATGATATATGCGGTGGAGACTGAAGACACGTGACAGACAAGCCCTTGTTTTCAGTATCGCCATTTTCCTCAGCTGGCCGTTAGTCGTCCATGTGTTTGTTTTCTGTGTTATATTGAGCCACACTTATCACACACACACACACACACACACACACACACACAGCCCTGACCATCAAGCAGTCCATCTGCGATGACGTAATGTACCACAGAGACTGTTTCATGTTTACATAACACTGTGTGTGTGTGTGTGTCTATGGGTGAATTGGGGGTAATTATACAATACTTCTTTCTTGTAACATGTGTGTATACGTTTGTATGTATGTTACAGAGACAAAAGGGAGAGGCTGTTACACATTTTCCAAAAGCAACAGTGTATTTTTTTTAATTTTTTTTTTAAATTCAATTATTTACTTGTTTTCCTTTTGTTTTTTAGTGAGCCCGTCACGCCACAGCATCTCGGAGTGGAGGATGCAGAGCATAGCACGAGACTCGGACGACAGCTCGGAGGAGGAGTTCTTTGACGCTCATGGTAAAACATTCTTGGTTGTAAAATTAAAAGTAGTAGTTAGATAAAACATTTTTAACGAACGCTGCTGCTGCTGCTTGCTCCCACCTCATCTGACTCTGCATGCGTCTCTTTAACCACAGATCAGTTCTTAAGCTTCCCAGATACCCAGCATGCTTTGGGGCTGCAGTTGAAGTAGTTGAGCGTGTTGCAAAAACCCGGGCTCTCTGCTGCTTGACTGTGGCCACGGACACGGGCCATGTGTTTCATCCTGATGTCAAGTCGAACAATTCTCAAGCATTTTTACCATTAGACCCTCACACACACACGTTTGTATGGTTATTCTTCTTAGAAATGGCATGGACTTTCATTCATTTGGAAAAGCATTATCACTAACCTTAACCATAACAAGTTAATGCCTAACGCAAACCTAACCACAAAATTTACCAGTTCCTAAGAAAGAAATGGGTTCTGCCTCATTTGGACATGGTTTTGGTCTGTGATAGGACTACTGGTCCTGACAAGATCAATATTTTATTCCAGAAAAGGCATAAAAAAAAGATTCACACATACCCTAACCCCTTAACCTAACCACATCCTAACTATACAACCTGTCTTCACCTTAAAATGTAATCATTTATCTTATGGGCACCCATAACGTGACTGAGTAAACAGACCTAACCCTAAGCCTAAAAATGAAGTTTTAACCCTCAAAAATCCCAATAAAGTTGTGAGGACCTGTCAAAATGTGCTTTTGTTCAAGGTTTTGTTCAAAAATCGTCCTCACAGCCTATTACACACACACATACACACATGTTTACTATATGAGAACATTTCGTCTTGATGGTGAAACAAAAATAAAGTTGTTGCTGTCATGTCTTATTTTTTGTAAGTTCCTGGAATAGACACTTGTGTATATACAATTAATTTCCTAGCCTCTTACCCAAACCTTAATCATCACAACTAAATACCTAACCACGAGCCTTAAAATTAAGTCTTAACCCTCAAAAATCCCATTAAAGTTCTGAGGACCTGCCATAATGTTCTCACAAATATAGATTTTAATCAACAATTGTCCTCACAACCTACTATAGACATGTACATTGCATTCGGTATTGATGATGAAACATAAATAAAGTTGTGCATGTTGCCGTTATGTTTTATTTTTGTGAGTTCCTGGAATAAAATCATTAGACTGAAGTGTGTTGACATCCGATAATTTACAGCACAGTGTAGTGTTCAGGCTTGTGTGGATTAATTACTGTGCACATCACCGTCAAAAGTCAAAGCACGCCACGTTGGATCAAATAAACTGATTAAAGTTACATTTACACTGTCATTAATGAGTGTTCGTACCCTTCTGTCTCAGTAGTTGTGAGTACAGTCAGTGATTAGTGTTGAGCTGATTTACAGATGTTATTAACACTGACCTCATGAAATAAACATTTACTTAATTCGGGTAAATAAACTAGGCTGGTGTAACATGAGAGTGTATGACTGTAAGTGTGTGCTTTGGTGCCTGGGTGTATCACATGACAAAGGCATGCAAATTATATATGGAAACAGTCTGACGTGGCTCACATTGCCTATGATATTAGATTTCTATCTTTAAAACTTTGTTTGTGGTTGTGGTCGTCCTCCAGTAAACATCTACTGCAAACATGTCCAGGTTTATTTTTAACTGTCACATTCTCCATCTGCATGCCAGAATAAGTAAAGAAAGTCTTCAACAGGCAAAACTCACAATTTACTAAACGCAATACCACAATTATTATGTTTATTTCATTAAGAGCCTTTTGATCAGATTTTAATCTACAAATGATGATAATAATTATTAGCAGGTTAAACAACTGAGTGATGTATCATCTACATTTTTTACAAAGTCATACATTTCTGTATCTACACTAGTTGAAGATTAAGCTCCTCACCATTTTAACTTGGGTTTAAAATCTATTGACTGCTACATTTAAGAATGCAGAAGGGATGGCTCATTATTTTTTTGTTTATTAATGAAATAAGTTGAAGCAAAACAAGAAGATATATATTATAATTTTAAATTTTAAATTGTCAAAACCAAATACAGAATAAACAAAATCTCTCTTAGATTCTGATCCTTTAATTTAAAAATCCCAGAATGTCTGTGGATAGTCTGTCATTATAGTTAGATAAATGCATCGATCTAAAAATAAATTAATTGTATTAATAGTTACACCACTTCATGTCCACATGCACTATACTGTAATCTAACGCGCTACACAGGCTGGGAAATAACCCAATAATATGATATATCACAGTTTCCATATATATACTGTCAAAATCATTTTAAAGACACAGCACATAAACAGTTTGCCTCATATTTGTGGAATGTTTCTCTATTTAACAAATGTTACATTTTTAATCTAAATCTACTTAGACCACGTAAATGTGGATGTAATTCTCTGGAATTTTAAAACCACATTTACTCTTTCACTGGAGGAACATTACATTGACATATAACACCAGAACATACACAGAAAGTTAACGAACATGAAAAGTTGTCCTTAAAGCATGAAGAGACCAAACCTAATACTAATACCATGATGGCCAACATGCTGAATGATGTCTTCCATAAAGTAGTTTATTAAAGCTGGTTAACTGTTTATAACACTGAATATAACAGTTAACCACTAAGCCATTTAAACTGTTGATGTAATATAACACGCTGTTAAGGCCTGAGCGGCGCTTGAACTTCAGCTGACGATGATTCATGTGTTGTTTCCTCTACAGAGGATCTGTCAGACGGTGAGGAGGTCTTCCCAAAGGAAATCGTCAAGTGGAACTCCAATGACCTCATGGACAAGATTGAAACCACTGACGCAGAAGAAACGCCTGGTATGATAGAGACCCCGCACACTTCATCTTAGGCAGACACGTGGCTGTTATAGTAAATGTATGTGTGTTTCCAGGTGAGCTGTTGCAGGAAATGACCGTGGATTATGAAAGAGCAACCAGTGAAGAAAGACTAGATGAGGTAAGTGTGTCAAACGTCAAGTGTGTTCATGTACAAACCACAATCATAACTTGTCTCCTTTTGAAGCAGCAACATTTGGGAAGTTAATGTTTCCTAAGAACCACTAACAGAAATGGTCCCCAAAGACTTCCTTAAAGGTCCAGTGTGTAATTCTACATGAAATTATTTTCACGTAGGTAGAAATTGAATAGAAATGAATGATACTGATGATAATTTCGAGTGTATATGAATGTATAAGTTACCCCAGAATGAGCCTTTTACTACCACATCAGGACAAACTTGTTTTGAGGCTACTATAGGTTCTCCTACTTTCAGCTCCTCTCATAGGTGGTGCTAAGTCCTACACACTGTACCTTTTAAACTTAATTTAAATTTTTGTTAGTTTAAAAGTTAGTGTTCTATACTAGTCTTTACACTTTGGAGGTAAGAGAATGGCTGTTTATCCTTGAGCCTCTCTGTCCTCTTGTGTTCAGATGCGTGGCTCTGTTAGCGGCCAAGCCGATAGCTCTCCCATTCCCATCATCACAGTAACAAGGCACCAGTCAGTAAGTAAACGTTTTCGGCCCCACTGCACTGTGGACTAGAAGCTCCACAGAGACTTCCGACTCCCCCTCCCCCCCTTCCCCCGAACAAACCCAGTAGTCACGTCACATCCTCTGCCCGTTTTCCCTGCCGTTGCCCAAAACCATGTGTACTCCTCAACCTCACCACCCTCTGTTCAACTCCTGTGTATTTTCAGCTGTGGTGTTGACTGTACATACAGTGCTTCTATGAAAATGTGAAGTTTTGGATCAGATGCATATGACAAAACTACACATTCTGTTGTTCTATTCAATGTGATTTGTTGTCAGCAAGCATTGTCATTGTTTGCTGTTAGTTGAACAGTTGTCCAGGTGGAGTGTAGGCTGGCTCTGTTCTCTCCCCCTTCATGGTTCTCTGTCCCCACTATGGTTGTAAAAATAAGTTTTTGTGTGATCCATGTTTAAAGAGATGAAGCCATGACTCACAAATCTGACAAAAGAAACCTGATGTCCGTTTGAAAAAGCATTTTGTTTATCTGTTACATGTTTCGCCTCTTGATGAGCATGCTTTTTTGTTTTTGTTTTTTTTAAATGTCATTGATGATGCTCCTTCTTATTGGACCTCCAGGAACCATTCCGAGATAATTCTACCATCACCCGGCCTTTCATTTGTTTGTTTTCAGGAGAATTTGTCCCAGCAGTGCTTGCAGCCTTCCAAGATCCATGTGCTGATCTTGGTTCTTCATGGAGGGAACATCCTGGATACAGGCGGAGGGGATCAGAACAGCAAGCAGGCAGACGTCAACACAATTAGTACGGCCTTTGACACAGTCATGCGTGTTCACTATCCTGCTGCGCTGGGACGCATCGCCATCCGTTTGGTACCGTGCCCTGCCATCTGTGCCGAGGCCTTCTCCCTGGTGTCCAAGTAAGACACCACGTGTACACACGTACACATTTTTTGTGCAAGATGCAAGTGCTGGGAACACTGATTAAAGGCTGTGGCTGTTTTACCCGCACTTCCTCAGTACATTTCTTCACACTCCTTTGTGGTTCTTGACTTAAACGTACAGTATGTCCATAACTGTGTCCATTTTTGTCTTTTGTAATAGTCTAAGCCCTTACAGCTATGATGAGGGATGTCTGTCCAGCAGTCAGGACCACATTCCACTGGCAGCTCTGCCCCTTCTGGCCACCTCTGCTCCACAGTACCAGGAGGCTGTGGCCACCGTTATCGGCAGAGCCAACCAGGTGTACACAGATTTTATAAAGTCTCTGGGCGGGTCTGCTTTCTCCGGCCAGGTCAGTTTCTGTCCTGTCCTGTGAAGTCATTAACACTGTTTAGATCATGTGTCTTTGTTTTATGTCATGACAGACATGTTGACGTATGACTGAAAACACAAAGAAGCACTCAAAAAGTTTCAGAAGTGAATTCTTCTAAAAAACTCCCTCAATGAAGTTTTTCAGATGAAGGAAGTGGCATACAAATCGTTTCTTTCCATGAAGACCAAACCAAGGCAGAATAATAACATCAACAAAAAAATCACCAAATCCTTGTGCTTGATAGTGTGTATTATTATGTAAACCTGGACCATAAGCATGTGGTATAGTCAACAAATATTATTTCTGACTTCTTAAGGTGTGTCTCATTGGGGACTGTGTGGGAGGAATCCTGGGATTTGATTGTCTGTGCAGCAGCAATCAGACAATAAATGAGAGTCAAAACAGCAGTCGCAGGGGCAGCGTCGTCAGTGTACAGGTAAGAGACTGAATATTCAGTATAATTACGATTTATTGTAACTCATCATAGTAATCAAGTAATTTAAAACAATGTTCTTCCCAAAGTGTTTTTGTTCAAAAATGTTTTCCTTAATCTCCCACCCAGGATCAGGACCTCCTCTCTCCTGGCATTATCATTAACTGCGGGCACGGGTCATCCTCTCCAACCCTGGAGGGCAGCCGTCATCTCAGTCGCAGTAACATCGACATCCCTCGTGCAGGTGTAGCAGAGGACACCAAGAGACAGATGCCACGCAAGAGAAGTGACTCCTCCACCTACGAACTGGACACAATAAAACAACACCAGGCCTTCCTGACCAGGTTTGTTGTGTGTGGGCCGACAGAAAATCACCACCAGGGTGTTAGAAAAAGAACTTGGTCCTTGTTTTCATGTCCCCTCTGAATGCGGTGTATTTTTAGGACTGTAGCAAGAAATGACTCTGTCATGTTCTTCCAGCTTACACTCCAGTGTCTTGCGAGGTGACGCAGCTTCACGCAGGTCAAGTAGCAGCACGATGCTGGATGGAGGCTCCCTGGGGAAGTTTGACTTTGAAGTGTCCGACTTTTTCCTCTTTGGCTCTCCACTGGGTTTGGTGCTTGCTCTGCGGAAGACGGTCATTCCCATGCTTGATGGTGAGTTGCTTTATACAGAGGAATGCAGTGTGCTGTAGTGTAAATCGAAACAGCAAATAAGAAAATGGCCAACCGTCCCATCTATGTAAGAAATGTAATAATTCATAAAATGATTATGATATATCAGCAGATTTAGATTAAGGAAACATGTTCAGTTTAAATTTTCTGCACTGACAATAATAGTACAGCGAGCACTAATTAAAAAAGTAATTACAGCCTGCAAATTTTGTTAATGTTTATGTTGTGGAAAAGGAATACATTTGTAGCTCATCATACATTGGTCTTTTGGTTTTTACTGGACTGGATCCTCAAACTACCTGGCAACCTCAAGTCTCTTTCCAGTATTTTTAATATGGATTGCAGCCACCTTAATCAAAAGATTTGCCTGTGGTTATGATCCACTTGTTGTATTTTGCCCTGTGAAGGGTATATCTACATTTTACTACATAAAACATTAAGTCACATTACAAATAGTTCTTATATGCTTTTTCGCAGAAGATGTTTTAAAAAAAAGATGTTGTTGCACAACTTTTCCATCCTGATCAAAGGTTGTTTCCTTCAGGATTTCCATTCTCTTTCTACTGTGTTTGGTCCTCTTTCTCCCTCTAGTGGCCCAGCTGCGACCTGCCTGTCAGCAGGTCTATAACCTGTTCCATCCAGCAGATCCCTCAGCCTCCCGTCTGGAGCCCTTACTGGAGAGGAAGTTTCATCTGCTTCCGCCCTTCAACGTGCCCCGATATCAACGCTTCCCCCTGGGAGATGGAAACTCTGCCCTACTGGGTGAGCCCTCAGCCCTGTGTTGTTCTAAACTGGCTTCACATGCACAGAGGCAAATGCTAAATTTCCTGTAATGAAATGGCTGCTTAATATCTCCTTTTTAACCCAAAGACGTCATCAGTGGACACCTCGGTGTCTCTGTTCCTGTTTCCTATGGATGCATGCACTAAAGATGCTTTAGTAGCACAATAAACAAGCATTTTTTTCACATAGAAAAATTGCCCATTTTTCTACTGTTTGTGCTTCAAATGGTTTTGTGAAGCCGTTTATTCATCTAAACGTGATCATAGTCCTGCTGGTTGTTTCTGTCCAGATTGGTTGTTAGTAGTAGAGTATAGTAGAGTAACCCTCAGAGCCGTACCCTTTACACGTGATTCCCCAAGACAAAGGACACAGAATATGGTAAAGTAGCTAATATCTGCAAAGTCATCCATGTCACTGGGGTTAAGCGCCTGAAGATAGAAACAATTTTCTACTCTGAAATAGCTTCTACCCTTGAACCAGGATCTAGGGTTTATTAAAATGTGGCATGAAGGGGGTAAAAGTACAAAGATGTTTCTGACTTTAAGCCAGGGATTTGAGGTGCAAGAGCTGTAACAGTGATATGTTGCTATAAATGAGCTGTCACTGGTTATCCTCAGGTCTACCTCATGTAACTAATTAAAAGTATCAGAAAACCTTTAAAAAAAATTCAAAATCACTTACGGGTTATGTGTTTATGAATGACGGGTTTGTCTTAGAAGCAGTTTTGTTAGACTCTGCTTTCTTGTCTCATGTTCAGTTGATCTTGCTTCATATGTTTTTGTGTCTTCCCTGTCTTCTTCCTTCTTCCTCTCTTGGCCTCCTGTCCCTATATCCACATACCTGTCTCGCTCTACCTCTAAATCCCCCCCCCCTCACCCCCGACCTCTGACCCCTCTGTTCCGCCACCTCCCTCTGTAGTGGAGACAGTCCAGAGCAACGCTCAGCTGCTACTTGACAGCGGGCCTCACCTGTCCCTTCGCTGTCAGGAGACCATCAGTGAGACCTGCATCCCTGTGCCTGTGCTAAACTGGCAGGAGGGCTTCCTCAAAGCCACACCCGCCACTATGGAGTGTGTGTAGCCTCTCCCATTCACCTGCATCTGTCTGCATCCCCATTCACTGTGTCTCTTTGTTTGTGTTCCCGTCACTGTTGTGTCAAGAGCCTTGGGCTGCACTTGTTTCTCCAGACATTCACACTAAAAGCCTAGCAGCACAGGAGCATTCATTTGGGGTTTTGGAACTTTTCATATGCACTTCTTTGTGTGTTCAGTCATAGTAATTTAAAAGTTATGCACTACATTTTTAGGTCTTTACTTTGTAATGATAATGTTGGTTTGAAATTGAAATTCTAGCTAATTGTTACAGTGCTCCATGGAAATACTTGGAAATCTGATCAGCAACACATTTGATGTTTTTGAGGCTGATGTTTGGAGAACACAAGTGTTTGCGTTTGTGTTGTGAGTTTTGAGGCAGGTTTTTGTGTGTGAGGATCATTTCCATAATAGTGGATTACTGTTGTCAGCAGAGGGTATTTCTGCAGTTGCGTGTGTGTTTGTTTGTGTGTACACTTTGGGCCTGCTCTATGCATCAGGAATGTGCTATTTGATTCTCCTTGGTCAGAGCAGATGACCTGATTATATAAAAATGTCCAGCACTACTTCACGTTTACATATTATTTTGCTACTAGATACAAGTCTTTTTCATAGTAACACATGAATGTGGACATTTGTGATTTTTCATTCACTAAGTGTTTTGTGTGTTCATGTTTCCATATAAATCAGTTACAGAAATCTGACCTTGGCTGCCATGTGGCTACTCTGTGGTTTCACATATGCTCTGAAACCACGGTGCCTGATGTCATATTTCTTCTCCTTTACCCGCGTCCCGCTCCTCCATCTCTGTGAGTTCCCCCCTACCTTTGTCTCTGTCTAATGGGATCTCCTTGTTTCGGCTCAATAGCGGATGTTGTTCAGTCTCATGGTGGTGTCTTCATGGACAATTCGTACCCCTCATCCCCTGTAACGGGCCCCTTCTCCCGGGGCCAGCGGAGGGCCAGTGAGGTCAGCATTGCCAGCCAGGTCTCAGGAATGGCAGACAGTTACACTGCCACCAACATAGCCAACAGTAAGTGTTCTCAATACCAACCAGTCTTCTTTTCTCTCTTCCTTCCACTCACACAAACACTGGTCACAGTTATCTTCGACTCTTTCTTTCTTTCTTTCCACCGTTTCTCAAGTAGTTTCCTTTTTCCTACTTTGCTCACACATCTCTCTCTCAGCCCTGTTTCTCTGACTTCACACCCACCCCGCACTAGAGTTGAACAAGTTGAGTCAGCCAGGTAGACGACGCATTCCCCCGCTCCTTTGGCCATCTCTAATTAGCCAGACTGAACACCTGCATTGAATGGCAGTTAATGCAGGACATTTTTGTCCGTGTCCCCAAGCAGAGGCCTGAAGAAGATTTAATCTCAGTGCCACGTTTCCACTGTCTTGTCTTTCTCTTATCCACTGTCTCAATGTAAATGCAAAGAACGAGTGCTGCATTTATCTGATGTTGTACTGCATGTACTGTAGACATGTGCCTCCCTCAGCCATTCCTGCTCCGTCTATTCCGTATTACGACGTTTTCTGAGATAACTGGTTTTGTGTTTCCTGTTTGTTTGATTGTCCTTCACAGCCTCCTCACCCTTTAGTTTGTTACTTTTGTAACTGGAACATGTACTTGTACCTCACATTCCTGATCTCAATACAGCAGCGACGATAAACCGATTTCGGCCCCTGCAACACCAAAGAACCAGAGGACCTTCAACGGCATGAACTTCTCCAACTACCAACTAACAGTTTCTTTCTCAGCTTTGACGCTAGCACTAATTCTGTTTACAGCAGCTTACAAACACTGGACACATCACTCTTCAAACTGCTCAACTTGTCATGAAAACTGTCACATGCCAACATAAATCCATGTTTTCTGTTTTCTGTTTTCTTTTTCCCCATAGCCAAATCGTGCCAAACTAACCCATCCAAAAGGTTCAGCTTTTTGTCCCAAATCGCCTTAACGTCGCAAAATAAATTCTTCCTGAAAAGTCCCCCCAAGTCCCGTAGGAAAGCAATTGCCAGCCAGGCCGCAGGACCTCCTGATGCAGGATCTACTGATGCAGATCTAATGGCAGAACTGGACAGTGAGGCAGACACTATTGAAGTTCCAGGTCCCTCTGGCCAGTACGAGAACTGCTTGTCAGCGGGGCTGGACTGTGCTATATCTGATCTGGTCTCACTGGATTCTCAGGCTGAAGTGGATCAAGGTATATTTTCTAATGGAAGGAACCACTGAAATCAACGGGAGGCTACAGGTCTTTTCTGTGGGTTGTTCTATAATCTGTTCCAATCCAAAAATTGTATTTTTGCTGATCTTCCAGAATGCCCTTTCTCCCTTCCCCTTGTATTATTTCCAAATTGAATTCATAAATGTTGAAAGTCTCTTTCACTAATGGGGAATAATGTATAAATACAGATCATACTCCCTCTTTCCAAATCCATCATCTTTTTTTCTTGCATGTAGAAAACCACCATAGGTTTGCTTGCATAATCACATGCCAGTACTAATTTTCTTTTTCTTTTTTCTGCACTTGAATGCCTGTCCTTTTTTTCTTATTTATTAACTAGTGTTAATACTAAGTGTTAATCTTATAAACGTCTTTCCTTCTTTTAGCTGGAGAACTGCCGGGATCGGTGACAATATTGTGTTTAACCATTCAAATATCCTGTTTGCTGCAGCTGCAGGGGTGTTTGTTTCACCTTTGCTCTGCATAACTTCTTAATAAAAGTGTCATCTTACGCCTCTGCACCCTGTTCACTCCGTTCCACTCACAGTTGCCGCACGTTGGTGGGGCACAAAGCGGCTGGACTTTGCCCTGTACTGCCCCGATGCACTGACCGCTTTCCCCACAGTGGCTTTACCACACCTCTTCCATGCATCATACTGGGAGTCCACTGATGTCGTGTCTTTTCTCCTCAGACAAGTGAGTAAATATGATCATGTTTATGGTCTGTTAATGTGTAACTTGGCAGGCCACCAGTCCTGAAACATTAAAATGTCCCCTTAGGTCATGAGGCATGAAAACTCCAGCATACTGGAGCTTGATGGGAAAGAAGTGTCTGAATTCACTCCGTCAAAACCTCGAGAGAAGTGGCTCCGTAAGAGGACTCATGTAAAGATCAGGGTATGTATCAGAGCTGGAGGATACTTTTTTATAAATAATAAAATATCTACACCCAGGCTCAAATCTACCCTTGAACTTTTAGGTTGTTTGTTTTTTTTAACTCGTGTTCATCGTAAGCTTGAAAATGTGTAAAAAACCACTAACTTCTTGTATTGTTCGGTCAAATACACAAAAGCTTAATTGCATGTATGTTTCTGTGGCTGTATTGACAGAATGTGACTGCCAACCACCGGGTGAACGATGCCGTGTTCTCTGAAGGAGGCCAGCAGGTTGTGACTGGTCGCTTCATGTACGGCCCTCTAGACATGGTCACTTTGGCTGGAGAGAAGGTGACTTTTGTTTAGCCGTCACACACAGCTGCACACAGGCTGCTGTCAGTGATGAATGTGTAGTTTGTGTTTGTGTTCATTCTTGTTTGTTTTTTTAATCAATCCTGTGCAGGTTGACCTCCACATCATGACCCAGCCACCGTCAGGAGAATGGGTGTACTTCGACACAGAGGTGACCAACAGTGGTGGTCGCGTGTCTTTTATTATCCCAGAAGAGAAGCGACTGGGCATCGGAGTCTATCCAGTTAAAATGGTTGTCAGGTCCGTTGCATTCCAACTGTTGACAAATTATAAATACTGATTATGCCTCTCAGCTGTTTCTCAGTTTAGTGGAGCATAGATCTCATGTTTCTGGGCGACATCCTAGTGCTGCTTGCAGAAAGTCCTTTTCTTTTATGTCAAGACAGACGGAGGCAACAGCAACATTGCGCTAGTAAAGCAAGTTACCCGCAGTATGACTGAAAACACAAAGAAGTGCGCACAAAAAGCTTCACATGTGAATTCTACTGCTCAAAAACAGTTATTCAGTGGTTTAAACACTTCAGAATAAATCACTTCTCAAATACTCCCTCAGTCAGATCTGATAGTATTCCTTGACAGGGCCTGTTTTCTTTACCTGCTGCACACAGGAAGAGATTAATTTAATGTCGAGACAGACCGAGGCAACAGCTACACACAAATATTGTAAAATTTTTCTGTACATGAAGACCAGAGGCAGAATAATAACAAACAGCAAAAAAATGATGTACTGCAGCTTTCAATGAATTCAATTTGTTTTGTGTATTTTGGTTCTTTCCACAGGGGTGATCACACTGTCGCTGACAGCTACCTAACAGTTATTCCACGTGGCACAGAATTTGTTGTGTTCAGTATTGACGGATCTTTTGCTGCCAGTGTGTCAATCATGGGCAGTGACCCCAAAGTACGAGCAGGAGCCGTGGACGTTGTCAGGTACCTGCCTTAACTCAGAGAGAAGTCCATACGAATGTGGTGTTGTTATTCATATCTCCTGTTGCTCCTCTTTCCAGGCACTGGCAGGATTTAGGCTATTTGATCATCTATGTAACAGGACGTCCCGACATGCAGAAGCAGCGGGTAGTGGCTTGGTTGTCTCAGCACAACTTTCCTCATGGCATAGTGTCCTTCTGCGATGGCCTGGTCCATGACCCACTCAGACACAAGGCCAACTTCCTTAAGAACTTGACAGAGGTCAGAGTTACTGGGTGGAACTGTGGGTTAAAAGTACTCTAAGATGTGCAGTATTGATCTTTGGATAGTAAAGAATATACTGCACTTTTAGGTGTGTAACTAGAAACAAATGTGGATAAAAAAAACGTGCACATACTGCATTGCTTTGTGAAAATATTCACTCTTTTTTGTTGATTTTTGGTGCCAAACATTTCTGTTCTTTCTGTGATGGATTTCAGGCTCACATGAAGATTTTCGCTGGCTACGGATCAACCAAAGACATCTCAGTCTACACCTCCATCGGCCTCCCTTCATCCCAAATATACATTGTCGGCAGACCATCGAAGAAGATGCAGAACCAGTGCCAGGTACCATTTGATCATTTTACATGTAACACAGAACACCTAAGAGCACTAAGAGATGGTTTGTAAGACGTGGTTGTTAAAACGTCTGTTGTTCTCCTCTGGCATCGACAAAGTAGTTCCCCACATAGAATTTCTACTCACTGGATATTTTATCCTTTTCAGGCCATTCTCTGAAACCTAGAGATAGCTGTGCATGAAAATCCCAGTAGATAATCAGTTTCTGTAATATTCAGACCAGTCTGGCACCAACCATGCCACATGTTTAGGCAAAGTTTGAAAATCAGCCGGTCATATTGACCATGTCTACATGCCTAAATGCATTGAGTTGAACAGGTTTACTAAGTGGCAAATGAGTGTAGTTTTTTGTATTTCAAATCAGAACCTAAAATAAATACAGCAACTAAAGCTCAGTGAAAAAACACAATACAACTGGCACCAATGAATAATGCCTTTAAATGCACTGTATGTAATTATGTCAAAACAAGACCAAAAGACTACATGATGTCATGTGTACACTCCCCGGTCTTTGACAGGAACAGGAACTTTCTTAATCTAAATGATGACAAGACGGAAATCATTATTTTTGGACATAATGTCCCTGACTGTCCCTCTGGTTCTCTAGGCCCCTCTTTTCCAAATGTCCAATCATCCGTTAGAAACCTTGGTGTGACTTTTGATAATGCTTTTAAAGTTGACAAACACATGAAGTTTTTGCAAAGGTCAAAGGCTTTTGACCAGATCTGGAGAGGCTAATCCACGTTTTTATCACCTCGCAGCTGGATTATTGCAACTCCCTCTACTTTGGCATCGATAAATCATTGGTGTCTCGTCTGCAACTCGATATTGGCCTTACTCCACTGGCGATCAGTTAATTTTAGGATTGATTTTAAAATGGTCTTGATTTGTTCTTAAACCAGTAAATGGGCTGGCACCTCAATATCTGGCTGAACTTCGGCACATCAAGCTTATAGAGCGATATAACAGTGACGTACACGGCCAATACATTGATTTTCTCCTCTGCATGTGTCCTCGACAACTCGACAAGTTGTCCAATTGCCTGTTTTAGTTGGACTATGGCCTTAGCTCGAATAAACGGTGCATGTACACTTACTGAATGTAAAATAAAGTGTTTCTAGTTGACTGTATGTTTCTGCTCCAATCATCACAACAGTTCATCACAGAGGGCTACGCAGCTCATTTGTCCCAGCTGGAGTACAACCACCGTTCTCGACCAGCCAAGTCCAGCAGCGCACGCATGGTGCTACGCAAAGGCAGCTTTGGCTTGGGCGCAAACAGCGACTTCCTGAGGAAGAGGAACCACTTGCTGCGCACCATCTCCTCCCAGCCAGCTCCCAGCTCCCCAACAGGCAGCATCCACAACAGACCCGAGCGCACACAGAGCCAGTCGGACAGCGAGCGGCTGGAGCGGGAGAGGCTGGAGCGAGTGCACGGCCACAGCCAGGGGGCGACGCAGCGCAGCATGAGCATCACAGCGAGCTGCTGGGGTCGCAGCAGCAGCACCAAGTTCGAACCGGGACTTCTCAGTCCAAAATGAGTTTAGAGAGAGACGGTGTGAGAGTATGGACGGGAGACTGACTGAGGAAGGAACACTGGAATAAATGGAAGGAGTCAAAAATAGTTTGGCTTGCACCACATGGGTAATTACAATGAAAAATCATAGGTGCTATAGACCACATTTTAAAAAATGAGTGGCAGTCACACGTATGGACAGAAGTCATGGCTGTGTTTCTGGTGAAACAACACTCAACAGGAATTTCAAGAAGCCATTTCTTGAAGCAAGAGCGCGTGACACGGCTCATGTTGTAAGATGTGGTTTCTACTGTTGAGTAAATATTTATCTGTCTTAAATACACAATATCAGTTTTTTCCTACTTTAGCAGACTTTTAGACCTGACGTGGTTGCACATCAGAATGTCCCACATGCTACAAACACAGTGATTCTGCACTGTAGCAGACGACGACCGTGGCCACTGAAAAGCACAACAGAGATTAACTTTGAGGAAAAGCTGTGTCCTTTTTATGTAATGAATCAGATATGTGCAGAGAGTCTGAGAAGAGAACTGAAAGTGTTTCTGTAGACTAGATCAATCTGTTAGACGTTTTTTAAGAAAATAATCACAAATTTAAAAAAAAAAAAAAAATTGGTGATTTGTAAGCCAACTAGTATAATACCTACCTGAAGCATTTACAAACAGCCATCTATTTATTGTCCACTTTCGCTTGTTTTCCAGTCGGCCCTCAGACCATGGAACTCTCCAGATTATCCTATGACGCAAACTGCGAAATTACCCTTTAAATGTGGCTGCAGCTGAAACTGGTGTGGGATTTTATAGTGTTTCATGACATCCCACCGTGCTGCACTGCTGAACCTTCCTAATGTGTAGTGAACGACTCTGCGAGAGGGGAAAAATCTCCCTCTACTGTACGATAAATGTGCCAAAGTGAACAGTACAGACGGACATGCTGTACATGAACAGAAAGGAGGAGGAGGATCTGGGTGTAAAAAGTTGAACAGGTTGTGTAAGTATGTAGTCGGTTGCCGTAACAAGGCGTGTACATAATTGTTCTTTTCCAGTGCAGATCTGGTATCTGGTCCACTGAAGACCAGTTTCAAGTGTCTTCTTTTCTTTGGGGGCAAACGCCGCCTCATTCAGGATACACTTTATTAATTGATGATATCTATTGTTGTTTAAGATTATAGATATTTTAAAGAAATTGTATTGATTTTGTGAACAAATAATGTTTTAAGATTACTAAAGCTATTATGTTGTTTTTTGTTTTATGTTTTAAGTTCTTAAGTTGCAGCAGCCAAAACTCAGAGAGTGTTGTATTTTTTATTATTTTTTTTCCTCGCAGATAACCAGAATCAACAGAATTGCTACGATATCGTGTCATATAATGTATGTTTTGTTATAATCTATTTTGGGAATTTGGGATATAGCTTCTCTCTGGTTGTCCGTAAGCTGTAAATGAGGCGTTGAATGTGCTCATAGATAATCCTGCCGAGGTAAAGGTCTCTTTCTTCATTGTTGGTGCATCATTAGAGGAAGGTGAATCCACACTCTGTAAATCCTGTACAAAATGCTGTCAAATCTAAGACTTACTTTTATGCTGTAGGCCATTTATTTTTTCGAGTTATTAATTCAAATGATATTTATTTGTCCCTTCTCATAGGCTAATTATACAGAGCTGACCGCTATGGACCAACATGGGCTCGAGTGTAAGGGAACTGTGCAATATTACTCAACCAGAACCACAAGATCCAACCGACGCCACAGTGCATTGACAATCAATTGATAAAATAGGCACATGTTCTCCACGCGTCAAAATTGCAGACTATCACAGACACACAAAGGCACAGCCATCCTGGGTTTTTTTTTACAAAGGAATGGGATTTCTAACACAGATGTGATAACGGTGTACAGCAGGTTTTTCCCCCTCAAAACATGGTGATTAGTCCTGTTGTGTCCATTCCAGCACATTAGTGTCCCCATCAAATGTGAGAGTGACCCAATAATCATTAGCTGAAGGTAATGTCCCAGTGTCCCAGAGATGAACAATTAATTCAGAAACAAAAAATGCAGTGAGCAAATCTCAGTGGCTGCTCTTTAATCATTATTTTGATCATTTATTGTTAGGACGACAATATTTAATGCGAATCAAAAATTTAGCCAACTATTCTGAAAATTTGGATTATCAGTTGAAGTGTTGTTGTTTTTTAAATAAAACAAAATCAAGTTTTTGGTTTTAATTTTCTTAGATGTGAATATTCTCTGGTGTTTTTACTTCTCTCTGACAGTAAACTGAAAAGCTCTGGGATCATGCACAAAACACTTTTTGAGTTTTTTGTCATGTTGAAATTTAATCCACATTTTCTGCATTTAATCAACTGATTTGTCAATGATGGAAATAATAATTAGTACATGTTGGAGACGATCTTTTTTGTTAATATTTTGATGGTGTCATGTAGTAGTGATCCATCTTGATTCATAAGTTAAAGGAATACTTCACCAATTTGCGTTTAGCATTGTATTACTAGAATAGGGCTAGTATATTTGAAATATTGTGCTTCCCAACCTCAGTTTCCCCTGAGTTGAGAAATATCTTCATTCTTTTCTTTGTTACGTGCCCACCAGTGACACTTCCTGTTAGCAAAGATGGCGGACAGTTTACATTCTGGGAATGAGGTCCCGTCCCCCTATGAGTCTAAAAAGTGCGGAATTAGCGTTGCAGTTTCAAGCCTCGGACCAAGTGTCACTGATGGACCCATTCTAGTAATACAAAGCTAAATGAAAATTGGTATTAAAGTATTCCTTTAATATTTAACTGAAGGGCAACTTCAGCCCTACAGTGGAACTGCCGCAGAATCAGATGTGTTTTCATGGAAGTGAAATTCACTACAGACACAACCAAGTGACTAAAGTGCATTTTACTCTGTCCCTCTGCATTTTTGACATGACCCGATATGAAGCCATATATGAATGACTTTTAAGGAAAGCTGCTATTGTACCATTCACAGAGACGAGAAGGAAAACATGTACGCAGTGACGGCAGTAACTACACCGTTTATTCCCTTTTCCTCAGAAATCTTAACTGCCTGGATATTAAAATCCACAGTACGTGGTTATCTTGTGAGGGTCTGATACCTTCATTCGAGGCCTTACATTACCCCCCCGTGTATGCCTTACCTTGACCGCTGTGTTGCAAGGCCTAGAACAAAAGCACTGAATTCACACCTGCATTTGACGTAGTGGAACAAGAATAGACTTTTCTAGAATTTTTTGTGGAAATAGGAGGCCATATGTTTCTTAAAAGGCTGTTGGTTTGTTTTCGCTGTAAAGGGAAATGTGAAAATAAGGAGGAACATTGACGTTATTACACCAAACATTAAGAAATCCTCTGTCTCAAGCAGGTTAATGCAACGCTACAGCAGTTTTTCCATCAGGTCACATGCAAAGGCTGTGTGTATATGTATATATACACACACATACACACACCTTGATAAGTTAAGCTTAAAAAATATTTGAACTGTACAGAGTATGTATCTTGTAGGTTTTGGATATCTTAGCCATCCCCTTGTGTTTTTATGTACAGTGTATAAAGAACATATAAAGAACAACTATACAATATTTTGGCCTTTTTTCACCCAAGCTGGACTGTAGTTCAGCTTGATTTAAACAGAATCCACCGCAGTTAACTCCCAACAGTTTATTTTCTGGGATCATTTACTTCACACAAAGGCAGATTTATTACAGGAAAAGAAACGTGACATTTAAAAAGGTGAGAAAACGTCTCAGAGTGGGTGTGGAATATGAAGCCAAAATACACACACACACAAAGTGAATATTTAGATCATCTCGACATCAAGTACACACTGATTATGTGATATGAATTGGCTGATTGAAAATATTAAAAAAATAAAATAAAAAATTTAATGTAGTCACGACTAAATATCACATCATCCTGAGACTGGAGTTTAAGACAGATTTAGAGTATCCATTAAAAAAAATTAAGGAGTAGATGACACACTTAATCACAGGTAACTGTTAAAATATAAAATGTGAACTTAACACACACTCGGACCAAGTATTCATACTTCATTGAACTGTCATCGGACTTTTGTCTTCTACCTGTTGATTCCCAGTTTCTTCTGGAAGGCATTCCCATCTCCTTTGGTGGATTGCTATGAAATAAATACACGTTGACTGTCGGGTACAAGTTAACAGCAGCATGTTCAATGTCGCTACAGCTGAAAAGTTCCTTTTACCTTGTTGATCTCTTTGTGTTTTTCCCGGCTCACCATCTCCTCTATGATCTCTCCCTCTCCCCTCACAAGTCTACAAGAATGTGGAAAAACAAAACAGGCAAAAAAAATCAAGTCCCGTGTTACATAAGTGAGACAAAGACTGTGCATTGGCAGCAGTAGAAGCACCGACTCACCTGGTCCGTCCTGTTTCGGGATCCACCACCCTGCGGATCACACTCTGCCGGGCCTCGTATTCCTCTTTAGTGAGAGGCCTTTTTGTGGAGAGCCGAGCCTTCTGCTCATCGGTCATGACTGCGGAAGAAAACAAAACTCAGTGTTAACTATACCTGACGTTGAATTTAAGACCAGCACGTGTTCTACAGTACGACTGTGTAAAATCTGTTGTTGTTAGGCCACGAAGAGTCGACATCATGTAGGTTTTTGCTTAAAATTACAGAACCAGACTCAAGGCTTGCATGAAACTTCGCCAGAGCAGGTACTAAAGAAGTACCAGATACAAAAAACAATTTGAGTCGAGCCAAGCCGAGCTAGAACTGTATAGCGGAAAAACCCCATTGCGACACCAGGTAGTGTTTTGGTGACAGAAGTTGCACACTGGAGCTTTAAGGCTGGGCTCTCTCGTCTTTTTTTCCCAGCAGTAGACCTATACTTTATAAATATCCCTCTCTCTCTGATCTACAAATTCTTGAAACTTCAGTAAGTTTAGTTGTCGCTTCGCTTTACGGAGGCCGGCATCTTACACTGCCATGTTTATTGCAGTAGAACAAATCAACTGGAGCGAGTGTTTCTTAGGTTTTAAGTGGAATCTCACTACACAACCAAAGAACAACAACATCCTGTGTGCTATGTGAAGGCCACTATAGTTCCCCTGATGAACTTGGGAAAAAGAGAGGGTGAGCAGAGTCGTCCTCTTGTTTGTGTTCTACAGTCTCTGACCTCTGATATCTCAAACAACCATGATTCTAAAAACCTAACCCTTTACAACCCAGTGTAAAAGTACTGTGATGTCCCACCAGGTCCGAGCTCCGCCGTCCCCTCATCACTCTCCCACATCTCCAGGTAAGAAGGAGGTTTCTCGGCTGGAATGCAGGACGACTGCGCCTCCTCTTTCTTCTTCTCCTTCAACAACTTCTCTTTCTTTTTTTCCTTCCGCTTCTCCCTTTTCTTCTGTTTCTTCAGCTTTGCCGCCTCCTTCTTCTTCTTCTTCTTCAGCTCCTTCCTTTTCTTCTTCTTGGCTTTACTTTTTTTCCTTTTTTTTGTTTTCTCATCACTGGACGAGGATGAAGATGAGGAAGAAGTGGAAGAAGATGATGAGGAGGAGGATGATGAGCAGTTTCTTCTGCTCTTCTTTTTTGGAGTTGTCACATCTGGGGGACAAAGAGAAGTTCAACAGAGGTTTTTGAGAGTAAAACTTTCGCTGCAGTCAAACGTTGCTCATTTAAAGTCTCAACCTTGGCTCTTGTGGGGGGGTTTCTTTGACGACCTGCTCTGACTCCTGCTGCTGGACGAGGGCGACGACGAAGATGAAGAGGAAGAAGAGGAGGAGGAGTGTCTACGTTTCTTCTTCGTCTTTTCTCTGCCGGCTCTCTCTGATGATCTGCTTCGACCCATCGTTAACGAAACCACACGAAGAGAAATTTCATTAGTTGAGAGAAGAATGAGGGGAAAATAGCAGCCGCTTTCCGTTTACAGTCCTGTGTCCGTCTTTAATTTCCTTCCGACTCGGTCGGGAGATTAAGGTTCCTAGCAGTCATGTGCCGGTCGCGAACGAGCCGTTTCTTTTGAGCGAACGATGGCAGTTGTTTCTTATTTTTGTTCAATTTGTATAAGTGTTTCTCTCTGCATTGTGTCGTAGAATGGGTCTACAAGCATGTCAGTGCATTTAGTGAGTGGTTTCGGGGAGTTACAAGGGTCTGTAAATGCAATGAAAACAATTGGCTACAGCAATATATTGATATTTGAAAATTTGATTTTTTTTTTCTTTGAAACTTAAATACATTGGATTATGTTTAAACGTATTACTTAAGTGAAAACAAGCCAGAACAGGGCTAAATTTGGTATTTTATAAGGACGAGCCGTTAGTGAGTTAAGCCAATGGTCTGGCTCACTAGAGAGAGCCGGAATGCCCATCACTAGTTTCTACAGTTCCATTTGCCTGACGGTTTGTTCACATTTGCGGACGAACAACTCTTTTAATGAAATAAAGGCCACAATTAACATTTAAGACATTTTACTATGTTTGCCCACTTGTACCCTTTCCAGGCTTCCTGGGTACTAAGTGAGTGAGTTTGAAGTGGTCAAATTGGGCAGGTCCCATATGGTCCCAGTAACATGAGGCCCACGTGGGAAGTCCACGTGCGCATACACAGGCGCGGCCACCATGGAAAACATGGACAAACCTGCTTGACAAGCTGCTGAATGAGTCTGCAGTTAATATTAGTATACTGAACCTTTCACAAATATGAAATCACAAAGTTCTTGACTTTACCAAAAAAACAATCAGTCTTGTAAAATCAAGTGTTGCTAAAAAGAAGCAAATATTAAAAATGTCTTTTTCTCATAGCAAACTAAAATCCTGCACACTGTCTAACTTGGATTGATAACTGTATTTTTTGCAAGTTTCAGTGCTTGGGTTGCATCAGACAAATCAATTCAGGCTTTTTGCACAGCAGCCATTTGGATGGGTCACTAGGAAAAAACCACAGCTGCTTTCAGCTTCCTCCACTTCAGTTTGTGCACGCTGGTTCACTATCAAGAGCTGAGCACTGCCATCGTTAACATGAGCAGTCACACCTGTGCTTTTCATGCTGAAACATGTTAAAGTGGCTGCAGTGTGTCCTGTGCATGTCACATGAAGTAGATGTTTTTTGTATATACAATTTTAAATGTTTAAGTTGATTGGCAGATGCAGACTTAAAGAACCCATATAAACCTCACCACTGTGTGCATCAGGTAGGTCATCCTTACAGATCTAAACTGCAACAAGGGGGAAATTAGACACAGGAGACAAAGGGGAGGTTTAAAGGGAGGGGAAGCATTTCTTTCATGGTGTCAAATGATGGCAATGAGATTACATAACACTGCTATGACTTTTCAGAAGATTGAGTAATGTCTATGTAAAGAATGTGATCTGTGTTTGGGAGGGGGTTCTTTCCCCAATATAGTTTCAGATGTTCAGATTAAGTTGCACTTATGTAAATGTGCTGTTCCACTCAGTTTGCCTCCAAGGGTCATGCAAAGGGTGAAAAGACTGGGCTGATGTAACTCAGGGCAAAGTTTTCATGAAATGGATTCAGATATCTTGCAGTCTTTTTTGCTTTTACACAGTTTTAAATCTGTTGCAACGTTCTTTTATCATTGTAACCTGTTCTGCTGTGTCAGACTGGAAACAGTGGGTATTGGAGTTCATGGTCAGTATTCAATTCATGACACAATTATGGCACAGACAACGTTAATGTGAGAACATATTAGCAATATTTATTTCAAAGATTTTACAAAGGCAATTGTGGATCTTTAAAGCTTGTATTACTGACAATGTTAGCCCTTATTACTCTTGATACAAAAGGTTAAACTAACGGAGAAAGAGACAGTCCTCCCACCTCGACTGCTCATTAGCTTTGAGTTAAATACTGTAACCTTTCTCCATTCATGTTTAAATAAGATACCACTGTTGTAATAAATTAAACAATCTCCCAAGGTTCCTTAAAACAACGACATTGCACTGCACATGTTAAATACTGAGGGCCATGTTGTATAAAACATTCAGCTGCATGTGTAAATGCAACAGTCTAAACATGGACTTGAAGTTCAGAAAGGTCTTAGATGTCAGCAGGATCAAATCCGTAAAGCTATCATCTTTCCAGTATGTGTGCTAAGGGAGCTCATCGGGTTGCTCCAAATAAAAAAAGAGGGGGGGTCGTAGTGTTGGAGGGAGTGGAATGTGTCACTGCTGCTGGGATTCGCTCCAGCACATTATGACGCAGCCGCCATGCGGATCCTCTCTGGGTGGAACAGCAAAGCATTCTTCGCGGCTTTGATAGTGTTTTTCATTAGCATTGCCACAGTCATGGGTCCCACACCTCCAGGTACTGGAGTGATAAAGCCTGCTTTCTGTCTCACACCTGAAAAAGGACAGAAAAAAAACAACCTTAGAGACACAGAGTGGCTTCCTTCAGATGCACAACCATGTTCAGAGTCCAGCCCTTACCTTCAAAATCCACATCTCCAACTAATCTGCTCTTTCCGGTGATTGGGTCCGTTATTCTGTTTATTCCGACGTCAATCACCGCTGCTCCCTCTTTGATCATGTCCGCTGTGATGAGGTTTGGAATCCCTGATAGGTCATCGACACAGTTTTCAGTTAGACCACAGGAGCAAATCAGTCTCCAGAACTAACATACCGAATATCATTGTGACAGACGACTGGTGACACTAACCTGCAGCAGCCACGACTATGTCAGCGATCTGTGTGTGTTGCCGAAGTTTTTCTTTTGGAGTGTAACGATGAGAGATTGTAACAGTGGCATCACCTGCAATAGAACAGAATCAGCGTTTAGTGTGTGTTTTTTTTTTTAAAATATATTTTAACTCTCTCCAACATAATCATACACAGAAACCATAACCTACCTCCGGGTCTCTCGTGACGCCCGTCTGTATGAAGTAACATTGCAATGGGCATGCCTACATTCTTGGAGCGCCCTGCTACCACGACATTCTTCCCCAGAGTAGGAATACCTGACGGCCAAGATTTTAGGTCATTAATCAACTTCATCGTTTTGTTTAGTAGCATTTCAGCCCTAAGAGGAAGTGAGTGTTCTTTCCTGTTACCTGTTCGTTTGATAATTTCCCAGACTCCCCAGGGTGTAGCGGGAAGCATAGCGGACTGATCCAGACACATGCGGCCCACGTTAACTACATGGAAGCCGTCAACGTCCTTGGTTGGGGAAACCGCGTTACAGATGATTCGTTCATCAATGTGGTCTGTCACAAAAGAAAGATTATGAGACACTCTGAGCAGAAAAGGACATATACACAGTAGAACATCAGTGATTTGACTATGACTAATGTCGTGTTTTCTGTACCTGGCAGTGGCAATTGGACTAGTAGGCCGTCCACACGGTGGTCTGTGTTGAGTTTGTCGATCAAATCCAGTAACTCCTCCTCACTGATGTCTGAAGACTTAACAATTGTCTCACTGGAAATTCCTGTTGGAGATTGAAGTCAGAAAACTGGCTCAAAACACATGAATACAATATGCTCTTGTGCGATTATATTCATTGAGGCTTTGCGAATATGCGTGCCTGTTTTGTCACTCACCGACATCAGCTGCCGCACGGGTCTTGTTCAGGACATAGGAGTGACTGGCTGGGTTGTTTCCTACTAGAACCACACTCAGATGTGGTCTCCTGTTGCCGGCATACATCCACTTCTCCACGTCGGCCCGGGCCTCCTCCCGAATCTGCCATGCTATTTTCTTCCCTGAGATGACAACTGCTGCCTGCCTGAGAGTGTCAACAAAAACACTTGGATCAGACGAGTAATCATTAACTTGCATAATGGATTAACAAGCTGGGGTTCAGCTGTTACTCAAAGACTTTATCATTCTCAGAACAGGAATTGATTGTTTTCCCAGTGTATATAATTTGAATAATCCATAAACCTAAATCATTTATCTGTGGAAAAAGGTGGTATTTTTCCTTCTCCTCCCTCACTAGTACTGTGTAATACAGGCATTGTGACTGACAAGCAAGAATGTAGAACAGTAGCCAGGAGGGACAAGTTGACTTATAACAAAACACAGATAAATATTTGCTTTACATTTGAATGGAGGGCCACATTAACACATTAATAATATGGCCATGTCATAGAAAACCTGTAATCCATCTGGACCACCCACTCTTGGCAATCGCTAATTCTATCCTTAGAGCCTCTGTCTGAGATGCCAACGCATTTCTAACCCAACGTTTGGTGTAAATTGATAAGGCAAAAAAAAAAGAAGAGAAATCAGTCGTGAGCAGCCTTTAATGAGAATCTAATCTTGTCCTTGAATGTTTGAAAGGTGCTTATAAATGAAATGCATTATTATTATTATTTCTTATTATTATTGTTAATAATAAGTATAGTTGGACAGTGGTGCTGAAATAGTTAAAACTGCTGTATCGTGTTTTTAACTGTGTGAATAATGGCATGGTTAAACCTATAGTGTTGTTTCATCCAAACACAGCAAGGTTTTTTTTTTACTATTATGTAACGACTGACATAGACAGTAACTGAGGAGTAATGAACCATTAGCAGTGACATAACTAACCATTTCACCGTGCCAAAACTTCACAGAAATGTAGCACATCAGAGAAAAAGGGTGAGGTCATGTCAGTGTTCCAGGTTCAGGAAAAAAATCAGGTGTCACAATTACACCTGATTTAAATAGAAATAAAACTAAAGTTAAATAAACCTGCCCCCTTTTTTTTCTCCACATAATGTTAAAAATCACTTGTAAGGAAGTTGCTTTAATCCAAGTTATACTACTGTTATTGTTGTTTTCCATCAAATGAAATGTATTAATGTTTAAAAAAGGTGTATCAATTTTTGGTTATTAGGTTATTATGCATGCATAATGGGATGTGTGCTTTAGATGATTAATCTCATGACAGCAGATCATGTGCAGGGACCACACGAGATTTGGGTTTTAAAGGCATTAGCTCATTACATTACATAGAGTCATGCTGCACACACGTTTCCAATCAATACCTGCACGGGATTCTGCACATACTCACTATCATCTCTTTTTTCCCACATCATTATTATTATTGTTCTTCTTTATAAACATTTATAAATCACGTAAATATGACCCCGGACACAGTGGCTGTAATACACTTGCCACTGTGCTGTGCAAGTCAGCTGCACCTCGATCTCCACTTGAAACCTGGCTCCTGAGGACACAGGGTGCAAGCACTCAGAGCGATTTCATCAGCCACCAAACTGCTGCACTTCTGCCGGTGTGACGCTAGGGGCGCGCGTGAACGTGACCAACTGCAGATATTTAGTGCTAATCAAACAAACCCTCACTCAGGCACGGTCTTTGGAATTAAATATTAAAAGTCGATGAAAAAGCAGGACTATGCGCATTCGGCATATACATTTAGGTGACCGGGGACGTGTAAGTGTCTATTTCTGTGGTGTGAAAATAGAAAAGACCCCACGAACATGTGATACAAGTAGAATGAAATGTTCCCGTCGGAGAAGAGATTGAGATCGGCACTCACCTCGACGCAGACGTGTGCAGTTTATTGGCGTGATGTTGGGAATGCTGGCACAGTTTTGTAAGAGTCCTGATTGCTGCCATTCTGTTCGTTTGAAGGAAGAAGAGCCACCAAGGCCGGTCACAAAACTCGGAGTCTAAAGCCCGGGCTGACGGAGAGGCGTATGCAACCGAGCGGGAGCTCGACAAGGCCTTTTAAAGTCTCTCCTCTCTCCCTCCCATGACGTGCTTGCGTCACGATTATCCGCCGCTGCTGCCTCTGCCACTCCCTCTGCTGCAGAGATAACGTAACGGTTCCACCATGTTTCCACGGAACTGAACTCAACAGAAGTGGCCCCACACAGCCTGAAATACAATCTCAAACACCGAACTCCATGACGTGCAATATCTGTAATCAACTAAACAGTAGTTTCAAGAATGCGTAGGTCAGAAAGAGAAATGTTTAGTGTAGGTCTACTGCAGGGAAAAAATACTGTGTGGATGGAAATATCTGAGAAAACTAACTTCATTTCTGTCATTTTCATAACTTGATTTCTGAGCCAGTCGTAACTTTACAAAGTGTTACAAATGAAATTGTCAAGCTAATGATGTATGAGCAATATATCAAAACAATAGATGTATTATTTTTTCATCTTTGCCTTAAAACTTTTTATAGTTGTGCTTGAGCAACCCTAACAATGCGAGATGGGCAGGTGTAAGTTCAGTCTACAGGGTATGCTCAGTACCAGTTGCCCTGTTCGTCAACCTCCTTTCCAGGATTTGTTTGCATTTGAGTAAGTATAAGAAGATCTTATTCATCAATAATATCAATGTTGTTGGTCCTCCTAAATAAGGTTTATTTCCCATTTAAGTTACACTACAATCTAAGATATATTTGTATATGTATATGTAGGTTTAAAATAATAGACAGTCATTATCTACTGCTTTGTTATGATAGAAACAAACACAGGAGGAGTATGTCATTTAATTCATTTACTTTTGCATAGCTTCTCCAATTTTCTCCATGTGGTATCCTGATATTTATGTTATACTTACCTGCAGTACCACTCCACACCACAGGAGGTACAGTTGACCTTCAGGGTCAGTTTGGTATAATGAGATTAGAGAAAACTCTGGATACAAAAAAGTTATAACCTGCTGTGTTGATGCTCTGTTATGTTTGTAATGACATTAATAACTACGATTATCCTGAGTGGTTCAATCATAAAAATACTGAAGTTGCCACACTCCATGTCTGGTCTCAATCTTTTATCCATGTCTGTCTTTGATGTGTGTGTCTATAGGGAATGGTAGGTGCCAGTTGTGGACCGCTTGAGGACCACCTCCCTGAAGACCTCCCTTGGGCCACATACAAGTGAACAAACATAGTTTGTCTGGAAAGTTGAAAGTTCAATAAAATAATTTTCTTTTTAAAAATCAGCATCATGTTCTAGTATTTGAATATATCAAATGATCTGCTGGTACCTACTGCCCACTGCCTAATTTACCTGGCAACAGTTGAATAAGGGGTGTACCGGCACTTATTTTTTTCCACCTAAAGCATTGAATAACACTCAATAATAACGCTCACCACAACATAGCAACATATCCATGGATTAAAAATTGAACAGTACTATGTGAAAGACTGATTTACTGTGAAACAAATGCCATCATGGAATTCTTAGACTTAGACTTAGACTTCCTTTTATTGTCATTGCACAGAAAACACAGCAGTAAAAACTGGCAACGAAATTTCTGTTGCTTGGCAAGCAGATAAGATAATTCTGTATATAGAGCCGATTTTATTTATTTATTTGTTTTACTTTCTTGCTGAGCCAGTCATGAACTGCCATGTCCAGACTTGTTTTTATTCATGTGATAGCACAGTTGTGTACAGTGCACACACACACAAACACACTTCACCCAAAGTAAAATTGTGTAAGTACACAATTTAGGAAATGTAGTGGAGAAGGTAAGCGTTGCTAGAAAGATATAAAAACAAAATAAAGTACAGATACAAATATGAATTGTGTACTTAATTACAGTAAAGTATTTGTAGTAACAAATGTTCCATTTTTTCACTGCCAAGTCACTGTCATATACAATAGCGTATGTATATTCTGACATTAATAATCTGCACAAATCTGCTGTAGTTTTCAAGTAAAGACAATTATACGTACATTTGCTGGTGGTAGTGGCAGATCCACATGTGGCCGGTAGGGGGATACAGTTCTCCTCCTGCTGAACTTCAACTGAGGACAGATAGAGGAAGAGCTGCTGTGGGTGCAGCAGCTCGTCTTTTGCCTCAACGTTACGGCTAGCAGACAGCAGCGACAAGTGATCCAAACTGTGTAATTATACAGCAAACTTTACTTTTTAAGAACAGGCTTACGAATTTTGGACGAAAGTCTTCAGTGACCGTGTCTCCAAGATGAGCTTCCTGTTGTAAGTAAAGTTATCAGTCGTTTGCTAAGTTGCGGTTAACGTTAGCTTCGCCTCTACGAAGTTCCAGCGAAGGAAATACCGATTAGGACGGGACACCGTCACAGAAAACAAACCAGCTCACAAACAAGTTTCAGTTCAGCTGAAACAGCCCTGTCTTACACATGTTTATCATTTGTCTTCGTAAGATTAGTTGTGAACAGTAGTCATTTATAGTTACCCAGCACTGGCACAAGTGTAACTTTATTGTAAACTATTAAGTTACGTGCTATCTTGCTAGCTTGATAATGAATGCTAGCTCACGACTAGTTAGCTAGATTAGCTCATATCATCAGTCCGTATTGAGATAAGATTAGACGTGTTAACATTAGCCGTCATCCATACTTTTTAGTGCTGTACTTCGCTGGTAGGTTACTGTCAAAGTGAGTTATTAAATCATCTCTTCCGTTGTTTATAGTGGTACTGTCCGGCTTGCTTTCCTGTTTAGGCTGTAATAATATAATAATAGTATACTCTTTATCTACTGTGCAGTTCTGCGTCCTCAACCAGGGAAAAGAAAATACAAAAAGTTTTTTTTAATATACTATACGTATATACATTTTGTTGTTCTGCTTTTTATTATCTCAACGTGTGGTGATCTGATGTAGTCTTGTCTTGTGTCTACCCCTGTATATCCTGTTTTTTGCTTTGTCAATCAAAGTACTCACTTGGTAAACATTTGTTTTGCTCTATAGTGCTGTAAAATGAATTATTACTATTATTATTATTGTATACAACTACAGATCTGTAACAATGTCTCCACAGCTGGGACTGATAATGAATTATGGTGAATGTGGTGTTGGACAGTACCAAATGTATGTCTGTAATTGAAGCAACAAGTTGGCAAATGCATTTAAAAACCACATTACTTGCAAAAAAATAGACATTAAATACATGATTTCATATATAGCATTTTTAAACTGGCTTAGAACACAGAACAACCAAAAATAACAAACATATTTCAACTGGAAAATTATTAATTGTTTAACGCTAACTCTCACAGACACAAAAAATTCACATCTAAGGCTTTTAAGTATGATTCTCAAAGCATCATTATACACCACCTTTAGTTCCTGCATGCCAAATTACCACAGTTTGTCTGCAGCTGTGTGATATACAGTACATAGGTGTACAATACACAGTTAAACAGAGAAATCTTCATAGCATCAGAACACTTGCAAGGATTTTGGCTTGGATATACAACTGGCATTTAATGAAACACATTTGATGTAGTTTTTACAGCACTGATACTGTTTACTGAGCAAATGCCTGCACTGCATATACAAGTATATACTTTTAGACCAAGAGTTTTTAAGTCTTATGGCCTGCCTGAATTTTCTCATGGTTTCTCATATCTTTTCTGGGTGGTGAGGAATTAAATTGGATTTTAGTGAGAGCTACAGAAATAGAACTGCTCATGCAAAGGTCTGGAACATCATAGTCTTATTAGTAGTGTTATGATTTAATGCAATGTCAGCATCTCTGTGTTGCAGCAACGGACTAAAAATGCAACCATAATAATAATAAAGTCCAAATAACTACAAAACTACAGTTTGTGACTGTAAGACCTATTGTTATACCATCACAGGCCCATAAAGGTATTTTGACACTTCTGTTCTTGCTTTATCATGAAATGGTCAATACTGTTACATCCTTAGTCACTAAACAAGTGTTTAGACTCAAACCATGACACAACAAATGAGGCAGCCAAGCATCTTACTCAAGATACTTGATCACTGCGAAGCCTCCCTGCAGCTGCTTGCACAAACCAGACAGGAAGGCTCATCACATGTTGGTGCCTATACGGATCATCTGTTTCCAAAAATGCCACTGTTGCCATGCCTTGTGCACATATAGTTGCTTAGTTGCTCTTTTGTACTACAGTAAATTAAGGTTTCTGCCTTACTATATGAAGTGCCTTGAGATAATTTATGTTCTGATTTGGTGCTTTACAAATACAATTTGATGTGATTTAGTTAGCTGGTTCCATAAACTTTTTGTTTGTTTTCAGTAGCAGTCGCTCATCCAAGACCTTCAAGCCGAAGAAAAACATCCCAGAGGGCTCCCACCAGTATGAACTGCTGAAACATGCTGAAGCAACTCTGGGCAGTGGGAACCTGAGGCAGGCCGTCATGCTGCCAGAGGGAGAGGATCTCAATGAGTGGATTGCTGTCAACAGTGAGTGGATGGTTGTGCTGCAAACTACAATTAAATTTTTATAATCTGGTTAATGTTAAGATGAGCATTTTGCATGTGATCAGATGAAAAGAGTTTACAAACACAGGCGGCATTTGTATCCACTACATTATTTGTTGATGTATTATATTTAAATAAAAGGTACCTGAGAATTGTAAAGAAATATAAGGTGTGTTCAAATGCAGAATTTAATATGTAGATGTGTAAAATATATCAGTTCATCTGGGAAAAATTTACAATTTTTTCAGCGGTGGACTTCTTCAATCAGATCAACATGTTGTACGGCACCATCACAGAGTTCTGCACTGAGACCAGTTGCTCAGTGATGTCTGCTGGACCGAGGTAATGCACAGGAGACATATTGACAGCTTTTTTAAATGTATTGGCATTTTTAGTTCACGATGGCATTTAAGCTTGCTTTGCTGCATAGCTGTAACAAGTTCCACTGAAACGAAGGGAAACATTTAGCACTTAATTGTCGGAAACAAGGAACTTCACGCAGCTCATGTGCTTCAGAGGATCACTAATTACTGATATGTGGTCCAACAGCATAGTGATACTGGGCTTCCTCATAAATACCTAACCCTAAAGACAATGCATCATTATGTCTTGTAAAGAAAACAAATCGACGACTTTGTATTTGTGGTGTACTGACTGAGACATAACCTTAAGTAAAATCACTTTAAATGGCTAGTTAAAATAAATTCAGCTGACTTGGAATGTCCTCACTTGATCAAAATTGATTGTAACAAGTCAACTCATGTGTTATAACCTTCAAGTTAAAATCAGCCCCACCAAAGAAACAAGCCATGAACTCACCAAAGGCTGAGATTAAGTAAATGCAACTGAAATACGTCATCTGAAAGTCACATGCGAAAAACAGGAATTAAACTTTGTAAGTGGTCCCTGTTGAAGCTAGAATCTAGATTTGCAGCTTCCTCTATCCTAGACTGAAAACTGCCCACAGTCTTTAATCAGAAGGAAGAGACTTGTACTTCCTGCCGACAGTAGTTGCTGACAACAATAAGATTGTAGACAGGGGTTTTTTTTGCGTTTCGCTTTACTGTGCAGTTATTTTTAGCTTATCTACTGCTAAATGATGTTTCATGTACTTAAATAAAAAGATCAATCTATATATTCTGTTAATACGAACATATGACTATATTCTGTCTATATCTATATAAACCACTTATACACCAGTTGCTCCACTGTACATCTTACTATTTTATGATTATTTTCATAATCTAGTAATCTGTTGATTATTTTCTCCACTCATTTGAGTACTTTTTTGGTCCGTAAAATGTCAGAAAATATTGAAAAATGTTGATCATTGTTTGACAAACCCTGGAAATGATGAAGTTCTCAAATGTGTTGTTTTGTTCACAAACCAAAATATTTCCATTTAATGATTTCTTTGTTATATGGCGCAAAGAAACCAGAACATTGTCACATTTCACTCAAACCGATTAATGGATCAATATCAAAACAGATGACGATTAACTTAGTAATTGATCAATAATCAAATAATTGTTGCAGCCCTAATATAGATCACTGTATCTATGCATATATTTGTATGTATATATTCTGTCATTTATACTATATACATATGTAAATACCTATACTGTAACTATGTTTATATTCTGTTTATATCTGTATATCACACTCATACTTCACCCATTGCCCCACTTTACATATTACATCTATATAGACCACTGTTGTTTGCACTATTTATACTTGCTTTTTTTTTTTTTTACCGATCCACAGTCCTGTCTTTGCACTTCTGGTTAGATACTACCTACATTTAGTTGTCTCTGTACCTGTACTCGGTACAATGACAATAAAGTTGAATCTAATCTAATGTAATCTAAAAATGCAGAGTCACTGCATGTTATAGTGTATGTAAAGCTTTTACATTTGTGTCTCGTGTGTAGGGTGTGCTAACAATTATGCGAGAGGTATAAATTATTGTTAATTCTGCTGTGTTTTTCCTGTAGATATGAGTATCATTGGGCTGACGGCACAAATATTAAGAAGCCTATCAAATGCTCTGCACCCAAGTACATCGACTACCTGATGACCTGGGTGCAGGATCAGCTGGATGATGAGACACTTTTCCCCTCAAAGATTGGTGAGTTTTGAATTTTGTGTCAATTTATGCTTTGTGATCATCTTAATCAGTGATTTAATAATATTATATCCATGAAATTCTCGGCAGAGAGGGAGAGATGTGCAGAAATACTGTGTGGTTACATTGTTATTCAGAAGCACGCCCCTATCCTATGAATATTGTCTTCACACAGGCTGTAATGTAGAGAGACTGCAGGGTCTCGTGCTTTTTTATTTAAGAGGCTATCAAGGCTAAAGAGGTTTGTCATTTGATTTGTAGTGCATTTTTTTTCTTGACTACTTCTGTTAAGGCGATGTTTGGCATGGAGAAAGCAAAGCAGACATTGTATTGGCACAGCAGTGCACTTGCTGTTGCGTCATAAAGTATAACAGGCCTTCCGCGTGTTACATTACATTCCACAAAGATGTGTGTCAGACACATGCACAAATGAGAGCATCACCACTGAGTTGTGCCCGTGCGTCCACATTGCACCAAGGTGAAAATATCTCTTTTTGTATGTTGAAAGAAGGTTCCACTGGTCTGAAATGAGCTCTGGACCTCGCATCATCCAGATGAAGACTTTTATTTTATATATTTTTTTCCCACACACTCATCAAGCAGCAACCCTGCTGTGAGTGAAGTGCAGTGCTGATTATCCGTTATCATTGTTTTAATAATTTTTTTGCTTTGTTATTAACATTTTTCACACATTTTTATTTGTTTGACTCTACTTTGGCCTGTTGGGTTTGAAATATAACAATGCTCCTAATGATTTAAATCTCATTTGAGTTTGAGTTAAGTGTTTGATAGATTTCACACCGCAAACAACGCAGGAATTAAAGCCACACACTGCCGTTACCCAACTTAAGAACAGTGAAGTGGTACACTGAGACAGGGCTAAGCACTGTACTGTTGTTTTCAGTCTAACTGGTAATGTGTCTCACATGGAGATGCGCTGTGGTCTGCTCTGATATGGGATGAAAAGCTTTGTGATTGTTTGAAAAAGCACATGCTCTTCAGCATTTTCCACCTCCTCATGTCCCACAGGCGTTCCCTTCCCCAAGAACTTCATGTCTGTGGCCAAAACCATTCTGAAGCGTCTGTTCAGGGTTTACGCTCACATCTACCACCAGCATTTTGACTCTGTGATGCAGCTGCAGGAGGAAGCCCACCTCAACACCTCCTTCAAGCATTTCATTTTCTTTGTTCAGGTGACATAATTATACACAGATGGCATTTCATCAACACCATGATTCCAAGACTGTGTTGACAAATCACATGTGAATAACTCTGACAAAGCTAATGCATTGTTTTCCTGTGTTGTGTCGCAGGAGTTCAACCTTATCGACAGGCGAGAGCTTGCGCCCCTGCAGGACTTGATTGAGAAGCTTGGATCCAAGGACAGATAGATATTTCATCACATACAGTATCTTTGTTTTTTTAACGGTTTCCTTTTCTCCTTTGTCCCTCTTTGTGACCTCTGCTACCTCCACATCTTCTGCTCTCAACTCTCAACTCTGTGCCTTCGTCTTTTCATCTCCTCATTGTTTGTACTGTATTTTTTCCCCTTTCGTTCCTTCTCTTGCCTTTTATGCTGTCTTTGAGCCTTTTTCTCAACTTTGCCACTCTTGATCATAGTGCAATGTAGAAAAGTATTTTTTCACAGGACCATGTGGTTAATGCCTTTCTAAGGACCAAGACTGTTCAGAATTTAAAGTAAAAATCCAGCAAAATTCATTGTTTAGAAAGGTTTTAGTTATTGAGGCAGTTTTCTTATGAGCCTGTAGCTATTGTAACTACACTGACTGACCAAATATCCCAGATTAGATTTTTTTAAATGTCTTGTTGGTTCACTGGAGGAGCAAGAAAAAAAGGTCTTGGGATGACTTTTCCATCTATGACAAATGTGTAGAATTGTATTTTCAAATTGTATTGCTCTGTGACACAAGCTGGTTGGTGGTGTCTAAATGGTATGACATCACTCGAGTAGGAAATTGGTCCCCACTGTGTGTTAACTTACTTCCTGAGTGACTCTTTGCTCTCACAGTACCCTGTGATGGTGATTGTGAGATGCCTTTAAGCTTGCCCCCACAAAAGCCCGCAACCAGCTGCAATTATAGCTGTTTCAATTTGTCAATGCAATATTGTTTTTGCACGTTTTCAGTCACTTTCTTCATTGAAATTATTGAAAATTAGAGAAAGTGTAATAGATAATAGAAGTAATAGATATAATTAGCCACTCAAAGCTTGTATATGACCTGAGTTAAGGATCTGTAAGGTTGAAATCCTCCTGTCACCAGCAATCATAGTCTAATGTGAATTTTTAATTTTACTCTCATTTTATTTCATTTCTGTGCGGCCGATTTATTGCAGAACCCGGTGTTTCAATGCTGGTACTAATATGTCTCTTCACAAAATGCGTTTCCCCTGGATTGAAAAATGCAGTAATAACTGGTGCGACCGGGAATGATGCGGATGAGTTACCTGTGGTGTATGTAGTTTTCTTTGACAGGCGCCTTATTAGTCATGATTCATGTTTAATAGTAATTTCCTGTGCTTCACTCAGGCTACAACAGCAGGGCTGTTTGTACTGCTGTCCTCATAAAAACTGATGCAGCTAATATTTCTGATGAATGTTTTATTTGGCAATGCAAGGGAACTGGTCCATGAACTACTTCACGCTGGACCTAATTTATTATTAGACAATCATGTAACAAATTAGGAGCTGTTGGATAACTGTTATGCATCGTCAGGAACCAGCCAATGTGATTAGGTGCAGTAGACTTTCTTTTTTCATTTTACAAATGCTGTCCCCCTTTTTATTTTAAGCAGTTTGGAAAAAATGTATGTTTGATTCACCTTTAAAGTGTGACTTTATCCACTTTTAGGCCCTTTAGTTGCTTTATTAAAAAAGCATCCATTATGTTACTCATTTATGGGCATATCAATATATTTTATAAAACTGTGTTATTTTACAGATTCTATTGGAATTCACATTTCGTCCTCTCTTTCAATCGATTCATGTTCTTCAAATGTATTGCTTTGTTTTTGCAACTGTGTTTTTAAACATTTTGGCTTGGAGTTGCAGTTAATATTACACTGTAAAGTAAGTTGTTGACTCAACCTTTTCAAATAATTAACAAGGGCTCTGACATGAATAATAAATGTTTTATATACAGTATATTTACAATAATTTCCCATCATTGGGTAGCTGTTTAGACTATGAGGATGTGAAAGGATATATGTAATGCTTTCAAAAACATTTGCTGTAAGCTATTTCAGTGTTTTATCAGAACAAAGCTGTGCCTTACGACAAGGATAGTGTCTGACATTGACAGAATTGGTCGTTCATAAAAACTCAATAAACACAGAAAGGACAGTGTTGTTTTCTGTTTTGTGTGCACTAAATGCCTGGAGGAAGGGTTATGAATCAACAGGGAAGCATGTGTCATACTATCGTATGTCGTTCTAATAATAATATTTTCTGTCAAGCTCTGAAGAAATACTAAAGCTGCCCTAATGCCCTGGGTCAGCCAGTCCAATAAACAACTGTTGCAGTTCTCTTTTGAACGGACCACATTAAAACAAAGCATGTTAAATTGTCTGTGGGTGTCCACAGTGGCACAGATGATCTAACAATGTCTGTAGATGTACCAACCAACACATCATGAAAGGACAGCATGAAGGTGTCCTTTCATCAATGTCTAGGAAGAAGAACACTTCAAAACAGTGAATAGAGAAGAACAAATCCCTGAGCGATCCCTCCAAGCTCATCTTCGCTTTAAAATGCTTCTTAAATGAAAGGAGAAAGATCTCCAAGACGTCAAGTCCAGTTCAGTAACTATCCATACATTTCTTTTTATTTCATTTCAAGCTTTTTACTAGCTTTTTACTAGTATATCATTTCCCACATTCTCACACACCTGTGTAAACCTATACAGGGACATCCTTCACAGCACAGCGTCACTTTCTATCACCAAGATCGACATTTTTTTATACGGCACTAAATCTAATTTCCTCTTAAGGACACCCTTTGGGACACTGTCATGTAGGAACTGTAGGGAACTTCACAATGGCACCCTTTTGGATTGGAAGCAAAGTTGCAAGGGCATCTTATAGGGCACTGCATCACCCTTTTCCATTAGAAAGGCACTCCTTTAGAAACTGTCTTTGTTATTTATTTACTTATTTTTTGCTCTAGAGGCCACAAATGAAGGGCAGCCAGTAAGGCACTTCCTTATATTTTGTGGAAGTGAAGTCATGTGACTCAAGGGGGCACTTTTGTCCCCCTGTGCCTTTATGTCAAATGTATTTAAACGTGTCTATCCTCTCTTGGTGAGTCCAATAATAAAGATTTGATTGATTAATAGGTTGACTGCAAACTTCTGGAACATGACATTCGCATGTGAGTGACCCATTCCGCAGTGAACAAGTTTGTTAGTTAAATTAAAGAAAATTGATAGAAACTGGTATATTTAAAGCAGTCCTGTATAAAGTAACTAAAAGTATCTTACAAGAAAATTGTTTTGGTAGAAGTTGAAGTCACTTTTTCTAATATTACTTAAGTAAAAGTCTTCTGATACAAAATGTACTTAAGTAAAAGTTTAAGTATTAAAAAAGTGAGGAGCCATGGTGGCTCAGTGGTTGTGGGTTCCTGGCCCTTCTAGTCTTGAGCAAGACACTTGAAGTGGGTGAATAGCAAAACTATAATGTAAAGCAGCAAGCCTTTGACTTTGATTTTATTTGTTAGTAACGAGTAACAAAGATAATCAGAGTAAATGTACACAATTTATTTAGGAAATGTAGTAGAGTAAAAGGAAAAGTTGCGAAAAAATATAAATAAAAAAGTAAAGTACGAATACGTGAATTTGGTACTTGAGTACAGTAACAAAGTATTTTACTTCGTTAGATTGCAACATTGATTTAAAATATGTCCATTGTGTTGTACATTTTATAGTTTTGGATCGCTATCGGAACGAAAAACAATAGAGCGCTAATGTCACCCGAGACAGTTTTAAAATCGCACCGTGTGTTCAACCAATCAAATTCGAGTCTGGATTAATTCAGATACATTTTGCCCTGAGTTTTGACTTACAGTCGACTTTCTCTAAACTGCTGTCTATTACACGTCCCCACTGCAGATATTAATCACTTTCACATTTAGTGTGTTTAGACTAGTCGTAGTATTATCAAGTGTAGTAGGCTTGGGTTTGGATGTGTCATTGTTAAAAGAGGGGCAGTGAAGCATACGTAGACATCCTGAGAGGATTTACCAGCGGCATACATCTGTCTCTCGCTCTCTGTATGTGTGTGTGTGTGTGTTTGTGTGGGGGGTGGGGGGATAGAAGGGGAAATACCGAACTGTTTTTTTCTGGCTAGTATCAAGTAGTTAGTTGCCCTCTGCGAGTTTTTTTGTATTTAGAGACAAACAGAAACCAACGCACGGTGGTTTCACCTGGCGCTAAGGATACACGCCCATCAACCCGTGATTTTATTAGCGTCCTGTCTTTTACAGCTACTTCGTCATATAAAGTTAGATATAGCTTGTGTCAAGTTAGCGCTACGTGGTGGTTTCTGGCCGTGTAGGTAATGCTAAGCTACTCGGTTGGTTAGCAAAAGCCGACGCGTCGGACGCAGCCCAGCTTTTTAAAGTCGGTCCAGGATGGTTGTCGATTAACTTTTTACGGGGAATACTCTTGTTAAACCAGCCAGCTGACAGCTAACGTGTTAGCAACCTGCCGGGACACAGTAGGTAAGAAAACCGGAAGAGCTGTCAATCCGTTTTTATTTGCTAACGACATCTTTAAATTAGCACTGTGTGTTTACCGGGTTATTTTAACATTAGCTCAGTGTTTTTGTGTCTGTTGAAGTCGATCGAGGGCTTTTAATTCACGACTTTCGATTTGACCGCTCTCGAATTCCTTTGTAGCTCTAAACAATGCATGCCCCCGTGTTATAAACAGTATTAAGTTAACCGAAACAGATCGATCTGGTTTGTGCCATTAATAACTAACGTTGCACTTTGTCCCCAGGCTTAGAAACAAACCATGGCAGATGAAAACACACAGTTCTGTGGCAATTGGTGAGTATAAAATAAGTTATATTATGTAATGAATGTGTATTTAATCTTAGTGTAAAGATAGATGTACAATAAAGCCATTCAGGATGTATCATAGAATATTAATAATATTTCTTTATTGAAAGTGTTTTCTACTGTCAATGCAATGATAAACACAAATCGACTGTAAGGTGTTAAGTTTTAGTTCTAAAATTGTGGATCTCTTGAGCTGAATTAGTCCTCAGAAAGGCATTTAGAATTATTATTGATCCCTCTCATGTTCTCGATGACAAGTTTCAGCTGCCACCATCATTAAAGTGCATGTATTTAAAACAAACAGGAAGAAGTTTGGGTTTATTTCAGAAGCCATGAGACCAGTTAATGTGAATCATCTTTAACTTTACTCATCCTGGATTAGACATTGTTTACTGTTGTGTGTCAGCTTCTGAATTTTTTTAAATATGTTTTGTGGGCTTTTTGTGTTTAATATTAGATAGGGCAGTGAAGTGTGAAAGAGTTGAGAGAGAGGGGAAAATTTGGTTTGCTGAAATAGGCCCTTTTCCCCATGAGGCTCCACAGCGTCTGCAATTTTATACCTACTAGACTTTTAGACTTAATGTGTGAATTTGTTCTTTGCTTGCCTTAAATAGCCTGATTGGGGGACAACATAAACAATGTTGAATTTAACTGCATAATCGTGTGTTTGTTATGGTGGTGGGAACAAATCTATAACATGTTGCAATTAATTCATTTTGTTGTTTTTAGCAAACATGACATTCCAGAGGGTAATTTTACTACTCATGAGATCCACTGTCAAAGAAACATTGCCCTGTGTGGTGTGTGCCAGGAGCCTGTTCCCCGCACAGATCTCCCGGAACATATGCAGCAGGAGCATATACAGGTAAATATTTGAACCGTTATACTCGATGTTCAAGTAAATCTGTTGCAAACGTGCTAATATGTTTACTGAATGAAACTTTCATTAGTTTTATAGCTCAGAAATAAAATCTACAGTTCTACTTGACTTTTACTCCCTAATGTTGCCTCTGTGTACCGGTACTTGGATTATCAAAATCATGATAGCACATACCAAGGACACCTCTGACAGCATATCATCAACCCTAAAGAATTTACTTACCCTAAAGAGCATTGTCTCTCTCATTTAATTTAATTTTCTTTTTCGATTTAGATTACATGCAAGTGTGGTCTGAAAATCGAGAAGAATCGAATGGACTTCCACCAGGTATTTATGAATACCATTTGCCCTCTTTATGTACATATATATGTATAACTTAATGCATATCTTTATTAAATTGTTAGGTAGTGAGTGTTTCTTCATAATTGTTTCTCTTCTAGAGCTCTGAATGTCCTCAGCGTCTGGTTCCATGCCAATACTGTGAACTGGAGCTTGTGTTCAGTCAGTCCAAAGAGCATGAGGACTATTGTGGTACACGCACTGAGCCCTGTCCACACTGCAAGTGCAATGTAATGTTGAGGGAACAATCTGTGCACCCAGTCTTATGTGGAAGCCTCACACCGCCCCAGGAGTGGAACAACAGCAGGATGAGTCGCAGTCCACTAGAACCGCAGTCTCCAGGGGCATGGTTCGAAGCCCACTCCATCCGAAACATCATAAAAGCCCAAGAAAGAGGCTCTAAGAATAACAACATGAGTGCAGCAGAGCAGGCATTTTCACGTGCATTTGATCCTAGTGTTTACAACAGTTCGCGGGGACCTCAAAGTGCAGCAGACTGGAAAAATGCTCCACAGAGTAATACAACATTCAGTCACTGTAAGTTGTGTCCCTGACCTGTAAGTTATCAAATTTTCTAAAGGGAAAGTTTCAACAAAGCTTATTTGTTTATCAGTCTACCTTTAAATAGAGTGAAATAGAGAATGGTGAATTTTCTGAACAAAAATATATTGTAATGCCAGCTTTAATATATTTACTAATATGTTAAAAAATTTGTTTTGCCATTGAGCGTTTAGCAAAATAATGAATCAGAACCCAGCTTTTGTTTATAACTGAAGTTGTAGGCCCAAATTGGTGTGCTGTTGGTTTAATCTGCAAGTCTAATGTCTGTTATATTATATTTTTTAGTGCTGGGGCAAAGAGATTATCTGAATAGCAGCGCTGCATGGCCACATGCTGGTCAGACACATGACGAGGATTCTTCCGGCCTGGACTACATGTTGGCTCTCAGTCTGCAGAGTGATGGAGAGTCAGTGGCTGGAGGTGTAGAGGACAGTCTATGGAGTGACATCTGGGACCACAAGAGATCCAGCACCTCTGTAAATACATTCGCTCCACCCAACAACAACTACCCCCTCTTTAGTACAGGGACGAGCACAACTCCAGTCCAGGACCCTGATCAAACAGGTAAATTAGCATTGATTGAATAAACACAGCATTGTCCTTTCAGTGTTAATTAATTACTAATTATTTTGTAATCAAGTCTGTTTGTTAATGGTTTCAAATTCTTTTTTGAAGACACCATGCTGCCTTGTGAGTTCTGTGAAGAGCTGTTTCCAGAAGAGGAGCTCATTCTACATCAGGTTTGAAATTACATTTTTATCATTTGATTGCAACATTGACGTGAAGAATGTTCTTTAATCTTTTTTTTTTCCAACGGTCAAAAAAATACATTGGCTGTTAAAAAGGGAGGAGAAAGAGGGTAAACACCAGTGAGCTGTTGTTCATAATCAATCTCGTGTAGTTAAATTAAAGATGATAAAAAGGCCACACTAAGTAGTTTGTACAGATACATACATGCAAATTGTACCCTTGTTTTTTTGCAATATTCTTTGTTTGACTAAGGCCAGTCACTGATATTCTGTATGGTTTTAAGAGTATGCAGATTAATTAGTGTGCAGCTGACATATGTATTCCACAAAATTAAAAATAAAATGTTAAAGGAAAAATTAGCAGCTACATTTTTTAACTACAGGTCAAGTTGCAGGAAAAATTGCAGCTAATAATAAATAATAAAATAGATTTTTTTGCTCCGTTTATTAACACTGAATAATTTTGGTTTTGAATAAAACAACAATTTCAACATTCTGTAACATTTTATGGACTGAAGAAGCTATTGATTAATCGACAAAAGGAATGAACAGATTAGTCAAACAAGAAAGTAAAGCAAGTCCTCCCACTGTTTGTCATGGTTGCATTTATTCGTCTAACAAAGACACTGGCTGTGGGTAGTGTTGGAGCAAAAACAGTTTAGCATGATTAGGTCTGTGTAAGTCTCTCTCTGTTTTTTCAGCTGTGTAAAATTCTCAGATTCAGTCAGATATCGTGCATATGACGTGCAAACAGTTGAATACCTTTCTTTATCATAGTGTCAGACATTTCACAGTCCACTTGCAGCGTTTGCCTGTTTGAACATATGACTGAAAATAATGCATTATTTTTAACATGCTTTGTTTCAGACTGGGTGTAGTCCTGCCTCTGCTTTTGCATCTTATAGCAAGCAGGCCTCCTCTCCACCCAGAGAGGATAGGATGGGCAGGAACGCTTCAGGGCTGATGCACAGTCTCCCTGACACACTTGCCTCAAACATCCCCACCTTCCCTCGGTCCGTCTCCCCGGCGTCTTACAGTCCTCCAGCCAGTCCACTAGAGGGCGATGTGGTCATTCCATGTGAATTCTGTGGTATTGCTCTAGAAGAGACTGTCATCTTTCACCATCAGGTTTGTAGCATGTGACTGAAAATGAAACATACTCAATTGTGCTCTCTTTCCCCCCCAATGTTTGTGATCATTTTGTTGGTTTCTTCCAGGACAAATGTGACATGCGGCCTCAAACTGCCAATCCACTGAATAATCTAACAGAATCAGCTGTCAGAAAACCACTGAGCCCTGCTGAAAGAACATTTGAGCAGATGTCTCCGGATTTTCACAGAAGAGTAAAGCACCAAGGTAATGTAGAACATCCATCCACTATTGCTTTTCCTTTGTGGGTTGCAGGGGGAGCTGGGGCTGAGATTCAGAATGTAGAAAGTGCACATTCTGTGCTGTCGTGTTTTGGATTTATTTACTGCAGAAAGTAATGCAAACTGAAAGAGCCACATGTGCTTTTGTTAGTCATTTCTAATCTGTGCTAATGTTTTTACATTATTAGATGGTTTTAAAAAATTATATTTAAAACTTAATTTATAGGTTTACAGGTTAAAATCAATTTGTAAAGGGATTTTCTTTATTTGATTGCATTATTTTACCTAAATGGTCTGGACATAAGTGGAGCTTTTGGTCTTGTGTGCAATTCTTTTTTTTAACACTATTTTGATTGATTCATATAATTCACATATAGCTGACTTCCTTGGTGAGCGCTTAGAGTTTGACAGAGACACCACACCAGTACAGAACCCAAGGGAATGGCAAAGAGGCTACATTGGGCTACCGAGTCGAGGGAAGACGGCCTTCGGCGACATGTCGGTGAAAAACAGACCTTGGCAGAGCAGGGAAATGGAAGGGGCTCATTCATCTGTCAGTGACACTGATGAGTCTGGAGCTTTGTCTCTAAAAGGGTAAAGCAATAATCAGGTCCTTGTGGAAGCAATCTTAAAATTTGATTATTGCGTGTGATTAATATTCTTGTTGGATTTTTGTCCACAGAAGTCATGTACCAGAAAATAAAGAAGGGAGAGGGAACAGAACTAATCCTATGACAAAGGTACGCAAGACAAATCATGTTGCTCAACCTTAAACATAAAAACAAAAACAATGAGAACAGTGACTGTAGAAAAGGGTGGACAGTTTGGGATACAACTGTATTTTTCAACACACACAGGAACACACTGTAAATAAACACAAAGGTTTATGTATAATGTATTAAAACAGTGGTTCTCAAGCACATCAAGTACCACCTGAAAAAATATTGAGCTCTTGAAGTAACAGCATTATCACCAGTAGGCTACAGACTTTTCACGGGGCAGATTTATTCCCAATAAGATAATTTGCTGTCTCATCGTCATCCTCTTCCTCACATATACTTCACACACTGGTATAGTGACATTAAATTAAGGAGCAGCAGTATGCCAGTGTTTCTGATTTTCCTCCCAAGTACCACCAGAGGTAGCTCACGTACCACTCGTAGTACACATACACAAGTGATGTAGACTGTGTGGTTCACTATAGGCTGTTAATAAGAAAAAATAGACTGAACTCCTGAAGCCAAGCAGGTAATAATGATAATATATTGAATAGTATGAGTCTGTGGGAAAATTAGTCGATGGTCTCAATTGCTAGTTTAAATTGAAAAATGTGTGTTCCAATTTAGAGGAAAATAGATGATAAAGCAACGCACATGACAGTGAACCTGGTTGCAGCCGAGTCAGCCAAGTCTCGAGGCCTCAAAACAGGAATTCAGAATCCTGTGGGTGACGTACTGACCGTTTGCCGCTTGGGTTCATCTAAGGAAAAATCTCCCTGACATAGACGTACGGTTATTATTTGTGTAATTACATTATCTCAGTGTCAGTTCTGCTTCAGAGATAGATTTTTCCAATGTGTTTTTCTACGTCTGTAAAGAGAGGGATTTTAATTGTGTTTTTTTCTTCTTCTTCTTTTCCATTCGCAGCTGCCTAAGAAGCAGAACGAAGAGCAGCAGGAAGAGTGAGACCAGGAACATGTGGTGAAATCATCAAAACCAAATCTCTTACTCTGCTTTTCATTTATCTTTTTTGCACACTATTGCTAATGAAACACATGGATCTGATAAGTGCCTGTGTAAGTATTGGTTATCATGCGGTTTTATTAAAGTCTAAGCAGTTTGGTTTGCTCCTGCGTATTCTGCTTTATTCTCTGATTAGTTTTCGAATGTTTGTATATCTAACATCTAGCTGAAAAAAAGAAGTTTTATTCACACTACAATTGATTTAATTTACTCAAGTGTAAAACTCATTATCGGAAGGTCACACGACATTGTAATTATGTATTTGTCTTTACATTGTTACTGCCGCCACACGTTTTGTTTTCACTCGTGTTCTTTCTGGGTATTGTGTAGTTTTCCTGTTGTCTTCATCTTAATGTTACCTATAGCACTTTGATAGATTATTTTGTTGAAAAGGGCATCTTAGACCATCTTAGACAAAGTCAAAAACATAACTTTCTATTAACATATGTGTTTTTAAAATGTTATGGATCTGTGTTTAATTCTCTTAAGTTTTATTTTTCATTTTTGAAGTCCTCTATAGAACTGTAGACTTTGTATCATGATAAGGTGGCTTTTGAAGCAGTTTCCTTGTGTTGTTTTTATTTGTTTAAAAGAAAAACAACAAAAAAACCTTGTGTGTTGTTCTGCTATGAATATGACTTAAAACCGATAACATGTATTTTGCATGTCCACTTTAGAAACAAATATGAATTAGGAACCTTGTGCCATAGACTGTTGAGGCAGCACATTTCTTTTGTGATTAAAGACTGTATCAGGTCATTCTCCCAATTAACATCAGATTATCTTGGTTCCACTACAACGAGATCACTTGATAATCCGTGAAGTCATGTGTGGTGGACAGAGTAGTAGACTTGTCCTGTTGAAGAACAACTGTCTCTTTTTGTCTTGTGCAGTCATTAAAAGTTTTAATAAGGATATTCATAGTTTTATGGCTGATTTTTGTAATCCTGCTTCTAAACCTTAAAAAGAAACAGTCACCTGACCACATAATGCTCCGCTCCCATCTTACTGCTTTTCATGTGTGGTGATAAATGCCACCGGGTGGCAGAATTGCTGCATTTTAATGTGTCTGGTGTGACAACACACTGTTCTGGACACACAGGGAAAAGAGGCTTTTCCTTACAGTTTATGACCATGAAGGGAAATACAGTGCAGGATTAACTATCTCAAAAGAAAAAAAAAGAAATTAAGCAAGTCGGTTGATAAAACTTAATGGAACTTACTGTTAATTATATACAAATGTAGCCATTAAGTGTCTTATATGTATATAGCAAAGACCTGTATTTTGTCACTGGCTTGGAAGGATATTATGAGCCAGTGGGCCCCTGGGCACAAACAAGAAAAAGGCTCCCCTATGCGCACACACACACATGCCATCCCTGCACTCAGGCGTAAATCAGTAACAGTACAAAGAAAATGCCATGTAAGGAATCTAACAATAGTAATAATACTAATAGTAATCATAATAATATCATTAAAGGGCCTTATTAGACAGATCACATGACTTAACCTTTGTTGTATGACTGAGGGCCCTGTCAAGACATCAGGGGTGGATAACTTAGCCTATGGGGGCCCGATAAAGACATCACATAACCAGTCACTGTTATTAATCTATAACGCCGTCCTCGGCTTAGCTCCTCCATATCTGCACACTGTTCTTCAAAGAACTTAAAAGCCACTGGTCTCTCTGTTCTTGTGAAGTTCTCCATCTTTCTGTTCCACGGGTTAGAGCAGACCTGGTTCAGTAAAGGTTAAGTAAATAAATAAATAAAATAACATCATTAAAATATCGGAATGAATAACACAGTAGCAAATCTTCAGGATAGTAGTGTACTATCCTGGATAATACTTTTTTAGTCTAGATGAGCTTGATGCTCTTTCATACCCATCCACACACACAGCAACATGGAGTTAAGTGTCTTTACTCAAGGACACACATAGACCAGCAGAGCCAGGAATTGAACCCACAGCCTTTCAGTTGAAAGACAACTCACCCTACTACTGAGCTACCATGGCTCAATCCTAACTGCTCACTTTTTTTTGTCAACAACTCCAATGCATAGCTCTTGCGCCAAAGTGGCACTAATCGCCCTCCATACCCGGGTGCTGTTCTGTGTAGTTCCCACGCAGCGGCGCGCTTCTAATGAGCTCCCGGAGAAGCCGGGGACTGAGAGGGGCGGGGCCTACACCTTTAGAGTGGGAATCCTGGGTTCAAAAAAGCTGCCAACGTCTCTGTTTAAAAGCGTGCTGTCCTGACTGTGTCTTCACCACAACTCAGGAAACAACAGGGACATGCTTTCCGGCAGCGGGACACCAGGTTTCCTCCTCTGACTCAGAAGAACTTTATTTAACTCCGCTACAGACTGAGAGTGACAGAACTAGGACAGACAGAAAATAAAACAGACAAACAAAGAGGCACAAGTTATCAAAAGCAGCTCGGAGGTCGTGCAGGTGGCGGTTGTGGGCTGTTAAAACACAGGAGGACACGTCTCTGTCTCACCTGGGTCCGACCAGAAAGTCGAAAAATGTCCGTGGACAGTTATTCAGCGCTGGACGAGTCTTCTCTTCGAGCCTTGGTGAGTAGATGGAGGGAGATGTCCAGAGCTGAGGTGGAGGTGATGGTTTTACACACCTGTGTGCTCGAGTCAGGGCGATACTGAACTTGATGAAGTTGTTTCAGACATGGTTCATTCTTTTTACTGGAGGCTCGATTTTCTCGATTAATCGAGTACTTGTTTGTTCCGTAAAATGTTAAAACATGTTGATTAGTGTTTCTCAAACCTGGAAAAGATGTTCTCAAATGTTATTTTTTTGTCCACAAACCAAAATGATTTTGTTTCAGTGATTTATTTGGTATAATATAAATATTTTGTGCCATAATGTGAATATTTTCTGGTTAATCTGCGACATAAGCAGAAAATATTCACATTTAACAGGTTGAAAATGCAGAAAACTCCCAAACCGAGGATTCATTTAGTAATGATTAATAATCTTTGCAGCCCAAGTTCATAGCTTCATGATGTTTTAAAAGCAGATCAAATGACACTCAAACATTTGATCACAGATTAATTCTCGGTGTGTTGATTGTGTGTTACTCATATATTCTTTAGGCGTTTGACTGCGAAACATGACATTTTAAGGAGGTGACCTTGTTTCCACATGATAATCAATGGACTTATGAAAGTAGTTGTGGTTTATTTCAAACATGCAAACAATATATAAATGAAATGAGCAACAATAACAAAATAATAATACAAATAGTGGTCAATCAGAGACGACCTGAGATAAGAAAACAACACATCGATTTAATTTACATATCTGAAAAGTGGTGGGAAAAGGTGCAATTGGTTTAATCCCACCCCTTCTCCATGAAGTATAAACAACAATTATATTTATCTTTCCTCTGGTTCGTCCATCAAATGCTCGTCGCAAACCGATAAACAGTAACTTCTTGTAGTGCACACCCTTAGAATTTCGAAATGCCTTGAATTATAACCCCCTTTCCCTTTTTTAGTGAATAATTTCTGTCAGATTATTAACAATTTTGATTTCGGATTTTTTTGAAATTGATTGAAATATATTTGAAATATCTGTTCTCTTGACTTGGAAGAAAAAAAACTAACAAACCAGCATGTAGGAAGTGTCATGCAACTTTTTAATAAATGGCACTTTTTCTTTTTTATACTAAACAGTCAATTGATCCGTCAAATTATAGTATATAATATAATAGTATATAAGTAAACCAAGCCATGAAGAAAGTAAGTTGGTTCAAGTCCAGCCATGAAGATCAGAACTGACTCAAACAAAACATTTAGTTTTGGTCTGATTTCTCATGATGACACACACAACAGCAGACATAGTGTAACTCCATTACAAAATAGTGGAAGTAAAGTCGAATTGATTTCGCTTGCGGCTGATTCACCTGACGTTATAATTAAGAGTGAGCAGCAGGTTTGTTGTTGTTGCATGTAGAGCAGAGAGCTCTGACTCCCCGGTTAGTCATGTCCCAATTATTTCCTGAGGCAGAGGACGACGAAACATCCGTCTGTCAGACACGCGTATATCATCACACCTGTAACACAGACACTCTTGTTCAGTCATAGCTGCACAGGCGTGAATCACACGTACCCATACGCAACCCTCATCAGTGAATGAGGAAAAGGTGTTTCACTTTGTCTTAACTAATACAGATAAAAAGTGAGAGTTTTTTGTTTCTTTTGTCACCTTGAGCCCTTAAAGCACAGCTCTATTTTCTTTTATCACAGTTTCTGACCAGGGCTCTGTCCTGATTTAATTTAACAACTAACAAATGCCTTGCTGAGCTGCTGTCAGATTACGTCTCTGTATGTTAATGACCTCTCGAGTCATTATCCTCACTAGCTGCTTTCCCAAGAATCAGCGCCTTAAGAAGAGGCCGTCTTGATTTCTGTTCCTGGAACGCCAGTAAACCTGATGAGAGACGGCATTTTACTTTAGATCCACACATAAAATAATGATTGTGAGTGTTTTGTTGACCTGAGCGATGCGATTGTTATTGTTCAGTCTGGAATCTTCTGGTCATGTGCTTCAGTTACTCTCTTCTCATAAATCACTGAACGGACAAACTAATGTCACAAGTACCATTATGATAGCGGTGGATCAGGGGGAGACTCTCCTCAAGCATAATTATTTACTTTGAACTTTGCTGTTGGCTGCTTTGATCATTCAGGTTTTTTTTCATAGAGGGACAGAGCAGGAATGATGAAAGTTATACTGAGCATATTTTTAGAAAATAGACTGAGGAGATCTCAAGCATAGCGTGAACTCTTCTAGTTTTCTTACTTCAGCTGCCTTTTCTGGTCTGGCAATGCATTTCAGAGATTGCTTCTAGTTGTAAATGTACGTTTAAAGCTGCAGTGCTTAACTTTCTGTTCTTGTTCATCTGTTTGGTCTTTGTGAACAGAAACAATGTTATTTGTATGCTGCATCTCTTTACCTGACAACAGGTTCCATCAAGCAAACACTTTCAACCTGACCTGAGAGAAAAGGTAGCCTTGTTTCCACTCGGGGTGGGGTGGAAAAATGGTACGGTCCGGGTGGACCTAGATTGGCTCCACTCACGACAGTCAGCTGATTGGCCGATGTTTCTTCAACGCCCACAGTCTATTCTCATACAAAGCTTCACGTCTTTTTGAGGCAAACAGCCACAAACCGAGCAAGAAGAAAGAGCTGCTGGATGTCCTCCATTGTAGCCTGTTGTGTTGTTTGTTGTGCATTCATTGTCATGCTACGTATCTCGCTGATGTGGCACAGCCCACGCCCTGCCCACCAAGTAAAGGTACTGTTCTCAGTCGAAATGCAAGCCTGACCCAGGGCTTTACCTTTCCAAAATGTACCATACTGTACTGTACCATGATGGAAACACAGCATTTTTGTGTATACACTGGCAACGCAGGGGCGGGCGGCCATTTATACCACCAAACTACTACTGCAGTAGAATTCACATTCTTTGAAAATGTCACCGGGTGATTCGAACACCGGTTCTACTGATAAACTCCGAGACGAAGAGAGTCGCTCGGTGCTTAATCGGCATTGTGTGAACTTTGACGATGCCTTGAATCCCATGGGCATGTCTTTTATATTTAAAAGTTACGCAACACAGTTAATTGTTATCAGACATATCAAGCTCGTCTGAATCTCCCTGTGCAGCCTGTGCTCTGCAGGAACTTGCCTCCAAATTGCTGTTATTGTCCACAGAGAGTCTGCAGTGTCATGCAGACACAGGAATGTATGGGTTTTATCGTCACGTGATGCTGAGAACTGTGAAACCCGGCTTCAGAAAAAGTCTTGCCTCCTCTTTACTGGATCCGTGGATCTGAGCGGCGTCCACGTCGCTTCCCTCCCTCAGATGTGACCACCAGCTATAAAGTCACCAAAATATCCCACATTTCCTCTGACAGTTGTGGTGACTTGAGTGTCAGGATTTTCCACATGGTGAACTTTTGTTTCAAAGGGAACAAACGTGTTGTTGAGAGGAGAAGTTCATGTGGAACTGCAACTTGTGTCTTTTCAGTTGAACTAAAACGCAACACAACTCAGAGAAGCTGCTTTAAAACAGTTAGACGGAAGACACCAACTCCAAGTCTCTGTTGAGCTTAATGAACTAAACAGTCAGAAGGTCATATGGCGGCCTCTCTAACGCCACTAATCCTGTCCCTTCACTTCTATTCAAAGCCCAGGCTGTGCTTTCTATTGCTCATTTAATCCCCTTCCATGGCAACCGGGAAAAGCATTTTCCTTTCTCAAGGGCCACCACAATAATTTAAATATCCACAAACATAATCAGTTGGTGTCCCAGTTTCTTTGGGAGAGGAGCTGAGAGGACATTTTCTGTGGGTCAATCTCAAGATTTGTGGACTCGCATGGAAAAAAAAAAAGAAAAAACAAACTTCTGCTGAAGCCAGTCTGAGAAAACTTCTTCCCTACAAAACCACCCCTGCCACTGTCACTTAAAAACAGATCTTTATCAGATGATTGCCTGTTCCCAGGGTGATGATTATCAGTTATATCACCACTGAATCTGCTGTGTGGCCATTGTTTCCTGTGTGTCAATGTGTCAAACCTGCAGGACGAGCCAGATCTACAGGTGCCTGCTGCTGCTGCTGCTGCAGGGGGGTGGAGTGGCTCAGTGGTTAAGACCGGTACCCTATGTGCGAAAAACATCATGGTCGCAATGGTCGCAAGTTCGATTCCACCCCTCGCTGATTGTACTCAATTCCATTGTAAGTCGCTTTGGATAAAAGCGTCTGCTAAATGACATGTAATGTAATGTAATGCTGCTGCTGCTGCTGCTGCACTTGTACACCTGCTGACTCAGCTAAATGTGAGGTTTGACTGTAGCATCTGTCAGTCCCTCCGTCCCGTCCCTTCTAATTATCTCTGCAACCCTCCAGCTGCTGTGCGTCAATGGAAGAATGCAGGAGGAGTTGACTTTTTACAGTGTTGACTGTAGAGCTGCAGCTAACCATTATTTTTATAATAATATTTTTAATCAAGTACTTGTTTGGTCTGTAGAAGTTTGAAAAATGATGTTGGTTGGTGTTTGCCAAACCTGGAAATGATGTTCTTGAGTGTCTTGTTTTGTCCACAAACTAAAATGATTCAGTTTTAATGACTTCTTTGTTTTATTGAGCAAAAAAAAAAACAGATAATAGTTCCATTTATGAAGTAGGGATGGCACGATGCCACTTTTTGGTGTCCAATATCACAAAATCGAGTATGTACCTATATTGGTCAATACGGCCATTTTAGACCTTTTTAAACTAAGAAACTGTTTAAGTAACTGTGTAACTAATGTTCTTCTCCCATAAAGAAGAAATAAATAGCCAACAAAATGCTGTTGCTGATGAAGATTATTTGTTCAACATCGGACCAATAACTATACTGAGTATCGTATCGGCTCATCCCTATAAAGAAGCTGAAAAATCAGAAAGCTTGTTTTAATTATTGAAAAAACATTCAAGTCAATTGATCAATGATCCAAATAGCTGACCATTTAGTTATCAATTAAGTCTATTAAGGTTAAGACTGTCAATATTATCTGTCTCTGCTGTCTCTGTCATGAAAGAGTTTGTTTTGAATGGTCAGGACTGCACGGACACTTTTACAAGTGCCTGTCGGGCTGATTTCACATGCTGGTTTTCTCACGTAACCGTTTTTTTAACTGGTCCTGCGAGCCATGTGACTTCTTTTCTCCCCGGTGAGCAAGGGAAGCATTCACACAGGTTTAACATAGGGCAGTTTTCACTCTTTGGTCCAACTGTGGTGATATATGGGGCCCTCGGGGCTTCTTTTTATGGCTCTCTGGACTCTTTGTCCGCTGACAAGGGTCCAACGGTTACAGTTGGAGAGGAAGAACAGATTTGTTTTCTATTCTCTCTGTGCAGTCCCCAGGTTCTCTTTACCCCCCCAGAGGCGCAGTCCTAAATGTCAGCCTCATCATCAAGAAGAAATAAATTGGAAAAGTTATGTTACATTATGTAAGTGCTGTGTGGGAGGTTTTGAGATACTTTTATTGGTGTTTTTCTTTGGTCTGCTACTCGCACACCGGAGCAGAATTTGTTTTGATATGGGTCACATTTTGTTATTTTATGGTCCAGTGTGTAAGATTGAGCTGCAGTTATTTCCATTTGGCAGAAATGGAACATTATAAAATATTTATATTGTTTTTCTGGGTGTACACCTGAATGTATAATCACCCTCATGTGGAGGATGAAATGGTAGACAATGAATGAATGAAAGCTGCAATGCATAGCATTTGGTGAGGTTATTATTTGCCTTCTGTTTGGTCTTTATGAACAAAAATTATGGAACATTATTTATATGCTTTTGCGTCCTTTATCTAAAAATGGGCTCTGTAAAGCAATACTATCAGACCTGACTGAGGGAGTGTTTGTTAAAATGATATAAAGTATATCACGATAGAATCTTTCCTCGATATAAAGACGAGATACACTTCATATGACTTCGATGGAACTAATTTCATCCACGTTTTTGACAGATAACCCAAACAGCCAATGATGTGGCTGGGACAGCTGCAGCAAGTGATATTGAAGGATATATATAAAAAAAAAGCATACTGTATATTTTAAGATTTTTTCTGTATCACCCAGCCCTAGTTGCAAGAAACATTAATGCAATCAAACTGCTAAAAGACCAGCAGCAGAATTTGATCTGTGACGTTTTGTGGACGTTTTCCGGCGACAGTAGCTCAGTGCTACTCAGTGCAACTTGAAGGTTGTGGGCTCCGCTTGTCTACGTGCCGATGTGTCCTTGGGTAAGACCCTTGAAAGTGTGAGTGAATGGGTGTGAAGGGTAAAACTGTAGCATAAAGCAGCTTTGAGTGGTCATCAAGACTAGAAAAGCTCTATATAAATACAAACCACATACAGAGAAACACGGATGAGCTTAATACACGTTGTGTGCACTCGTTTGGCAAAGGTTTCAATGTAATGGACGTTTATTTTATACTTTAAAATAAAATAAATTGAAATGACAAGAGTTATCAAATAAGCTTCACATTTGACTGCAGTGTGTTCTGAGGAGCGGAGGATACAAGCTGTTGCATGCAGCAAATCTTCCCCTTTGAATACAGCTCTCCCAACTCCTTGCTGTAAAGACATGCAGAGAAAGAAGAAGAAAAGGGTCTTTTAAGTGTTTTATGCCTCTGACCGTTAATGACACCTGGTACTTTGGTAGTTTGTGCTGGCAGTTGGTGCCTTTGACCTCAATTGCTGTTTACAGGGTGTTTTTCTGGGTCTATCGAGTGGATTTTTTTTTTTTTGAGACTCCAAACTACTAGCACACAGTTCAAAGTGTGTGCACACCTGATTTATTTTTCTTTCTTGTTCGGCCTGTCATCATTCTCGCAGGAATTTATTCTCTCATTATGTCCACAAAAGCATTTCCCGTATGAATATGTTTCAGAGATGACAGTGGGGGAGAAAATGGAGAAATGTTCAATGTTCAGAGCAGCTTTTCCTCTCTGAAGTGACAGCGCCTGACTTATCTCCACAGTTGCAGTGACAGGCCGGAGCCCATCAAGATCAGTTCAGTTTGCTGAATGCAGACTTTAGCCTCTGAAGACCCAAATACGCATGGGAGCAAAGAGATAAGAAGGCACTTGTTTGTACGATAAAATAGGAAATTTGTTGCTGGATAGTGCTATAAATAGCCGGTTGTTCCACAAGGGTATTTCTGGTCTATGGCCTTTAGTAGGTTGTTGCTGTGGAACAAAAAAAATCATCACAAATTCGGATGTATTTTAGTTTTTGTATAAAGTTGAAATTGAGTTCAGTGTGTTGCATTTTCCCTTACTGAAGTGTACACTTTTTTTTTTTAGAAACACGAGCTGGTGTTTGACAATGAGGAGCAGTACTTTATAATTATTGCAGGAGATATACGAGGCAGTGTCCTGTCATTTTAAACTTAACAGTGAGTTAGAGAAAGCCTGTGTCAGTGTGGTAATGTGATTACATTCTCTTGAATTAACAGTTTGTCACTGTGCATCAGCTTGTGTGCCACGGTGTAAACATCTGCTCATGCGGCTCATCTGCGAGTTCTGCTGTGACGCAGGGTCACGCGATAGAGCCAAAAATGGTTATCTATATAATATGTTCTGATCAGTACATATTGAAAATAAGCGTCAGATACTGAAAAATAGATTTTTGTACTTGACTGACGGTCGAAGAATCTAGTTAATTGTGTCTTCATGGACAGAAATGGGATGTTTACCTCAGTGTGTGTGTTTTGTGCAATGCATACAATATGTTGCTTATTTGTTAAGATAACTAGATGCAAAATGCATTTAGTTTATCATAAAATATAAAACAAATGTGTGCAGTATTATTGTACATGTCTCTCAGCATCAGCTGGACTGCTGTCTGTGCAGTACAGACTCAGTCAATTAATACACAATATTCTCGGTTGATAAATGGATTTGTTAAGTGACAATTGAATCACTTTGCCCTCTGAGCTGCTCTGGTCTTTACGACTGTCTGCACTGCTAAGTGATCCAGCAGACAGGGTTTCTGTCCGTGATCTCCATCTGTCTGGATCATGTCTCCAAATGGAAAAGGTCTGGATAAGGGATTTTAGAGGTGTGGCTTTTTTCTGTCTCCCTCCTCTGTCTTCTTTACCCCCACCAGGCGTCTCTGTTACAATCCTGGCTTTAGATGTTTAGTGCTCTTTACTGTCATGTCCTCATATACAAGCAAACCCTTTTCTGTGTTTTTTTTCCCCTCATCAAACCAAAATAAATGGAAGATCGGTGAAGATTCTTTGTTGTTTACTTGTGTTGTCACTGAGATGATACTAAAAGGGCGTCTATTTTCACCTGTTTGCTTTGCCCAAACATTCAACTTGTTTTTGCAGTACCATACAACAGGCTGATGTGTCTTTCACACAGGAAATACCATATAGCATTCTGCAGGGTCATAAAACATGTGGGTTTTCTGCCAAATAACATGCTAAATTACACCTTTTAAAAAAAAAATAAATTTTTTTTATATATATATATATATATATATATATATATATATATATATATATATATATATATATATATATATATATACACTGCCCCACGTCAGAGAAATGTAAAAACACTATAGTTTCAGCTTTTTCTATAGCAACTCCCTCAGGAAAGTGTAATTTCCTGAGATCCACGAGAAATCACCAAGCGGATGTTGATGTTTTTCTTTCCAGCTCACTGTTGTTAATGTTATGGCATTCTTCAGATATACACAGCTGATCTGTTCAAATTTGTTTGCTTTGTGTGTCTGTCAGCGCATGACTCACTCTCCCATTGTCATAGTTGCTGTGGGTTTTCGGAGTCAGTGTGGCTGGCTCTCATGGATCCATTAGAACAAACTGTTTGGACTCTGCAGCCACCCAAAGTACTTTCACCCTTCTCCTGTTTCCTCCTTGGGGAGGTTCCGGTCACCACCTCAGTCGTAGCTCATTAAATAAGAAGCTGGTGATGCAGGGATTCAGTTTGACCATTAATAATGTCTCATATTTGGTACCTGCTCACAGGTAAAGGCCAACTAAGGTGCAGAATCCAATCTTTCTTATGTCTTTATTTATGAAATGTCCACCTTTCTTCATCAGATTAATCTGTAAATAAGGTTAAATAAATAGACCCAGCTCTCTGGCTTTTTAATCTAATAATTCAGGATTGGCTGCTGAGATTTTACACATCTCTGTGTTAAAGAACCCTTTAGCAACCAAAGACATTTGAGAACATCATCATTTTGAGGTTTGGGAAACACTGATCAACATTTTCATTTTACAGACCAAACAACTCATCAATCAATCAAGAATATGATTAACAGATTTACTCGTTATGAAACTAATCATTAGTTACAGTCCTGCGGCTGAAAAGACATTGAGTTATAGATTTTTTTCTTTAGCAGTCAGCAAAACTCAAACTGAAACAAACGTTGTCAATGAATCCCCAACAATTTAATCACGTACTGTAAGTGGGCAGGTACGTGATTAAAATCAGGTTGTAGACAGCTTTGTGTCTCTGTTGGATGACGTAAAACTGATGAGGCTGGCAACACAGTAACTGACCTGGATACCTCTCTGTGACCTGACCTGCAGAGTGTGACATAAACGGAACCAAAATGTCTCACTGAGGCAGTTTAATGAAGGAGAATTTGTATCAATGTAGATGATTTAGGTTTGTTTTTTCATGTACACTGATGTATATCAAAAGTGGCATAGATAAGAAATCATGTCAAAACCTGGCACAAAACTGAGCACCCAGTATTTAGCACTTCAGATTATTGAGCACGAGTTGGCACGTGGCGTTCACTGCACTAATGTAAACCTTTGTACTATAAGCTTACGTTGCTAATATGCTCGACATGTCCACCAGTGCATCATTACAGTTCTATCTAACGTTTTTTTGAAGCCTGTACCCCCCTCTGACCCACATGCATTCCTTCAGTCTGTCTGCTCTTTATGCCTGCTACCTCAAGTGTAAAGGGGCACACTGTTCTCCCTGGTCTGCTTTGGGCCTTTGTCCTTCCATCCATTTATATAAGTAAAGATTTAGCTTTCCTACACGTGGAGCTGCAGTTGGAGAGCACGTTGCCACATGTACACTAATCCCTCCCCCTCACTCAATGCTTTCTTGTATATTTCACTGAAACTCTCATCTTTTCTTGATCCCAGACAATGAAAGCTTACTGTAGGCTGTAACACGATGAGATTTAACCTGGGCTCCTGGTTCATTTCTTTGTTTATTTTTTTTGTGTGTGCAGAGAGGTAACTGAAACTCTCTCCATTGAAAAACTGCTAGTCCCATGCCTTGCAGGGCTCTCGTGTATCCCAGTTTTAATTTTTCGGTGGGTGTGGTGCATGAGCTGGTCCAATATATGCAGAATTTTATTTCCTCAGGTGTTGAGAAATGATTTATAGGCGTCTCCCGGATTCAAATTGGAGTTTTCCCCAAAGGAATACACTAAAGTCTTCAGTCGATCAAAGTTTTTTGTTTGTGTCTGTCTGTGCTAGTCCAGCTTTCTCAATGGCAGCTGGTAATCCACTTCAGCTCTACTGCATGGCGTGTCCCAAGTGTCCTTATAAGGGCAAACTCGCTTGTCGGCTCAATACAATGAGTTTAAAGCACTGATCTGATTCCGACTGGATGCACTTTAACCTCATCCTGCTCTGGAACTAATTACCACTGCCTCTTGTTTCATGCTTGGCAACTCACTCATACCAATGCACGTGAATGCACAAGTATGCACACAATCCGCATTTCTCACTGTATATCTAACCCCATGATGTGTCTTTAAATTATCTCAAAGTGTCAAAAAAGACAAAAGTGTGAACTACAAAGGTGATAAACAACACACACACTCTCATTGGGAGTCAAAAGGTCAGGATTTGGTCTAAGGGGTCATGTGCTTTCAGGGCGTGTGTGTGTGTGTCAGAGCTAGGGAGGGGTAACAGTGCCTTTAACACACCAGGCTGTGAAGTTTGACCTGACCTTTGCAAACCACATAACAATATAATGACAGAGTAACAAATATAAGGCTAGGTATTTGTAATGTTTGCACTATTCTTGTTACAACCCTCAGTTTTTTGGGGGGGACCAAATAACCTTCCCATTCTTAGAAATTAGAATTTCCACATGGGCTATTATTAGAAATTATGTTTCATAAGAAAATCATTTTGTTTGTTATTTAAAAAAAAAAGAAAAGAAAAAAAGCTAATTTCCTTAAATGTTGAATGTCTAAATATAAATAGTACAAGGAAGGAAAATAAACTTAAAAATCTTATTATGGTGTTACAGGCTAAATGATTTAGATTAGAGATGCATGATTTGGTTAAAAAAAGCTCTTGTGATTGAACAAACAAGTACTTTGAAATGGATTTTTAGATCTCGACATAAAAAAACATCTACACAAACTTCAGACTTTGTACAGTATTGTTTTCAAAATAGTAGTATCTTATGAAGTCAGATTTCTTTTTGCAAGTGGGAAGTCTTGGCCCAACACCCATAAACACACCTATAATTAAATAAACATTTTAAGCCTCCAGGCTGTCTTTCAGCAGTCTCTTTATTGCCCAGGATGTTCACTGTCATGTAATTATCATACTTTTCTTTGTTCCGTTTAAGGTGCTGATACAAATTTATATCCAAAATATCAGTATACGACTGAGCTAGGTTTGTTTTTTTGTCATCAATTCAGCATCAGTCTGCTTGTCGACATGCGTTTCTGTCTGGTGTGGGACACTGGATGCTCATTTGACCACTGCACACGCTTTACTGCCCAAAAACTGATGGGTCATTTCTTCCCTGATGTCCGTAGATAATGAGCCGACTGAACGCAGACAGAGAATAGCTTGTTGCATTCGCACATGCACAATTCTATTTGATTAGACGATGGCCTTGAGTGGTTACATCATCACATTTTAATTTGATTAACTGTGTGGCACTGATTTGAATCCAGTTATACTTGATTAAAGAATCTGGTTAAGCATTTAGCTGGAAACGGTTACACTTTCAACATTTTGCTGTACGCTGAGGTCACATTTCAGTGGTACAAAAACAAAAAAAAAAACAGTCTAATCAAACATATAATACTCAAAATATCTACATTAAAATATCTGAAACCGAAAAGTCTAATGTTATATATTTTGTTGAGCCAACAAGTTTCCAACATTCTAAACCCATAGAAATGTAATGTTTATTCAAGACATCATTTCTTAATAACGTCATCTGCTATAACTTTTGCGGCAAACCTCCTATGGAACATCGGAGCGAAGAAGGAGATATTTATTACCACTAAGTAATATGTGTGTTTTTAAATTTTTTTTTTCCATTTTGTTGTGTGTATTTGTCAACAATGGATCATACGGACTCATTTGTGTTTGCTGTACATTCTGCTGCTAAATTTCTCCCTGTAAAATGCAAACACACAAGGGAGTCAAATGAGACAACAATTCCTATGATCCCACACTGCTTCCAAACATCATCAAAGTATGTCTTGTTTTGATTGAGAGACCCTTATCAGCAACAAACCGCTTCAAAAAAAGTCTTCAAACAAGCAGCAAAGAGGCCTGAAACCAAGACAAATCTGAGCTTGTACAGCGTTTTGTTATTTTATTTGCACACTACTTGAGCCGAGTGCTCAGTCTTATTTCACTCCCACTGATTTAACATAATCGTATTACAGCACTGCGACCACAGGTAGAGCTGTGCAAGTTCACCTCAATTATGGATGGCAGACCAACCTAAATAGAGGCTCAGTATATGTTTGACCACCTGAGAAACTTTGATTTGGCACCATATTTGACCACCTCTGATGCCGTGTCCCTGTGAGGCTGCGGCAGAGCAAATTTAGCAGAAATCTGTGCATGGTAGATGAGTTCAGACAGACTTGCTGTCCTCAGAAGGGTGTCACCAGCTGCTCGGGATTACTGCTAAACCCACAAACACTCTCTAATTGATGGTGATTGATTGAGCTGCTGCTGCAGTCAAATGTCTTTGGATAGGTTTGTGGTTTTGATTCTGTGGAAAAGCTGCTGATTGGCAGGAAGTGAGTCACAGTGACCAGGGTGCACACAGTACATGCCTTTGCAGGCCCTGGTTGTGATTCATGCAAACACTGTCTTTGTATGTTGATCTTTATCACAGTGTAATTTCTTCTAAATACATTAAGTAGGGATGAGCCAATATAATACTCGGTATCAGTGTCATTCTGATGTCAAAATCCCTTGATGGATGTCAGGAGGAGAAAAGTAAAATCAAACGTCACGTAAATGCTTTTAATAAACATGGGCAATAAGAGATATGTCTGCCACCATCTGTCATGTGACGGGATGTGAGTTAAGGCAGAAAATATCTTGTTTTTTAAAATGGCTGGTGGTAAATTTATCGGCACAAATGTATTAACACCTGAGTTAAAAATGGATGACAGACTGTATCGGACTAATATCGGTTTTGGTAGAACTGCAGGGTTGTGATATTGGTAATGTATTAAGCTATGTTTCTACAGTACAGTACCTTTATTTTTTTCGCATTTCCATCAGGAATAGTACTAAAATAACCAGCCCCGAGCATTCTATTCTATGGTACCCTTCCCTTGCGGTACCAGAGTACAATGGTATTGTACAGTTATACTGATTGGATGACAGAAAAAAGTTACTCCCTTGCGATTGGTGTAAATATCCCCTGGAAGTCGAGACACACACCCGCAGTCTATTCTCATACAAGTTTTGACATCTTGTTGAGACAAAGCTGCTTGATGTCCTCCATTGTTGTCTGCTGTGTTGAGTTTGATGGCACAGCCCACACCCAGCTACCAATTAAAGGTCCTGTTTTCAGTCGGAACACAAGCCTGACTCTGGGCTTTACCATTCCAAATCGTACCGTACTGTACCATGATGGCAACTGGGCCTGATCTTAAAATATCTAATTGCAACAATATTGACTGGAATTGCGATATGATCCGCAATATATCATTATTCACATTTTCATTCAAAAAATATATTTAAAATGATTAATGTGTGAAATTTGTGCGTATCTGTGAGGAACAAAACATGTTCTCTTCAGTCTGTTGCACAAGATGTTTCAACATCAATAGTTTATGTAAAATAATATTTTGAGATGCATTTTGGCTTTAAAAGATATTGCGCCTCCTGTTATTTGAATGACTGTAGTAGACTGTGTTGCGATTCATTTCGATTAATTGTTCAGCTCTAATGGAAACACAACCATTAACCATCCTTATCATTAAGTCATTAAGTGCATTTGAGAAAAGGAACACCCATCACTGTGACTGCCCTAGTTTCTACAGCACTGCCTTTTCTCTCTTCACCCTGTCAATCACATCCATATCTCAGTGGCTGTGTCATGTGACTCCACAGAAGCCCTACAGGTGTGAAGGTGACGGTTCTGGAGTATGACGTCAGCCCTGCAGTCACTCAGGGTGCTGACGGCTTGCAGAAGTCTGAGTGACTGCATGTTCTCTGTACAACATTTGTGTGTGTGTCCGTGTCCGTGTGTGTCCGTGTCCGTGTCCGACCTGTTCTCTGACTCATGCGTCAGTTAACAGTAGCAGCAGCACTGCGTGAAAGGCTTTCTGTCTGTGTGTGTGTAACGGCTGCTCTCTGGGTCACAGTGTTGTTATTTTAGAGACACGGTGACGGTTGGATACCCAGAGGTCTGTGCGCTGGTTTGAAAAATGCCTCTGTGAATGGTCCGAGGTGTAAGGTGCTGTCACTGAGTAACTACTCTGCTCCCACCCTCCTCCTCCTCCTGTTCTAGCACAATCCACTCACTGTAAAGGCAACTGTCATGTTTCTGGACCCGTGTGTGTGTTTCCATATCTGGCTCTTTAACAGTTATTCTGTTTTCTTTGGCAGGCGGCCAAGTTTGAGGTGTGGTTTTATTTGCTTGGGTTGCACCCACTCGTTGCTTTCCTGTAGAGTTATTGACCATTCCTTTTTAAATCTTTTTTTTTTTTTTCCTTTCTTTTTTCGAAAAGACGGTTGCCACAGCTGGCCTCGTGCCTGCTGGATTTGGCCCGTTAAATTTAGTGAATAAATGCTGGGATACAATCCAGACTTAAATCTCTGATTGGTTCATTCAAAAAACAAAAACACAACTGAACATCTTGTCAGCATCAAGGTGGATTTGTTTTGTTTGAACAGGTAAAAGTGCTGACGTGCGCATGCACACTGTCTGCCTCTTATCACCACCATCATGACTTTAATTCCCCTCAGTCTGCTTGTTTTTGAAAAGATTAGTGAAACAGATCTGGACAGTTCTGACGTCGATCACATGCTCCAAGTTTGGGAATTTTTGCCTTTTCTGAGCGTTTTCTTTTGTCACTTTGTTTTATGTTTTAAACTGATCTTTGCTGAGCACATAGTAGGGAAACGTAGCCTGGTATTAAATTCTAATAAACAGTTGTGTTTTTTTGAGTCAAGGCCCAGGCTTGAGGCTAATAATGTATAAATAGATAAATCACTCAAGTCTTAAACCTTGGCAGCACACAGGCTGTATTATAATCACATCATGACATTCATTCGGCAGTGAACTTGACAGTGTGGTAACAGAGGGCTCCCTTGGGTGTTTGGTTAGTGTGTGTGTGTGTGTGTGTATGTATGTGAGACAGAGAAAGACACTCTGGGCTGTTAAGACACAAAAAAGTGAGCAAGTGCTTTCTCATATCCTCTCTTCCTCTTAATTTTCTGGCTTTACAATCAAAAACCTGACACTGTTCCTGTTCCTTTAGAGCACTGCATCATCTCACTGCTGTGTTGGACCCAAACCCTTTTCCTGATTTCACTACCATCTCTTTTCCCTGTGAGTCAGCAGGAATGTGAGGAATGACCTGTGCAAGGCTTTTCCCACCCAGATCTCATCTGTCCATTTTTAGGCATACCCGTCCAGCTTCTCATTCACTTCCCTCCTTGTTTCTTTTTGTCTTCTAACCACGTTACCCTCCCCTCCTATACCCCCGCCCCTCTGTCTTTGTGCTTTTTCTGAGCACTCTCTCCTCGCTCATTCTTTTTAGTCAGCTCAGCGCTTTACATTTACACAAATTACAGTACATAGAAGAGCTCCTCTGAGCCAGTGCAGTGCGGGCTGCATATTTTTGTCAAACCACAGCAAGACTTAAAAACCACTGGCCCTCCTCATCTCTTGTGAGACCCCCCCCCTTCTCTGTCTCCTCCTCATCCTCTGGGCCCAGCAGGGGGAGCACATCAACCCCTTTTCAACCCATCAGGGAGTAAAACTTAGCTTAGCAACCACATCCATCTCTTTTAAGTAGAAGTCAGTGGGGATGCAAAGATTTGTGTCTTAACTCTGCAGGCTTTAACTGGTGTCTTTGAGCGGGAGGTTTATAAGAAAAGAGCTGTTCATCTCTGCATGTGTTGACAGGTTCCTGCTGTCCACCAAAAGAGAGATCTGTCTCCCATTTGACAGCGGAGGACTCTCTCTACCCTCCCGTGCTGTTAACATGAAAGACTTTAAGAAGTACACCTTAAAAACTTGTCTTTTCCTTTACAAATAAATCCTTTAACTTGTAGCCACTCAGAGCGAAGTGTGGCTCAGTGAGTGAGCCACTTAAATATCGGGGTCTCTAGGGCCTCCTGTAGTCTAGTTACTGTTTAGCCAGGGTGAAATACAGCCAGAGACGAGAGGACACCTGGGTGATAAGTTGACCTGAGAGCTGAACACGATTACGTCTTACAGTTGAGCACCAGCTGTTGGCGCGCCTGTTTCTCATCCATGCTCAGGTGGTCCTGTCTTTTCACATTAGTGAAGTCCGAGGACTTGTCATCACCTGTATATAAGGCACTCCATTTGCTCTGCTGACCCCGTAACTCAGATTTAAAAGTCAGTCAGGGTGGTTTCGTTCAACTTTGTGAGGATGATACCCACATTAAAAAAATATGACATGTGCTTAACTTTTCTTTTCTTCAGCACACTGTCAAATTCTTTCTCTGACAACCAGCCATTGTGTGTCTATAAAAAAAGATGCAGTTTTCTGATTGTTGAACAAATTCTCTTTTGTGATGCATCAGGATTTCACTAGCACCGTGTCAGCTTTTGCAAGTAAAGTTCACAGAGGTCATCTGTACACAGGCTCCTCTTGTACTCATATTTACTATTCATCTAAATAGGAACACAATTTCCAAAATTGACAATCGTGTTCATGGAGAAAACCTGAAGCTAGTGACTGAGATCGTTAATTACTCAAGGAAATGTCTACTGCCATTATAAATCAAGTCAGACTTTCATTCAAATTGAGTTTTTTTTTTTTTTTTAAAGCTTCCTGGTGGCTAACTGCTACTTCTGGCTTACTACCTGAACTTCATCCATCCATCTATTTTTATTCACAGTCTATACTTTTAGGCGGATTGACTGAAAGTCTGACCCTAGTGTCCTTGTTTTGCAGGGTTAATGACAGAGGTTCAAGACTCGGTGTCTAAAAGAATTCAGGGCTACAACTTGTGTTTTGACCCAAGAACCCTGCAGTTCTGCTCACTGACTGCACTGTACTTACACAGAGAACAATCCTGGCTGTCACCCTTTCGAAGCAGATTATTATATAAGTCCTCACCAAGCTTCTGTGGTGCATTGCACGTACTCATGGATGCAAATTTGAATGCAACAGGTGGCTCATATTAGCAAGTCAAATGTTTGGCCTTCTCTGTAGCGTCCTGCATGTGTAAACACATGCCAAAATCCTCACGTTCTGTTTCTCTTTTTGTGTTGTGCATTCAGCTGGATGGAACCATAGATCTGGACGAGAGACGCCTCATCCGTTCAGCCATCCGGGACTTGAGGAGGAGGGAGATCGAGGACATGGAAGCTGCTCTGGCGAGCAAGAGATTTCGACCCACACGCCTCAAACAGCAGGAGGACAAGGAGAACCAGCACAGGTAAAACCACTCATTGACATAATGCATTCTCCAAAGACCCATTTCCATCCATTCCATAACACCAAGTCAAAAGATATGAAGAGGAACACAAAACTGATCTCTGCCTTCCCACATTTTGGCACTCTTCTCTTTGGATACCTGGCACAACAGTGCGACACCTCAAGCTGTGTTTACACCAAGAGCTACAGTGCAGTTGTAGTGTGTAGCAATACACAGTTGCCAAAGGTTTTAACAAAGAAAAACAATGTGAAACTGTCGCAGGCTGACATTATGCAGTGGAAAACACAAAAGCCTTGAAATTTCTTTGTTCAAATGCTCATCCATTTCAAAAAAATGACATGTTATTGTATTTCTTTTGAGCTGTAGCCTAAAAGTGACAATTCTGTCAAACAATGGACTGCATTGTGTCTCATTTCACCTTTTAAATGTTGGACCACTGTGCTAAGTACCTTAACAGAAAATTGCCAAAAAAAGTGAGATGGTACAGATCAGATATTTTGGTGCTTTTCACAGTGCTTGTATAGCACTTTTTTTTTCTTTTTAAAAACCGAGATAACAGAGTTATTATTATCATTATTAAATGAAAACAATGTATATGCACATGCATACACAGTCACAGACCTGACCCAATGACTACTACACAAGACTAGGTGAACTGGGGATACTGAGAATACACTTAAAAACCCAGATGCAACATTCCTCAATTCTGGTGGGAAAAAGTCTGGAAAGTTGGGTTCTGGAATCATCAGGGAGAGAAAACGGCAATTGCAGTAAATTTTCCATCTTGTTTTTACATTTTACATCACGTTTCATCGTCATGTCGTATGCTCCAGTCAGCATTTAGGTCAAGAGATTAAAAACATCAACGTTAGTCATTCTGTCTGTTTAACTACAAGTGCATTTATTTGCAAAATATAAGGAATACTTGGCTAGCCTGAGAAGTAGTTTACTACAAAATCACAGAGATTTAAATGGGAGGGGAGTTTAATCCTTTCGCGGTGTTTGTTTTCTTCTCTGTGGGCATGAAATCCTGATCTCTGGAGAATGGAACAGGTCATTTTAGACTCATTTTACAGGTGATGATTTAAGACTGGCACTCGTTCAAGTTTATGGGACGATCCCTAGCATCTGGTCTGGAACACTGTCAGGGGACGTTAACATGCAGCGTCTTTTGCATGAACAAATACATTCTTTTCAGTGGAGGCGTGCGTAAGACGCGCACACACACACAAAAGACCAACACTTTTGCAGCGTGCCTGTTCTTTTGGGAAAATCACTGTGCACTGATGTAAAAATATCAACTTTTTTGAATGCAGCAAACACTCTCAGGGCATTTTTTTGATACTTGACTCAAAAAAGTAGGTCAATCTGCTCTGTGACCACTCTGAATCATAATTTCTGAGTCATAATTTCAGTCAAAATAATTGTTATTATCCCTTAACAGACTTTTTTTGTTTTTTTTCTACACGTCTATCAAACTGCATTGTTGTGGTAAGGATAAAGATCCACTGGTAATCCACCATCTGTGTTTTTGGTTTTGTCTTTTTAGTTTAATGAGTGAATAAATTCAGTAAGGCTGCAGCAACTTCAGTCATCTATGCAGTGCCCAGGATTTAACAACAGTAGCACAAACCCATATGCGCCTTTTGTTAAAACCGCCTCTGGTTTCTTCCATGGATTTTTATATGCTGCATATAAACGGCTCCAATGCTCTTACACTATTGGATGTGCAGAGGATCCTCACACTTCTGCTGTCGTCTTTTTGTCACTGAATCTTATGAGGGCCAGTAGACGTGCTGCTTATCGTTTCCATCATCTTCTGCTCTCAGATAAGTTGTGTTACAATAATAAAGGCACCGTCTCACTGGAGCTGCTGGAGGAGGCATACCTGCTGTAGCAAATGCACGCACATGCACACATTAATACACACATGCACAAAGCCCATCTGAAAGTTGCATTACCCCGTGCCTCTCCTGTCCTGTGTTAGATTCCATTCTAACATGCCACACATCCTTTAATACCAATGGATGGAGGAATGCGAGGATAATGAGAACTGGATGAGGTTATCGGAGCCAAGAAATGAAAGGGTTGAATATGAGACAGTTCTAGAAAATGGAGGATGAGCGTAGCCATTTTTCGGCGCCTTGTGTCAAATCTTTAGTGTCTCAGAATCACTTTTTCCACACTTGGCTCAGGATTTTTCCCCTCTGACGGTTTTGCTCGCAGCCAAGAAAACTTTAGTGCCGCCCTGCAAAATGAAGCCCACAACCTGCCTTCTCATATTATAATATATATATAAGTATGAAGATAATTTCTTACTTGTCATTAGGTGATGGTCAACCATTTGAACCACTTTTCTGTCTCTGTCTCACAGGTCCGAATGTAGCGAAAACTTGGACACACTGTCACGAAAGCTCAAAACAGTCCAGGACATCGACGAGCTCACAAAAATGGTGAATTTCAATGCTGACCAAAATGATGAAACTATGTTGATACTGCTTGTCCGTTTGTGCCCTCAAACTCAAACTGTGTGTTTGCCTGAAGCTTCGTGCCGCCAGTGAATATGAGGAGAGGAAGTTGATTAGAGCTGCCATCCGACAAATCCGAGATGAGCAGCAACAAGGTGAGTCCTGCTGGAGTCGAGCTGTGTCTGCTGTGATATCACTATTGTCTGGGATTAAAGGAAAATGTCTTGATTTGGATGAGATACTTTAACGCACGTACAAGTCCTGGCAAAGGTCATTTATTTGACACACCGTCCAAACATTTGAAATAAGTATTCTCAATATGTTGTGACATTCTGGACAAAACTGCTAATCTTGGCACCAAACTTTTTTTTTTGAGGGGTAAATATACATTTTTCGCGATTGTGTAATGTGTGTATTACATTACAAAGAGATAGCAGACTGTTTGTGGTTGCCATAGTTTCTGTGGTAGATCTGTCTGTGATACGGGATCAGATAGTGCATGCCTTTCATTCCTGAGCCCTGTCTGGTTTGTATGAGGCCCCTGTCACTCTCAAGTGCCATTATATGGTTCATATAAACACAAAACAATTTGATCACCTTCTACACTGCCCAGCCTCTTTTTTTAAAAAGGACAGGTGCTTGTGCTTTAATTCTTGTCTATATTGCTGTGTTTTATAGTGTCTGTGGAGAAGGTTAAAGCCCCTGGATGCTGCCGGGATCGCGAGAGTGTGGAGCCCCAGTGCAGCATGGGAACTGAAGTAAGTACAGGAGAACTGTCTCTCATATCAGATGTGCAGTGTTGTCAGCTTCCATTTGCAAGAGTGAACTGAGCACCGACCAATTTGTGGGCACTGCATTTGTTTGCATGGCAACAGTGGCCGCTGAGGTTTCTCTGCTGCCACGATGAAGAATGTAGCAAACAACAACAAGCATTGTGACTTGAGTCACACACCATGTCATGAATGTGGCTAAACACACACACGCACATGCACGCGCGCATGCACACATATGGGTAGGCTGTCACAGGGAAAGGAATGTGTTTTTGTTTTTTTTTACATCCTTATTCAGGTTTGGCTAAGTATGAGGAGACAGATAAAATATACTGTCTGGTGTTTAGTGAAGGCAGTAAATAGTTTTTGACAGGAACGGCCTCTCAGCCACTGTCATTTTGCACACGTTTAACTTTTTGACACATCTACATGCTGAAATTAAACATTACTTTGTTCACTTATTTTATTTTATCATTTATTTCAAACAAGTTTAACATTTACAAATGCAATATATTTACATTTCCTTCTCGTCACATGTTTGAAAAGGAGTAGGCAGAATTATAAACATGTATGTTCCTAACCCGCACCTTTTACACACAACTCAATTCATCAACTACTTCATCCCATCACCAAATATTTAGACAATATTTTATACAATGTTCTCAGTATAACACAAGAATATTTCTGGCTTTAAACACAACCATTTTTCATTACCATCCTGGATTAAACTGTTCTCTTTTTTTTTTTGTATATTCTTTTAAACTGATTTATGTTTTTACTCTTTGCTTTAATTCATCTGTGTGACTGTTCCATAATTCAACCCCCGAGATTGAAACACACATACTTGTGAGTGGCTGTGTTTAATTGATGACTGACAAACAAAATGATTCAATGCTTTGATTGCATTTCTATAGCCCAAATATAATCTCTTATATTGAAATCCCTCTTTAGTTGTGGTCTAACTCTAGACTTCATTGTTCTCGGTTGTCACTCACAGCTGACTGAAAAGTTTGGAAACTACTGCTCTAGGAGATCAGAGTCCTGTGTCCCTTCAGACATTTTACTCCCACACAATTAAAAGAAAACATTGTGTCTGTCTGTTGAGATCTTAATGAGGCTCCCCTGTTTAAAATCAGCAGGCACAACTGATGAATGATGTATCCAACTGTCTGACCCGTCAGTTTTGGGGGAAAGACCTGCGCAGCTGTGCAGCCAGCTCACCGAGGTGCGCGGTTATGTCACGTGTCACACTCTCTGTCAACCAGTGTTTATTTGCACATTGTTGCTGTCCATGCAGTTTAACCAGAGGCTTAACCATGGCCTCAACTTTATCTTGCACAATGAATATGATTGCCAAAACTACCCTGTAATCCAAGATTAAGTTTGTTCAGGTGAGAGAAACATATCACCCAGTTAAGGCGTGTTAAAATCTCTTCATCATGTAAATACTCAGACAGTTAAAGAAAGTTATGGTCACTGAAGAAAATCTTGATTTTTCAGCTCAAAGAAACGTGTCAACATAGCCACACATTGGGCCAAGCAGATGGTGTAGTGGTTAGCACACTTGCTAAGAACACCCGGGTTCGCAACCCGGTCAGAACAAGGGCCTTTCTGCATGGAGTTTGCATGTTTTCCCCGTGTGTGCGTGGGTTTTCTCTGGGTTTTCCGGCTTCCTCCCACAGTCCAAAAACATGCAATATGGGGATTAGGTAAATTGGACACTCCAAATTGACCGTGAGTGTGAGAGTGGGTGGTTGTTTGTCTATGTATGTGGCCCTGCGATGGACTGGGAGCTGAGATTGGCACAGGACCCCCCGCGACGCTCATGTGGATAAAGCGGTATCCACATGGCTTCCCATTTCCCATTTCTGTGTGCCCCCATGTCACTTTGCATACCCCTGGAAATACAATTACCCCAGTTTGGGAATCACTGTGCTGGAGGATGAAGGGGAAACGGTGTTAACAGTAACGTTTCTCATTTTCAGCAGAACAGATTGAGTTATTCAGATTCAGCTGCAGCAACCATGTTGTGAGGAGGCGTGCCTCTTTGTGGGGAGCCTGTCAGATATTATCTTATCTGCTGTGTTTGATCATGTTTTTTGTCTTTTAAGGAATGCGCTGTCTCCAGTCGATGAGATCTCTGTGGAGGAGAAACAAAGCCCTTCCTTACTATATGAAGTCACCCCAGTTGTTACAAAGCATTCTGAGTGATGAAAGTTACTGTGCTGCAACTATGCTCTGAAGGAAAATACTATCACTCATTTTATCAGTTGTTCAGTTGTGGTGGTTCATGTGCAGTGATATAAAAGGGGGAGCAATGAAAGGCTGTTAGTATCTTTCCATTGTCTGCCGCAATCTGTGCTCCGCTTGCGTGCATTCCTTTGTGTGTGTGTGTTTGTCTGTCTGTCTGTGTTTTCTCCTCGGACAGGAAGTGATGATGGGACGTTGACGTCACAGGATGCTTTCGCATTCAAGCCTATTTACCTCACTTCCTGTAAAGACAGCCAAGTAGGTTTGTGAGCCACAGGTGGTGTGATGGATCGGGAGGGGAGAGGGGGCGGGTTTAAAGTTCTGGATGGTGACAGTGGGTGGGGGTAGTGGGCTGCACAGACAGGCAGCCCACCAGCTGTGTCTCAGCAGTCTAGGCTAGTGCTGGAGTGGGTACGTGTCCAAAGACAACATCAACCAGCAGCAGCAACAGGGCTCCTTCCGCTCACATCATAGCAGCGGATCTCTTTGAGCTGAGTGCAATTGTCCCAGGGCAGATGGAGGCAACAGATAGCGGCCAAACACACACCCAACATGCAATATGTATACACTGATGGCAGCTTAAGATGAACACCAGCTCAGGAACTTGTGTGACATAAACATAAGCCTTAATGTGTGTTTAATTAGTAGACTAATGGAGCTTTCATCTGTAATTTTACCAGAATCCAACTCCTATTAGAAGTCAAGGACTGTTTTTTAATGGGCATGCTTGACATGCAGGGGTAACTCAAATGTTTCCTATTACTCATTTGGGAGAAACTGTGCAGTAATGGCTTGTAAAAAACCTTTAATTATATGTATGTAGGGGGGAAAAAAATGCCGGTAGGAAAAAGTGAACTATTTTATTCTCCCCCATTATTTTTGGATGAAGTTGTGTTAAATAATGTCATAATTTAAATTTTATACAGTGAAATATCTCATTGTCTTAAGTAACACAGCAGAGGTGAAGAGAAGTGAAGCAAATAAGTCCGAATCATGGCAGTGTGTCAGAAGTTAATGTGTCAACCAGGCAACTCAAACCTGTGAGTGTGGTGGGGGGGTCAGATCCTTGTGGAGACAGAATGGGAGAGAGGGGAAGTTAGGGAGTGGCTTGTTGGTATTTTGTGTGTGTGTGTGTGTGTGTGTGTGTGTGTGTGTGTGTGTGTGTGCTCTAGTGGTGGTGTACATGTTTGTGTGTGAGTATGTATGATGTGGCTTAGGCAGTAGAGTGGCAGAAGACTGCACGTCCTGGCTCCAGGAGGGTTACTGCTTAGAGAGAGGGGGAGAGAGAGAGAGAGAGAGAGAGAGAGAGAGTGTCAGAGTAAGGGGCAGTCAGTCAGTCCAGTGAGGAGAAGGTAAATGTCACTCTGATTTTCCTGCTCTCGTGTGTCACAGACCCAACGCTCCTTCCTCTCTTTCCTCACCTCTCCACATTTGTTTATGTCTGCTTGAAGAATGGAACGTGCCTCTTTCTCTGTTTACCCAACAGGTTTGTGTACATAATGTTTTTTTTTTGTTGTTGTAGAGTTGGTTCACTTTGTTCTTGTCAGTTGACAGGTTGTACCTGAGGATATAGTGTGGGTGACGAAAGCTTAAGAGATGCATGAGATGATAGACACTGGACAAATAGAGAAAATGACACAGTCAAAAGCTGTAAAAGCAGATAATATTTAATGTATGTATTCTAAAATGTAGTAATTTAACTTTAACTTATAACGGTGTTGTGGCAAACGTAAACCTCATTCCAAAACCACCCAAGGTCGTTCTTATGGGGTTGACTCATAGGTATTGTTTCGTGCCATTTGGGTGTGTTGGGAGAGCACAGGTGGGCTCTTCGCTGGGCAGGTGTTGCAGCTCCAGACAGTTTTGTTTGTTTTCTGATCTCATCGTAGTCATGTTGCAAGAAGAGACCTGAGGAAAGCGCAGCTTAAGTGTCCTAAAGTGGCTCTATTGTCAGCGGAAAGGATTCAACTTCCTAGATGACTTGAAGGTGGGCTGGTGAGAAAAAAAACCCAAAACAATAATATGTGGATCTATTTAGAAGTAAGTTGAGAGTGGCATGTGATGATTTGCAGTCAGTAAAAAAGGGAATGATGCTTTGACTTCTTCTGTGGGTTTTCTCGCTTGCGTGCGTGTGTGTGTGTGATACCCAGATGATTGCTGCTTCTTTCCAGCTACTGTATTTCAATTATTGGAGGTGAGCCAAACGTGTGGTTCGTCAGGCTGCAGTAATGGAAAATGAACTGCCAGGTTTCTTCTTCTCTCGTTCACGCGTAGGCATGGTAGCCCCTCACACGGTCTGACCTCATCACTGGAGTGATGACTTTAACTTTCATGGAAAAACCAGAGCAGTGGAACTCGGTGTGTTAACTCGGCAGTTGATCACAACTATTAGAGTTGGCTGGTGAAGAAGGTGTGTGTACCTCAGCGTCGGCTCAGTCTCTGCCTCCGTTTTAGTTTTCTTTCTCTTTTTTTTTTGAGGAAGCAGAGGGTTCAGAGGAGTCCAGATGGCCTACGCCTTACTGTGGTCACGAGAGAGCAACGTTGTTTCTGACTTTAAGGTTTTACAATTATATTCCGACACAAAGAAGTTCCTTGGGGCCAGAGGGAACAAGTGGTTGGGGTAAGCGTTGGAGTGGGACGTTGTCGGTGTTCCACTCTGTCAGATCCTGAATATTGGGGCCAGAGAAAAGCCTCTAATGACAGCATGGTGGCTGGCAGCAGGTCCCAGGCTCTGGTCTGCATCTCCAGTTCCACTTTATCTTCCCTTTTTCCCCCTCTGCCTCACTGTCTGTGAGAAATATGTTCCCTGTGGTTTCGTGGGAGCTGTGAAATGACGGCTGTCTGTCTGACTCCTGGTAGGAGAGGGTGAGGAAAAGCTCGTTCTCTATAATTGTGTTTATGGCTCAAACACAATTATCTCCTGGTGACTCTTTGAGTCACTCTGAGTGTCCTCTGCATGTGACCTCTCACATTATTGCACTTTAGTGCCTTCAGCCTTTTGTGTCCTCATCAGACACTGTGCTAACTCATTTAAGGTGCGTTCCACACATTTTCCTTTCTTGCCACTGTGGTGTCCTTGGCAGCATTCACAATATTTACCATTACCAATATTGTTTCTATGCCACAGATTCTGTGCTGCCACTTTTTTGCTTTTGTAGAGAAAAAAGGAAGCTTGAATAACTTGTGACATTGGTGCACCTTGTCTGATTACACATCTCACTAACTTCTCTCTGAGGATTGTTGTTAGTTGTTTTAGTTCACAGTGTAAATTATTTGACAGTTTTAATCACAATCTGGTGTTTTGAAACTGTTCCAGAGTCACCTTTTGGTTTTTTTCTGTCGTCTCCTGCAACAGTGTCTGATTACATTTTCCCTGCTGTGATTGAGCCGCTTTTTACCACGTAATCTACTCAAGGTGGGGAAGGTCACAGTCAGCAGAGCAGAAAAAACTCACTCACTCTCCTTTTACACCTCTGCCACTCACTCGTGTTTAAATTTGAGAATTCTTTGTGTGTGCTCGCCACATAACCCCGCACTTTCTCTACCACCTGTGATCACACACTGCAAAGATGAAAAGCCATTTAAAATACAAAAGTTTTGATTTACAAGACTCAACGCTTCTTCTGAATACTACATAAGTCTCTTGTCCGGGATAACATTGTTTACACATGACAAACTGATTGTGGCATGTGATAATGTGGTTTGGTGTGTGCTTTCTTTGCTTGCTTGAAAGATCGCAAATGTGTTTTCAGAAGCCCAAACTAATGGTAGGCTGTAAATCTGCTCTAAGTATTATATTTTCAGTATGTAAGGTCACGTCCTGTGTGTTTTTTCAGCATCCACCCAAACGCCTGTTGGACTATTCTTACGCCAGATGTCTCTTGTAAAATACCTTTAAGGAGATGATGTGCTGTGATATGGTTACAGAATTATGCATACCTCCTACATCTCCATGCTGGAGTTTTATGCCCTTTAATAGAAAAATTTCCACTGTGCTGCAGATTAAGAAAATGTGTGGGGGAGTGATTTAAAGAGTGTGTGCACACGTGCTCTGAGGGAACTTATTTGCACAGCTGATTCGCCTGTGGAGCTGTTCAAGGTCAGGCACCAGAGGCCCAACAGTAGTGCCGGGATCTTCATCTTTCCCCCCTCCATCCTCCCCTCCACACCTCTCTCGTTTCCTCTCCATATGCCAAAATACTGCCTTCTCTCCTCTGAGATCTCCCTCCTGCTTCGACTTATCAGTGCAGATTGGCATCGACAGAGGCTGCCTTTTTATTTGATACCCAATTCAGATGAAACTGTAAAGCAGGTAAAACAGACTAATGATCTATAGTTTTATGTATGACATATACATGCAACAATTCTGTGTTGGTTGTATTTGTTTCAAATTTTGTTTACAAAATTGTTCAAATCTTTATTAGTGAGCTCTGCAGCTTTACCACAATAATCCATCTACCTGACAGGTAAGACTCTGCACGGATGAGCCTTGGACTGGTCACAATAAAAGGCCACTCTGAAATGTACACTTTATCTTAAGCAAACATCAAACTTTTATTAGTCACTGAACTAAAGCTTCATATAGCACAGCTGTTGGTGTTTCTTTTGCATAGAGTTGATCAGGTTGATTGTGGGCTGTGGAATATTGGTCCTTTCCTTATCAGTGGCTATACCAAGTTTCTAGACACTGGCAGGAATTAGACCCCACTGTCGTTCTCGACACGCTTGGCTGAGATTCTCTGATGGTTTTTGACCCTTTGTGCAGAAATTCTAATTCTTATTACATTACATGTCATTCTTATTCTATTCTCTGGCAGCTAACAGTGCCACATACAGGCCTGGCATGTAGTTAAGCGTCATTTTGAGGGGTTTTGTGTGAATGAAGACATTTCCTGAAACGATCCTGTGTTTATGCAAAACTCTTTAAGAATGAAAATGTAGTGTTCTGTTTCTGCGTGGATAAGGCTTCATGTAGATTGGAGAGAAATAATCCTTTTGTTTGCTATAGAATTTGACCTCGACCGGTTGTGATCTAAAGTGACCTCAAACAGTTGAGTGTAGAACTGATCTGATCACTCTTTTGATCAGAAGAATGAGCTCATAGTTTGGAAGTGGTTGGTGTTTTTATACTGAAGACACGGTGAAACCTAAGAGATGAAAAAGCGTGATACTTGTCGAAGTGTATTGAGCGTGTTTGTTTTTTCTTTTTCTTCACAGGAGACGGAGAGTCACAGTGAGAGAGAGCGTATCAGATCTCGGATCCGGGAGCAGACACAACAAAGCAGAGAGTTGCAGAAGAAAGGTGAGCAACGCACTAAAGTACACAGGACTGCTGTTTAGATAAAAAACATTTTTGGTTGGTTGCATTAGTACATTTTGTCCGTAGCATATTCACATTTAGATCATGTTTGGACATGCCAGTCTTCTGGGATTGACGGAATACAAAAGCTTGTATACACTGTAAACATTCACCTAAAGGTTAAATCCGGGTAAGAACTAAAGGCTTAGACTTAAACACTGACTGCATCTGTTGCAACCTGTGAATGCATACATTGGTCTTGGTGCAATTTCCTCTTCCTAGCCTGGTAAAATAGTCGAGCCAAAGAAGCCATTCTCCTCAGGTGGCGGTCAAAAGGTCATATTAGTTCAGGCTCTTTAAGCTCCTTCATCTAACTTTATTAAGTTTTTGGAGTCGCGAACAACTGCCGGCTTAATGACTTTGCCTTCTTAAGTGTGAAGTAATTTCATTAACCACCCTGTTAGCCCAGCCATTAATAAAGTAGTATGAATGCAAGCCTTCAGGAGGGAATGAATGTGCTTCGTTCACTTGAGTCCTTGAAACTTTGCAGGCACACTAACCAGAGCTGATGATGAATAGCTTGTAAAATGACAAACATGCATTGTTGATGAATCATAAAAAAAACAACCTCCTCATGACAAAGTTTATTTATTGGACAATCCCATTAATTTAGGTCAAAATGTAACTTTAAAGAAACATTCTTTGCTTGAGATTAAAGTATTTTTTATTTCTTATTTAAGACTCTGGCCTGGTTGTCTTAAACTTGGCCTGAGGCCGTTGGTCATCATTCTGTGTGGCCGAGTTTGTCCCGGTGTCCTTCTCGTGGACCTGGGTGTTGCTGATGGGGTTATGGGAAGCAACTAAGGGAAAACCAACAGCCACACCTCTGCTAAATAAAGCCAATACCAGAGCAGAACTGCGGTGAAACTCCCTATCCCATGCCTTACAATTTAAACCAGGGTGAAGCGAGGGCGACCAAAAAAAAAAGACCACCATTGAAAAGTGAAGGAGGAAGCCAATCGACAAAGGACACAGGACGTCTGTGGTTGGGACAGGACAGTGAAGCCGGGATGGGCCCGTGGTTCGTGTGTTTTCAGTAGAGTGAACTTAGCAGAAAATTGAAATTTAACTTGGATGATCAGTGCCTGGGTGATTTTTGGTCTTTGAACATAGCACAAACACATGCCTTTACCTCTTAGACCAACAGAAAACCTTACATATACATTTTTTTACTCCAATGACCAATGTGTCCAGCTGTGCATTCTGGTGCAAACTGTAACTGGTGAGGCTATGATTTAGGAAATGAAATGTTAGCAGAGACTCTCAGTGGAATGTGCTACAGACCTCAAGTTCCCCAAAAAATAGGAACTCGGTCATGTTGGAGCATAATAATAATTCCAAGTTTACACAAAATCCGAATGAATTACTCAAGACATTCTCTGTATTATCATAAATATCAGGCACACAATTCATGCATACATGCATCAGGTCACGATGTACAGACACTGGTCTGCAACTGTAGTGACGTTCAGTTTACTACCAGACCATTTTATATTACCAATTTGAATTTTTTAATTACTTCACCACTCTCTATCACTGAAAATACTCAAGTATCTTAACAAAAACAGCAATACTCCATGTTTCTTTAAGCATGAATTATAATAATTGTCACTGGAACTTTTTGACACTTGTCTTTCTCTGTAAATATAAAAATGCAGATAAAGTTGTGGTCCAAATTTATCAGTTTCATCACGAAGAAAATGTTTTATAGGACCCCAAATCAAAAGTCTGGTACAGGTTCGGTTTAGTTTAGACTGTTCAGAGGTGTTGCAGTTCACCACTGAGCTACGCTCTCATGTTACTTTCTTCACTGAAACAATTGAGTTAACGTCACTCTGTAGCATGAACAGTACACAGTTTGATACTCTAACCCTAAGAAAAGTGGATCTTGTATTAAGAAAAAGGAAGTGTATGGTCAGTCAGTATTTTTAATAGCATATTGCCTCTAAAAAACTACAGTATATTATCCCCATTGCACCAAAACTGAGGCATAAACTGTTCGTCAAATTCGGGGCAAAGCAAAATGAAAAGAAAAAAAACTGTGTTGAAAACATTCACACAGAACAAAAACATGCACTTATTTTTGGGTCCTTGCTTGAGAGTAAAAGACCTATAAAAAACAAACCCTTTGTTGCCCTTTCTCTATATTCTATATATCGACTGGCAGCAGAGTGCACAAGTGCAGCGTTTGTAGCTATTTTGAAGCAAAATGCAAGCCTCTCATTACAGTCCAGCAGCAGTGGGGATTTTTCCCAGAAATCACTACACAATGGACATCACAGCAAAGATAGGAACAATTACATGAGTGTTTGTAGAAGGAGCAGCAGGAGTTTGGCTTTCACTTCAGTTACAGTTTACCAGTAATCAAGTTTATGTTAAGTTGGTGCATCATTAGAAGTAGACACTGCTGTGTTGTCGACCATTCACTTTATTCATTATTCACATGTCACATGTGGTAATGGAAGCCATTTATTGTCAACATGTTTTCTATGCAGACCACATTACATAATCATCCATTTAATCAACAACTCACTGCTATTTATGCATTTATTGTGCTCAATTAAGCTATTTGGAGTTGTGTAATAATGAATTACAAACAACAACATCAGCTGCTTTAAATGAAACTTGCAGTTTACTCTCTTCATGCTGTCAAGTTGAAAGTTAAAAGAGCTCGCTGCGGCTGCCGCTCAGACTGGAGTCTGCCTTTGATTTGGTTTGTAAATGAATGCCATGTATACCGAGTGAGCCCCATTTGGTTGCAGAGTAAAAGTTGGTGCAAACACAGACATGTTTTTCGTGCCTTGGTGTCTACGTGAGATGTGGAAATGTGATACACTCTTCTGCTTTCGTTACCTGTGGCGTGTGTAATCACAATCTCTGATACAAGTATACCGTTCCCTGGAAGCACCATGGTGTGATGGAGGTTGAGATTATGTCAGGCAGAGGAGGATGTGGGCTCTGCTGTGTTGTTTAGAGAGTGGTTTCCTGATGACAGAAAGAGTAGCAAAGGAGCCTGGACACAGTGGAGGGGAAGTACTTGTCCTAGTCTCCGTTTCACCTCACTTCCTCCTTGACTCCCTATACTTGGTCACCACTGTGGCTTTGCCAAGTGTGCTCTCATTCTCCACTCATGGGCTTTCCTTCTCCTCCATGCACATACACCAGCACAATCCAACAGATCTTGCTCAGGAACTGAGGCCAGACTGGAGGAAATGCCAACATCCCCTCAAGTCTCCTCGTGCCTGCTCTCTGATCCTGAGTGATATTTTCTAGCTTAGCCTCTCTTGGGGCCACGGACGTATTTAATTTCCATCAGTTTAGTCTCTAAATTCACCACCTCCACTTTCTTTGCTCACATATACACATGCAAATCTAAGCGAGAGAATGGACAAACTATTTCTGAATTTAGAAAAGCTACAATGCACATGAATAGATGTTGTTGAATAGATGCTGTCATTTGTGTTTTCTGTTGCAGGCTCCAACTCAGGTATGGTGTTGGTGCTCGATCACCTGGTGAAGGACGATGGCCCTGGACCCATGCTGATCCAGCCTCAGAGAGAGGTTGTGACCACAGAGCCTGACCTGGTCCTGTCTCACCGTCAAAGGTCAGACTCCTCAACTTCAGACCACAGCATGACTTCAGTGCTCCCCAAGTCCAGTCTGGATTCGGTGGCCTCAGAAAATAGCGTGGGCTCAGCCTACAGAGCACGGCTAGACTCCGGAGCCTCAGACAGGAGCCTGAGTTCCTCACAGCGTGTTCGGCATGACTCTGGGGCATCGGAGAGAAGTACCAGCTCCCAGTCCTACATCAGACAGAGACTGGGCTCAGATGCCTCCGACTCCGGTTCCCGACCCCGTTTGGGCTCCGGGGCTTCCGATTGTGTCGGCCTTTTTTCAAGAGAACGAAGTGACTCCAGGGCCTCTGACCAGAGCATGAGTGTGTCCTCTGAGGAGAGGGGTCCAGGAGAGGAGGTGGAGACCACCATGAGTGGTTCCCCTTGCAGCACAGATTCAGAAACTGAGAACAGGAGCCAGGGTCCAGCCAGCGTCCTGGCTCAGTCCAGTCAGGATTGCATTGCTGATTTGGAGCAGCCTGATGGGGCCATTCTATCTCGTAGCGGTCCTTCAAATGGCCATTTGAGTGACGGCACAAATGGAAAGCATGACTCCCAGAACCAAAAGGTAGATGATACTCTTCTTGTGTTAGATGTATGTCTGTTTTGTATGTGGAACACAGTGTGTCTCAGGACAGTTTTAGCTTGGAAAGCAACAGTGACACACAGTATTTAGTGTAACTACACCACTAGAGTGTGGTGTTGAGCTGCATTAACACAATAGCATGCAGTAGCAGCAGCCAATTTGTTCTCTTTTTTCCCCATTTCATCATAATATGACAAGAGGAAACCCTGTCCTCATTCTTAACTGACACCCAGGCCACATCAGCATCCTTAAATGCACCGTGTTCAGCTTCTGTTTGGAGCTGTTTAACTTTTGTTACTTGGCTACACAAACAAACTGTGTACCTGAGAGCCTCTGCTTCACCTCAACAGTGTGTCAACCTCACCTGCCGTCAGAGTGGGAGAGACAGCGTTATGGGCCAGTGTTTCTGTCTCTTTTCATACCGTGAGGCTGAGAACACACACAAATCTGCCACTTTTCTACTGCACATGACGTAATGACGCCACCGTGTCACTCCTAAATGTGTTTACTCAAGGCCGGCCCTGGTCTTTTTTTATTGTTCCCTGCAATATGTGCTGATGCTCAGTCTTGTGAGAGTAATGTAAACACTCTGGGGCTCATCATGGCCCCAGCTGCCAAAAAAAGAACAGAGGCCCACTGCTTCACTCACTACACAAATGTTATGTAACGAAAACACCACTGACCAATACTGTATTTAGGCCTGTGTGTGTGTGTGTGTGTGAGAGAGAGAGAGCGAGAGAGAGAGAGAGAGAGAGTGAGATGGATGGTCACCACAGTTACCAGTCTAGTCACTTGTCCCTCATGAATGTACATTTCTACCCTGTTAAATATAACACAGGTCTGTGGTTGTGTATTCAGGTACACGTTATGGTAACTCTTAATGCTCTCTGCTTCCTCTGATGTTTCTTTGTTTCCCCCCTCTACAGATAACAGTTAACAGAGATCTTCCACTCTCTCTTGACAAAGCAAACAACTCTGGTAAGAAATGAATCCAGCTTGATTAGTCCTAAACTGATTGATCAACATGAAATTTTAGAACACATCATTTCCAGCTCCTTGAACATAAGACTTTGGTGAAATAAATTAGTTTTCAAATTTAACAAAATATGTTGAATTCAATGTATTAATTGAGTGTTAAGTGTTTGACACTATCATACCATCTTATTCACGGCCTGTAGAAATCGAGTATACAGAGACAATCAGGGCCGTCAGTGTGACCATGTAGGGCCACAAACAGGAATGAGGTCTGAGGAAGAAGCATTTTATAATATACACCATTTTCTCCCTTCCTACCAGACAGTGATGTCCACTGTACTGTAAACTGTGGGTTTTTCTCCTGAGCAGCACATTGTTATTTTCTGTTAGGATGACCTCAGTGAATATAGCTTCTCCTTTAATCACTGGTGGGGTGTTTTTTTCCCCTCTGGAGAGTCTGTGCCAAATCATGAGATTTGCTCTGAGTATCTTTCAGTTTTAAGGATCAGAGAACAAAAGTAAAATCCATTAGCAGGAACATGTCCTGAAAAGTCCCGCAAAATAGCAACTGATAGAAACAGGGGGAGATTAGCTCATCTGGAGCAAAACCTAGTGAGAAAATTAAAAGCAGAATAGTATTTTCTCGAGAGTTTTTGCAGTTCTGCAGTGTTTTAACTTTTGAGGATTTTGCTGTTATATGTAATTATTCTGCCTCAGTGCCTGTGACTAGAAACATTGTAATATTATTTGTATGCTGTGTCCTTCATCTGAACAATGGCTCTGTCTGTTAAGCAACACTATCAGACCTGACTGAGGGAGCGTTTTGTGTATAAAGTGGCAGTGCAGGGATGGGAGGGGTCAAGACATTCTGTCAGACTGCTGAATATAAGCTTTTCAGTTTTTTAACTACATTTCACTTGACTTCACTGAATGAATCACTTCCTGTGTGCAGTATGGGGATGTAACCACAATGAGAACTTTACACTGCAATACTGTGGAATACAGAGAGTATTTTGTGGAGCTGACAGTCTTAGTAGTTTGAATGTTTTGGATTTTTGTTAATATTTAAGTTATACACGACAGCTTTGAGGTGGATGAAACCTGTAGGAGTGTAGGCTCTCTGTGTTTCTGTGTATTTCACATTTATTGAGTGGTCACTGATGTTAACTCCCCTCATTTGTTGTCTTCTTTAGCACCAGAGAAGAAAGATGCTATTTTGCAGCGATTCAATGGCACCAACTCTGTACGCGATCGGATGCGCAAGTTCACAGAGTCCAGTCAGAGCGCAAATGTCCCACCTTTGAAGAAAACCCAGCTGAGGAATGGAACAACCTCTGGCAAAAGTGGCCACATAAGTATCTCTGCAGCTGAGAGGTTTACACACTCAGCAGCGTCCCCCAATACTCCTGGGGACTCAACATCTCACACATCTGCCGCATCGCAGAGTCAGGCCACACCTCAGCCAAGAGGAGGGGCCAGTAAACTACTGTCTTCAGCTGGCCAATCGCAGAATTCGGTGGGTGGGACGAGGCATCCAGCTGAAAATGATGTGCATGCCCACGGTAACTCAAAGGAGGACAAGACCCCAGGGAGAGCAGCTGGACAGCAGGTCACCCAGGGAGAGGCAGACCCGGACATGAAGACTTTCCTCACCATTGAGATCAAGGATGGGCGCACGACCACCTCCTCTTCATCCTCGTCAAGGGGCAACATCGTCCCCATCACCAGCATGACACCACGCATGACCCCAAATGCTCTGGGGCAGCGAGCAGGTATGAGCGTCAGTCTTATAGCAACAGAACCAGCTGACACACTCACAGCTTAAATAGCCAGCTTGCATGTTGTGCAGTTTATTGTTGCTTTTTGGTTGCGGTGTGTTTGAAGTACACCGATTTTGAGGTAAAGTTTATTTGCATTTATGTTTCATACTGATGTTGCATACAAAGCTGCTGCCTACTGTGTTTCTGAAGCATAAATCCTAATTTATCCACCTGATTTCTTTCCTTGAGAATATCATGACACAATCCCAGTCACTATGGGAGACGAGTGCGAGCAGTGAGTCAGTCAGAAATGGGACGATGACAAGGGTTTTTTGTCAGACTGAGCAAAGCACATGGATGAGTGGGCATAGATGTTGGAACTGAATGAGAACAGCATGGTTGTACTGAAGGGTATTTGTTATAATGTGGGCATGTTGTCGCAGAGTGGAGGGGGTGAGGTCAGCAGTCAACAGCAGAAATTATATTGGGACAAAGGAAACAACAGTCTTAGGCCAGGATGAATAGCCACACTGATGTAGTACGGTACAGTTAAATAAGCCACACACACACACACGCGCGTCATTTTTGTCCCTCCATCCATCCATCGTCTACCGCTTTATCCACCACATGAGGGTCACGGGGCTGCTGGTGCCAATCCCAGTGGATGTAGGGTGTACAAACTTAACAGGTCACCAGTCCATCAGGACCAACACCAGACAAAAAACCATTCACTCTCACACTCACATCTACGGTCAATTTAGAGTAGAAAGTGTTTTTGGACTGTGGAAGGAAACCCCCGCACACACTGGGAGAACATTTCTGCAAACTCTATGCAGAAAGGCCCTTGTTCCGACCGGGTCACAAACCTGGTCTTTTTGCTGCTTGGCATTCCTTTTTATTGATATTTTATGTGTAGCTTACCCTACATGTAATAAATTACGGACAGGATGGAAGCAAGAATTGATCAAATGTGGCGTTCTCATCGCTCAACAATGACAGAATTAACTTCTTTTTTTTTTAGCTAACTTTTAAATGCAGTTGAATATTTTGGAAGTTGACTCCGTTGCTCATTTTGCCGTTTAGGAGATGAGACAGTAGAAACCACAGCCACAGGTTGTCCTCGGATTGAAGACACTGTCATGTCAGTGACACATTCATAGTTAGAATACAGCAGGAGACCCTTGCTGAGGGACACCACCAACACCGCCAACCCCCACCAACCAACCAACCAACCAACCACCAAATTACACACTAATAACATGCAATGCAAAGACAGGGGCATTACTCAAAGTATAGAGTTCAGTGATATACAGAACATCCAGTGGGTTGTGCACACATGCAATAAAGTGTCATGAAGATACAGTAACTGTATTGAATTATTTTAGTCGACAGTCAACAGTTGAGAGGGGACAGGAAATTTGAGATAAGGTCTAAAATGTTTAAATACAGTGATACGATGTTTTGCCAAGATTTCGTTTTTTCAGCAGTGCTGCTGTCGCACCAGTGTCAGCGAGGATGCTATGACGACAAGGCCCGTATTCGTTCAAGTCCAAATTGTTATATATGACCTGGTGTGAAAATCTAGAAGCGTTGCTGCTGAATGGATGAATGAATGAATGAATGAATGACAGACTCTGATGATGGATAAATGAAAATGTCAATGTGCATCATCTGCTCACCTGAATAATTTTAAAAACAAAGCACTACCCTGTCCTCTGTATCCATAGATGGTGTGGCTTTCTTCATACTAAAACTTAATACAGCAGTGGGCCAGTCTCCACGTGCACAATCGTCTAATGTACAGAACAAACCTGTAATCCAAACAATGACAGCATGTATTCATCAATTGTATGAACTTTGAAACAAATGAATCGGAGTCTATTTCAGAAGCAATGCTGCTACAGCTGCTTTTACGTTCTGTCCAAACAAGACGTCTTAAGTTTCAGCTCTTCCCAGCAACCGGGACCTCCAACCCAAACAGTTTATTTAAGACTCGAGCTGAACCTGTACGATTATAGCCTCCTCACCCCTTACAACCACCCCACTTCCTTCAACCCCCTAATCCCCCACCCTCCCCCTCCAGGACAGATTCTGGCAGGCCCACTGGACTCCTTTACAAGACTTGATAAAGTTTCTTTTTAGCTCTTCTTGCTTTAATGGTTTTGGCTCCTTTTTTGGGAACCTGCCTGACTTCTCCCTGCTGATTGAGAGCAGGCTTCAGTTGTGTATCCAGATTTTCTCAGAAGCACCTACCAAGACTCTTAAATTACACCCTGCTGTGCTGGTGTGCATAAGGCCTGTATTTTATTATAAAGCTTGTATATATGCGTGTATACACGCACGCACACGTGTGGAGAGGGAAAGCAGCAGCAGGTCACAGGGAACTTTATGTGTGCATTCTTGGAGGGGAATGAAGGGGGCTGTTTATGTGTAAGGTGGCGTCATGTACATATTTTCACTTATCTCTCATTAGACGTGAGTTCTCTGTTGTTTATGACCCGGTGGCAGCTTACTGTATATAACTGACTAATGGCCACCAACAAGCCACAGCATAAAGCCATATGGCTGCTAGGACCTTTCTTGACCTTTTATTCATCCCACTGTTGTGGATAAAATCAATAAAAAGGAGATATTATTAGTATTAAGTGAGTAAATTGTTATTGGTTTTTTTTGTCTGTTTCAGAGTTAACCCTCGGCCTAAGAGCAACGCCCTTCAAGATCCCGTCATCCAGCTTCTCCTCTGGATCCTCCATCAAGGTAAGTCTTCATAAGAGAATATCCTTTATGAATAGATCATAAGAATGAAGCTCCAATGAAATGTGACTAAATTAGTCAAACACAAATCTCTCTTTCTTGTCCTTTCAGATTAAAGATGCTTTGTTTTATTCTAATATTTAATTTCCATTTTATACAGTTGAATTCCTGCAGAGTTGTGCTGCGTCTGTCTTAGCAATCACCTATAAAGGTCTGAAAAGCCTGCAAGTCAGGACAATGAAAGACAGACAGAGTGTGAGAAAAGGAGGGAGAGGAGGGAAGCGCAGTGTTTATCAAACACAGAGAGGGTAGCCAGTCACATCTGTCCTTGTAGGGTATGTGAAGGAGAGAGGGAGAGGGAGCAGGAGGGAGGTGCTCCGGGCATTCCTCATTTTCTCTCGGCAGATCTTGCCCACTGAGATTTATCCGGGAAATGTTTCCCAAATCACACCTGTCTTTCTATATCCACACCAATTACTGTCCAGCTGCATTAAGACTCATGTTTACACGAGTTCTTCATCACTTGTACAGGGCCAAAACTGGAAGAGGCACATCTTTGTGCACTCTGATTGGCTGAAAGTCTTTTTGCTAATGGTGGAAAGTGAATGCTGTCAAAAACCATTCCTGTCCCATCTCAAAGTGACCTCAGGGGATGAAGAGCAGCTAAACTCCCTTTTGGTGCATTCCTTAACCCACTTGCTCCTCCATTAAAGGAAGTGTCTTCATGGATGGAGAGTAGGGGATTGAGAGTGAGGAGAAGAGACATGATGTCCTGTTTTCTCTTTCATGACCGAGTGTTCCACCCTCTGTGTCAATGCGCCGCAGTAACTTGCTTATGGGATCAAGGAGCTGTTAATTAGCACTGGGAGGAGGCTCCATGATGCTGCAAGGAGGATTTAAGGTGTTGGAATGAGATGATCTCCCTCAGTAAGATCCTCAGTGAGACATACAAACACAGACTAAGATACTGCAGCAGCTTCCTCCTGACAGGATCACAGATTTGCAGAAAAAAGGAAAGATTCAGCTGGTGATGAGGATTATTATTTGACTGAGCAGAGAGCAGTGAACACATTATCATAACAACATGCAGGTAATGTCTTTGGGTGAGCGCTAATATGTATGATGATATTACTAAATTTGATTTTTTTTTGTAAGATGTGCATTTCACAGTTTTTACTACAGCTACCAAACAGCACAGTAAAGCTGCTTTTCATGTCACTCTCCAATCATTAGTTGTACCTTCTTTTATATTGTTACAATATTTATGTTATTCACAGTTGCTGTGGATCGGGAGTAAACCACAGGCCTTCACACTGGCAGAGCAAAGGAAAACAATAGACATGACCGGGTGATTGCACCATAGACTCGGTGACACACACGGTTATCCTCATCTCACACACAAGCTCAACATTAATACTGCCACTGATACCACGGTTAGTCCAGTTAGTAAGTCTCAGAGATCCTGCCCCCCGTTCGATTTTTCTGCACCTGTTAAAGTTTTTGTGCATGACCCCAGCTAAACCAACAGGTGGTCTTTAGCGGGGCAGGTAAAAATACACACACATAAAATCCCACTCCTACTTGGTGTAAATACTGCAGACAATCATGGAAAAATAAGGCACTCGGTCTTCAGGTGAAGTTATGTTATTCATTTATTTTTTTTAAGGCAAAAGCTAGTGGTGACATGGAAAATTCACGTTAAAGTAACTCGTGTAAAATGCCTCATATATCTTTTTTTTATAGAATATATATTCATTGTATAATGACAAGTATGTGGTGAAAGTGTAGTTAGTCTATGTTGATGGTTGTTTATTGACCACAGTGGTTCCTTTCTGATCTGTTTGGGTGGTCGAGGATTCTTCTTGGTGGTCTAACTTCAGAGTTTACTTCCTTTTGTCATTTTTTAATTCCAATAAAACCTGTTGATACTCAGATAGCATCAGTTTGCGCACTCGGCTGCCTATAAAATCCAACAGTAAAAAAAAAACCTTTTAACTAAAGAAAACAACGGAAAGTTTGTAAAAACAACAAAGCCACCCTACTTCCTATGTGTTATTTATTGTAAAGCCAAGACGAAATGACCTGAACTGACAATTAAGAGTCAGTGGCAGTAAGTTGAAATGCTTGCAGTGTTTCAATGCAGCGGTGAGACTCAACTTCCAACAGGTCGAGTATTGATGGCTTCTGCTCCAAGTGACCACAGCTGCTCTGGCTCATCTCGGTTTTTAGGCCCACGCCAACCCGCTGCGTTCAGCCTCTAACACAATACAAATTATGTCTTAGCTTTGTAACCACGGTGATGACACGACAGTCAATCTCTGTCCCTTTGTCACCGAGGCCTGGCCTCGGGTCACACCACTTCATAAGCTCTGCCATATGAACATGGTGACAGATCATCTTACTGTCATGGAGAACAATAAGGTCCCTATTGTTCACAGCACTGATCTTGTGACACATTGAGATTCTCTCAATGTCCTGATCAACTTTTTTTTTATAGCTGAAATGCTTTGATACACAGTAAAACCTGAGCATGTCCTTATTGGGGTTTTCCCTGATGATGGTCGTGTTACTCAGCCTTGAGATCAAGATTCTTTCTGGGAAATGATTTTCCTTCCTGTAAGTTTAGACCATCCTTGCTCTTTGTTGTATTAATTAATTAATTAATTAATTAATTAATTTATTTATTTATTTATTTATTTATTTATTTATTTATTTATTTATTTATTTATTTATTTATTTATTTATTTATTTATTTATTTATTTATTTATTTTTTAGAAAAAAAATGAATGCCAGTCCAGATTATTAGGTTCTAAGATCATTCATGTATTGTGTGCCTGAGTTTGGAAACAGTGTCTACACAGGTGCATCGTTCATTCTTCATGATCTTATGCCTGGGCCTGTGATTCCTTAACTCGTGATCAAGAATTTCCGTCTGATTTCAATTTTTCATGTGTAGCCTTTTACTTCCAATCAGCCTTTGTTTAGAGAAAGTATTTTTATTACCAGTTGATTTTTTAAATGGACTGAAATCTAACTCTTTAGTGGGTATTTAAAAATGTACTTGAGCTTCTTACAGTATGAAACATGCTCACACAGACTTTTGCTCAGCAGTGTCTTAATTTATGACAAAAGCACTTGAAGCAACTGCAGGAGCAGCAGCTAGGCTCCTGGCACTTTGTCAGTAAGCCTTAATCAAAATCTTGGATGAACTGCACTGATTCTTCCTAACATCCGTGCCCACAGCTGTGAGGAAGTGGGTTCTGCTCTTCCTCACTGGCTCAATCTGCTCCATCATGGCCCCGTAAACAATCTGTCCTTCATGGACTGTTCTTTACCCCTGGAGATCTGCCTTGAATCACAGTCATGCAACACATCTGACCTGATAAGGTGTCACTTTTAAGAGACAATTATAAGAGGAGTGAAGCACAAACGTGTAACTCTTTTAAGTCAGCCCTGGCTTAGAGCTTCGTCTAAATCCATCGTTGCCTGCCAGTCGAGGTGTGAAGGACAAGGGCTCTAAATATAATCTAAGAGGGAGGGGTGAGTTTTTTTACAATGTTGCCACAACCACTGCCCCTCCGGGCTCTGCTGGTGCCCCAGGACTGACTGTCTCAGTGGAATAATGGCAGGGCAGGAGATAAATAGACATGTCTGCAGCACCTGGAAATAAGTGGGTGGAGCCACTGCTGCCTGGGAAACAGGATTTCTTACATGCTCATTGGCTCATGGAGTTGGCTGGTAAAGAGGGGAGATTTGCTTGGGGTATAAAGACCATGCATTGTCTTTTGAAAGGTCACTGTACAAACGGGGAGAAGGCCACTGTTTTGTCTCGTCTCACACCCAGCTTAAGTTTTAGGGACATTTCTGAGGATTGAAACTGCCCTCAGTGTGGGCAGCTGGTGGAGCCATGCCTGGAGTCAATCTGGAATTCTCACCAGCCTCACAGGTAGCAGAGGCTTTGGGCAGCCCAGATAGTGCCTGTGCAGAGTCCGGTCTAGAGGAGGTGATCGGTGATCTGCTCGCTCAGGAGGAAGAGGAAAATGAACAGGAGCAGTTTCTCGAGAGGGAATTTGAAAGAACGTTACGTTGTGCAGTTGGAGAGATCCACAGTGACCTGCAGGCCTTTGGGAAGCGAGTGTTTGCCCGTCTAGATGAGGCAGCAGATCAAGTGTCCCCTCTTGCTGAGATTGTTGTCAGGCTCCAGGAGGAGAACCTGAGGCTGAGTGTTCAGCAAGACAAGCTAGTGAGGCAAGTGGAGGTTCTGTGTCAAGTGATGGGGCTGCCTGATCCCTCCCTCCATTTACTGTCTAGCAATGAAAGATCATCTTCAGTTCTTTGTGAAACCCAAACACCAACATCATGTGAATCCAGTGATCCCCCGGCCTGCTCTCCCCAGGAGACCGTACTTGAAGCACAGTGTGACACATCGTCCTGCACTCCTGAAGATTTACCATCCAGGGCAGCTCCAGCTAGCACTCCTGTGTACACTCCAGCAAGTGTACTCCTGGGAAATCTGTCCTCCTGCCAGGACTCAGGCACTACAGAGAAAATCTCACCTCAGAAACCAGAACCTTCACCCATCCCTCATCCACCCACCTTTGCCACATGTCGCTCCCTCTCCGCCCCCTCTCTGATGGCAAACATTTCTTGTAACGACAGTGAGGTACTGATTTCTGAAGATCAGGAGGTGATCAGGCCTAATTTTAATTAAGATTAGATTGTTGCATGACTGTGAGCTTTACATGTCACATCATGTTCACACCAAACTTCTTGACCTAATGTTCCATCCTTCATAGCCGTCTGTGGGTTTTAATCCCACATTGTGTCCTCACTGCATTTTTGACTTCACCATCTCTGTCACTCAGATTGTGTTTATGTGGAAGTCTTCACTGAATTCCGCCACGGACATTATTCTAATCTGGTAACTGTGTGTGTGTGTGTCTGTGTGTCTGTGTGTCTGTGTGCCTGTGCGCTGCTGCGTGGAAACACTTCCTGATGGAGGGAAAAAAATATCACACCAATAATGGTGGCCTTGGTCTGTCATTTTTCATCTATTCAGAATGAAAAGGTTTTACTTCTTTGGCCCTCAAACAAGGAGATCATTGAACAGGATCAAGGCACATGCTGTCATATTAAGGCTTGTTTGCTCTCTTCACTGTTGGAATCCCATAACAAACTCCATGTTTGTGTTTGGTGACATCCGTTGCCCTTGTTCCATTCGAGGACGAAAATAATGAAAAAGCACTTTTGTGCCACAGTGACTCTGTGAATTATTCATAACTGGAGCATTAAGGTTAACTGGGATTTCTCACCCCACACAAATTCCCTCATGGTCTGACTCATACCCCTTGTTTGGCTGCGTTCTGTTGTGTCCCAAAACATTCCTGCTCGGTCAAGAGTCTCTCAGTCAGACCAGTCCCATGGGTCAGCTTTGAAACCAGGGGGCCACCCGTGATCACGCAGCTCTGTGGCCGTGCTGGGCAGCTGTGTCCCCTCCCTGGTGAGACCTGGCCAGGCTGCAGAGGAGAGTCAAAAGGGTGGATGGTGTGGAAATGGGACGGTTAGGCTCTCTGAGTGAAACCAACAAAAGCCCTGATGTCATCATGAAAGCCTATAGTCTGCCAAAGGCATTTAGCACCTTTTTTATTAGGTGTTTTCGATAGGATTTATTGTCTGTCCCAATATGCAGCTCTGTAACAGGGTTTTATTTATTTTATTTTAGAGGCCTTGTAGGGTTTAGGCAGTTTGATGTAACATGATTAATACACAGTGATACACCACAAAACCTATATTACATACAGCTACAAATAGGCATAAAACCTAATGTAAAGCTCCAGTTATGTAAAGTGCCAGTGACAAGCATCGGCGATAGTGCACATTATCATTCATATTGCAGGATTGCACCTTAACAACCCCTAATGTCCTCATGGTTCTCTCCATTCTCCGCTTTTATGCTCATCAGTCCCTTTAAGGTCTACATGCCAGGAAGGATGGGTTTTCCCTGAGAGTTTATATCTGCTAATGCATCGTTCCCATCTCGCAGTCAGAGTGGTTTACCATTCCTGTCTCATAAAGTAATGGTTCACAGCAGCTTGGTATCATTTAGGCACTCCATGTGTCAGTCACACTCCATGAACTAAGTGAATAGTAAGTTGGCAGGGTTTCTCTTGCTGTTTCTTGATCACTGGGTCACTAGTGCGTGACCGAAGGGTAGAGAGGATGGAAGAAATTATGGGGCATGGTGGTGAGTGGGCAGTCGTACACTTTGGCCTATTATGGCCTCAGTGTGTTTAACCCAAAATCCTCTTGTACCTATTATGTCCTCAATGTCGGTGCACTTCAGTGAATGTTTTAAAATCCTCCTTCCAGTTCTTTAAAGTTGTTTTTCAGAACCAAAGCTAGAGGTTGCCAATACACACCCAATCCCTCTAATGTGACAGTTTGTATTTTAAAAATAGCACCGAAAAAGGAATCTGACATTCATAAATGTCACACCGTGCCTTTCAACATGTCTTTCGTCGTTCGTGTACTCCTGCTCACACTGTGTACGTGTGTTTTGTTTGTGTCACTGCAGATTGAGACGGAGCCTGTCACGGCGTCTGAGCCGGTGTTTTCATCAGGATCGTCCGTTCAGGTGACTTCTCAAGTCCCAGCCTTTCACAATGGCTCCAGCACTCCGGCCAAACTGGAGGAGCGCTCCGGAAAACTGACTGCCGAGCAGCTGGCTGCCATCGAGGATGAAGAGCTCCTTGACAAAATGGTACTTCGCTCCCCGAGTTATAATTCGCACCTCAAGAACACAGCAGCATTAGTTGTGCACAACTAGTTTGTGTAAATCTCACCAGTCACAGCTCAGTGTTGTGTGGAAGCACAATGTTGGGTGTGCACACACAAATGGAGCCATGCCACTTTGGCTCAGCGTGAGGAATTACTGCTCATGGTTTCTGTGTGTGTGTACGTGTGCGTACGTGTGTGTGTTGTCCTTCCACAGCTCGATGAGTGCAAGGACTTTGAGGAGAGGAAGTTGATCCGTGCAGCCATGAGAGACCTCCGCAAGAGAAAGAGGGGTAAGAGCAGCATCAAGAAAAACACTTCTTGCAATCACTACATGACAGTTTTTCATGACTTCTGCTGCAGAAAATAAAACAAAACATTTTTTTGTTTATTAAATGTAAATGAAAATTCATTCTGCCCTCAGAGGCCAAGCTTGGATGTACTCAAGAGGAAATAGGTAGGACGGGTTGGTGTGCAGTTTGCTTTAACAATTGATAGTTGCCTGCGTTTGTCTTGCGTTGTTGTGTATCACCATCCTGTCGATGTCAAACCACAACAATTCAATTCCAACAGTGTATCTGTCTGATCTCTGCAGTGGATGTCAGGGCTGCCACTTTTTTTCTTAGAAATCAAGTTTGAACAAATATTACATGACATGTCGTTCCTTCATGCAAACACAAACGTGACAGGATTATTTATTATTACTCAGGTGGACTATCAACTAAGCCAAGAGGTGGGTCTGCAGATTTGTTTGTTAGTTTTCCATCTATGATGAAGAACACGAAATACTTCCGTACAACACTTGTTTGTCCTCCATTTCTACACCAAAAGGACACAACATCAATGTCTTCTGAGGTCAAGCTGCACTCACAGCGCCCTCTGCTGCACCTTCAGACAGTCTGATGTGCTCCAAGACTGTGTATTATGAACTAAAACAAGATTTTAAGGTTCAAATTTGAACTTTCCCCACCAAGTTCGAACAGACATCTGAATTTTGGATGAAAAGTGACAGCCCTAGCGGAGGACGAGCAGCTCTGTTAACGTGCATGAATCATGTGTTTTTTTTGTGGTGTGTGCGAGTGCTTCAACATCACTACTAGAACATCCACCACATTAAGCATATTTTCATGCATAGGGTTTTTTTTGCTTTTCATTTCATTTCATTGAGCACAGTGATACAAATGACAGTGTCTTTAGTGCCTCAGATACAGGAGACACAACTCAGACTCATACGTCTGTTTAAGATAAACACTGGTTGGTATGTTGAGGTGTGTGTACGCCTCAGATTAACAATGTATTGTGTTGAGGTATTCTGACCTTGCAGAACTTGGCACAGGCGTCCGCACGGACAGTCGACATGTGCTCACTCTCTTTCATCTGTTTTGTTTGTGCATTTCTACTTAACAGCTGTGCCTCGGCTGCAACTCTTTCACCTATGATTGTCTGTGTGTGTGTGTGTTCAGATAAATTAACAGTGCCATGGAAAGAATGCTGACATGCATTGCCTCAAATTTGGATGCTCCGTTCTAATCTATCTTTGTGGCAGTCAGACGACGTGCTGTCAGTTTGTTTAAGATCTCTTGTTTTCCTCCTCCTCTTTTTCCACTGATGTCATCCCATCCACATCCTCATCCTTCCTGTCCTTTCTTCTAAATTATTATCTCCTCCACCCCAGATCAGAGAGAAAAGGAGCGTGAGACACGTCTGCAGGAGCTGCGGCAGCAGAGAGAGGACCGTTCACAGAAAACTCGCACAGGGGTTGGAGCAGGAGAGGTGGTGATGAGGAAGGTAGAGAAGTCGGCAGATGGCTCCACCCTCAGTCAAGTCACAAAGACGGACCGCTTTGCCCAATCTGGTACTTTTTCTCCATTTCAAGAAAGTTATCCGTAGTGACATCCTGTAGATTTACAAACAATAAAAGAAAAGCAGTGATAGAATTTAAAATGTAAAACAAAATAATTATGACACCGCCTGTGTATGTGTTCAGGTGATGGGAACAGATCAACACGGAGCACTGTTGTCGAGGCCAGTTATGTTCAGAAAACAGACAGTGAGTTATCTCTTCATATCTTTCATTATCAAGTGTAATCTCCACAGTTTTACCATCAATATCATTCATGTGTGTGCTGGTTTTAACATGAAACCATCTTGCCTGTGTCTCAGGAGGAACAGTCCAGTCAAAGTCCTACAGCTTCACATCTTCCTCTTCTTCCTCTAACACGAGTAAAAAAGTGGGCAGGTGGGTCATGAAGCATCGGCATAATCACTTGTACCTCATGAAACATCCCAGCACTTTCACATTTTAATCCGATGTGCACGTCTCCACGTCACCTCAGTGTCTTTGACCGCGAGGATGAAACATCGACTCGCAGTGGCAACGGTGGGGTGGCCGCCTTGGAACGAAGACAGGCGGAGAGACGCAAGGAGCTGATGAGAGCTCAGACGATGCCGAAGACTTCTGCCATGCAGGCCCGCAAGGCCATGATAGAGAAGCTGGAGAAGGAAGGAGGCGGGTAAGGATAAACACAGAAGGTCGTCCTACCAAAGAAAGAAAAAGTGTAAGTCAAAGCATGTAAATATTAAGACGATGCTGACTTTTCTTTCAGTCCGGGCAATCAGGCTGTGGCCAAGGTAAACAAAGTGCAGCGTTCCACCAGCTTTGGTGTACCCAACGCCAACTCCATCAAACAGATGCTGCTTGATTGGTGTCGTGCCAAGACCCGCTCATATGAGGTTAGCCAACAGGCCATAGCAACCCACTGTGTGTGTGTATGTGTGTTGAATGCTTTGTCAGCCAGTAAACGGAAGAAGACAAATTAAATTGAGTTTCCATCTCGTATCGATCACTGCCTTTATGTCTGTTCTGTGTTTCCTCTCCCTCAGCATGTAGACATTCAAAACTTCTCATCCAGCTGGAGTAATGGCATGGCGTTCTGTGCCCTGGTGCACAATTTCTTCCCAGAAGCTTTTGACTACGACTCCCTGAGTCCCAGCAACCGCAGGCACAACTTTGAGGTGGCCTTCAGCACTGCAGAGTGAGTACTCACAAAAGACGTCTTTGTCTGGACAACGTGCACTAACCATAATTCTAATTCTGGATGTTTTTTTAATTGCAAAAGGGTGCTTTAACAGACTTTTTTTGGGGGGGAAACAAACAAAGTTTTGTTAAGACATTCTTGTCAAACCAAGGTGCTCCTACTCCCTAGATTTAAACTGAATTTTCACAGATTCTGTAAAAGAAAATGCACAATTATCTGTGTTTGTTAGTTAAATGAAGTGGATATTGATAAAAAAAGAAAAGGAAAACCAAGAAGAACAGAAAACCAGCCAACAGCTGTTCAATATGCTGCTTCAATTCATTAGTATTGTAAGATTTGCTTCTTGCATTAAGTGGAGGAATATTGTGGCTTCTTTTTCAGTCCACACAATCCTCCTTTCTTTCACTGTATCTGCTTTTTGTTTTTTCCCAGTACAGTTGAAGAAGGCTAATCTTTTCAGTCACATGATTTCTAAACGTCCAAAACAATAAGCCAACTATACATACAAGTTTTTGTAAAAACTTGTCTGTATATGTAAATGTAATAATTCAAGACTTATTCAACTTTTCCTTTACACAATTTGAGAATGTGTGTAAAAACAGGCTGATGGAAACCCAATGAAAATCAAACCATTCAGGCTAGTCACAACAACAACTTTTCTTTGTCTCCTATAAAATCCACTCACTTTACCGACATTTTACTTGGGCCCGATGTACAGCAAGTGACCCAGAACGTGGACGTGGAAGCTCCTCGACTGATGTCCGAGCTTTAAGTCTCTCTCAGGTGTATCAGTGAGCCTCTTCTTATCCTCCAGCCTCTGAACTCTCATCCTCATCATCTGCTCTAAACCCGAGACCCATGAGGAAAAAAAACCCAAAACAAGCACCAGGTCATAAAAGAGAAGAGCTGTTGGCTCCTTCCTCAACAATTTATCTTTCTTTCTTTTTTTTTTATTCCTTTCTCTTTTCTTTCTCATCCATCTTGCATCACAGCATTCTCACTTGTGATGCCCCCACGTCCCCCTCCACTCACCTGTGCGTGCATTCACTTGCTGCCAGAAGGAGAACAATAATAATAATAATAATGATATTAATTATATCCATGCTGGTATTTATAGTCATGGTTTTTAATCTCCGCACCGGACTGTTGCACCACCACAGCCCCTGTCTTCACACCTTTGTGTTGCACTGTCCCGTCACTCCCAACAGTTTGTTGTTATCTGGAATCCCAACACACACACACACACACACACATTCACAGACACTACGTCCTGTGCACCACTGAGTGTGTTTTTGTTCCACCACGTATTTGTAGAGCTGCATAATACGAACAAAAGAAATGATATTGCAATACTAAAATATGATTCATAATTGGTACGACGGATAAATTATTCAAATCATGAAGATTTTTAGCCCGTTATATTCCTGCAGTGTGGTTTTTTTCCCCGCATCGTTTGTCTTTATCAAATAATTGTGCAGCTCTACATACTTGTATCTTGTGTTCATTTACAGAATCCTTGTTTTTCTCACCGGCTTGTGTGTGTGTGTATCTGACCAAACTTGATTTATTGCACAGAGAGAAAAAAAACAAAACAAAACAACAAACAAACAAACAAAAAAGCTAAATGAGCTGAATCGCCTGCTCATTTAACATTTTGTTTTGACCCACACTCGTGTTTGAATGTGTTTGCCACATAATGTAATGGATTGTGATGTTCATGACGCATGTCGACTCATGGATGTATTTGTGAACACAGAGAATGTAATGTTATTGTTTGTTTTGTGTCCTTTCTCTCTCTCTCTCTCTCTCCCTCTGTCTTTTCACCATGAACCTGTTACATTTGGCTGCTCACGGCTTCATCTGTTTTTCTCCTCCTCCTCCTCCTCTCCTTCCTTCTCTTTCCCACACTTTGTCCACTATCTCTGTCCTGGTCCCTTCCTTCTTCTTCTTCCTCCTGTTTATCTGTACACTCTTTGTCCTTCCTGTCCTCTTCTTGGTGTCTCTCTGTTTGGGTCTTCCCTTCCTCTCCCCTCCCTCCCCTCCTTGGCGGGTGTGGCCACAGGAAACTAGTGGACTGTCCCCAGCTGTTAGATGTGGACGACATGGTGAAGATGCGGGAGCCGGACTGGAAATGTGTGTACACGTACCTGCAGGAGTTCTACAGGGGCCTGGTGACGAATGGCCTGGTTAAAACCAAAAACTCATCCTAGAGTCGCACGCCACCTAAAAGTGAACCCATGGTGAGAGAGGGAAAAAAACCTAGTCAGGAACCAGACTTTTGGTTCTGACACAAACAAACACTCTTAACCTGTGTGTGTGTGTGTGTGTGTGTATGTGTCTGTAGTTTTGATTCAAACCCATCTTTGTGAGGACATTTTGGCTTGTTCTTTGTTTGAGGGTTGGGGTTACAATTGAGTTTAGGTTAAGGGTTAGGGTCAGACATTAAGTTATGATAGTTAAGGTTAGGGTAAAGGAGTGCATTATTTATGTGAGTATCCTCGCTAAGAATGTGTATATACATGTTATTAACAGCTGATGGGAACAGTTTTTTGGCTGCTTCTGGATATTTTCTTGTTAATCTGAAGCTACTAAGGTTTAAAATATCAAAAAGTTTGTGGACTTTTAGGCTGGAATCACTTTCTTTCACCCTTTAAAAGGGCCTAAGACCTGGTTTTAGAGTAGAATTAGGTTTAGGTGAGGTCAGGGTACCAAAAATGGATCATTTGGTGCCAGTTATTTTGGTACTATTCCTAAAGAAAAGGCAAACAAATACATTCTGTGCTGTACTGAACCGTTCCGTGGAAACACGGTCTTGGTGAAGACAACTAACCCTTACCCTTGACCTGAGATGTACAGCTGTACAAAAATGTGTGTGTTTGTGTGTCCATGTGTGTATTTGTGCAGACTGAGCACCGGCACCGTCTGCAATGCCTTTAAAGGAGCTGCCGTACACAACGTTTCAAACAGACGGGTTAAGAAACAAAGCAGAGATTGGAAAACCTGTATTGTCCACTGACTTTTTATAAAGCTTAAATTTACAGGTGTTTATGCTCTCGGCTTGTAAAAACCTTTTAAACATACTGTGATGTTAAAGTGTTCCCTTAAATAACAAAAAAAAATTGTGTTGTTGACATTTAGTTTCTAGAGAAATCTGGTGTGGTTCATGTTACTGTACACTTAATTTGTGTTGAATGTCTCAGCCTGACTGTATGTGGCGATAGCGCCATCCTGTGGTCAATCTCTGCAGCACTTACATGAACAGTACGTTCTTGTTATTTATTATAGAGCAAAAGTGGACAGACTAGAGTTTGTGTATGTTTGTTCAGGTCTTTATTAGACTATAAACAGTGTCCCCTTTTTGTGAGTACATTTTAGCAGTTGGTCACATCTTCAAAGGGCCTTTTTGAGGATTTTATGTTGGTTTTATGATTAGTGTAAACCATTAGCCTTATTTTAAGGTTAGGGTGAGGCAGGTAGTTAAGAGGGTTAGGTTAAGGAATTAAGGATTTCATGTCTATGATGTCCTCACAACTATAGAGAGACAAGTGTTGTGTGGGTCATTTTGTGAGGACCGAGGGAGGATATTTTGGATGGGTTTTTTGAGGGTTAAGACTTGTTTTTAGGGTTAGATTTGGATTTAGATTAGGGTTGGTTAGAGTTAGGGTTAAGGCCTTTAATTGTGATTAAAGGTTATTGGGTGTGATTAAGGGTTTGGCATTAACTGGCTTTGGGTGAAATTAGAGATGAGGCTTTGTTTAGGCTGCCCAAATGATGCTGAACAATAACAGTGTGGATGAGAATATTGTTTGCTTTTTTCCCTAGTTAATAAACATAAAAACAATCATTAATCTTGAGGCTGAGAATATCCTTCCCTCTACTCCGTCTGTGGTCGTCCCTCTCTCTCCCTCTCTCTCTCTCCCCTCCTGCCCGTGTACTCCCCTGGTCCTCACACTCCCTGTCTTCTGTGCCTCTTCCTCAGGACGTGCGTCAACTGCATGCCCTTGTTGGAAGTGGAGGACATGATGATCATGGGTAACAAGCCCGACTCCAAATGCGTCTTCACCTACGTACAGTCTCTGGTTAACCACCTGCGCCGACACGAGATGTCCATGGGTCGACCCTATGACCTCTGACCTGTGCTCAGTGAGCACTCGGCCTCGACATTGTGGTTTCTCTCCCGACCGCACAGACAAGTTGGAGATGATGTGTGTGTATATACCTGTGTGTGTGTTTGTGTGTCAGATTATCTATGTTGTCACTTCTCTTCCGGACACAGATTATCGTCATAGAATCCACCTGGCTCTTGTCAGAGAGGTCGAAGTTATTCTACCTTTTTTTTAAAAGCTTTAAAATTTAAAACAAACTCTAAAAGCGTTGCTTCAGGTAATATTTAAACATTAACGCTACTTAAAAAACACCTCAGAAAAGATATTTAATAATTTATGTATTATATATATATATATACATATATATGTATAATATGTAATATCTGTATTTTTAACATTGACCCTTTTTTAAATTATTTTTTCCTGCTACACTTTTGTAATTATTTTAAGTATTTTGCAAAAAGCTAGTCTGCCGAGGATATGATGCGTTATTTGTTCTTCATTTTGGTACTTTTTCATTTTGACCAAACTCTCTATATATTCAGTTATATTACTATTTAATGCATGTGCACAGGGATGTTTTCTCTTCACAGCGTTGCGCTGATGTTTTGCCGGCGCTGAGTAATTGTAACATTCTCCCTTAGTGCTACTGACACAGTTGAGGTTTTTTTGATAATTTTAAGATGATTCTTAAGGTAGAAACACATGCAGTTTTCTTTTTTGAGGTGTGGTTTGCAGAGTGAGTTGTATCGTTACTTTGTTCAATCACTGCTTGACTGTACGAAAAAAAAAAAACATTAAGTCATTAAGCTTCAGCCATGACGATGTTTTGTGTCAGTTCACAGGCCTGATGAAAGCCGGCTTTCAGTTTTAACACAAGTAAACCATCACTGAACTCGACTGTACATGAAGCCAAGGAAAAGTTCTGAATTAAGATTTTTTATTATTATTGTGCTTGTAAAATTTTAAAGGTTCCTTTTTGAAAAAATGTCTAGGAATTTTTAGTAGAAATGGAGAACTTATGAGAATAATTTTCCTGTTTTTTTCCACTGCTTTCAACTGAAAAACAAAACTCTCCCGTCGAGTAAAGCAGAGAGTGCTGTATACAAGAGCTCAGACACGTTAGAACTTTCATGTTTCTCTGCACCACAGTTAAATGTGAATTAACGATTAAACCAATTTGAGGAATGGAAGCGTTTGTCCGATTATTGCTAATATTTTTACATTTTCTAAACGGTTATTCCGATTACATGTGAAACTTTTGTGTTTATTATTTCCCTGCTGAGCCACTATATCCTAAACTTGTATAAGTTGTGAGGTAATTTTTATGAAGGGAAGATTTTAGCTGGGCCTTTCAGCTGCGATGGGCTTTTTTGAGGGTTGAGACTTGGTTTTAGGGCAAGTGTTCAAAATGTGGTATGTGAGCTTCCTCTGGTGGTACTTGGAGGAAAATCAGAAATAATGTTCTACTGTATATACCAGGGTATGTGATCGAAGTGGAGCTGAGGAATTTTGACCAGAGTGTGCAGAAAATGAAACAAATAACAAAAAAAATAAATCAGAGTCACCTTATCGCTCACTCCATCTTAATCTAATGTCACTCTACCAGTGTGTGTGTGAGGGAGAGGAGGAGGATGAGAGAGCCAATTATCTTATTGGGAATAAACCTGCCCCCTGTGAAAAGTCTGTAGCTGACTTTGCTCGACCTAGTTACACCACTGTATTTTAACATCGGTGATAATGGTGTTACTTCAAGAGCTCAATATTTTCTCAGGTGGTTCTTGGTATAAAAACTTTGAGAATGACTGGGCTGAACTATTTTATATTAAGCATCAGAACAATATCTGTCATAGATTGAAAACCAATTGCACATGACTACTATCCTCTAATGCAAGTGTGTCCACTTACATTTATGTTTAGCATTTTTTTTTTGCAAGTGTCATAGAACAATCAAAATGGAATAATTACATTGAAGCCTTTGCAATTTGCTGATTATGTTGTTTCAAATTGCAATTCCAATTTAAAAAAATGACTTTCTCAAATGGGGCCACATGGTGGTATAGTGGTTAGCACTCTCGCCTTGCATCGAGAAGACCCGGGTTCGAGCCCCGGTTGGAACAAGGGCCTTTCTGCATGGAGTTTGCATGTTCTCCCCGTGTGTGCTTGGGTTCTCTCCGGGTTCTCCGGCTTCCTCCCACAGTCCAAAAACATGCAATGTGGGGATTGGGTAAATTGGACACTCTAAATTGACCTTAGGAGTGAGTGTGAGAGTCAATGGTTCTTTGTCTCTATCTGGGTGTGGCCCTGCGATGGACTGGCGAACTGTCCAGGGTGAACCCCGCCTATCGGCCGATGTAGCTGACATTGGCACAGCACCCCCCACGACCCTCTGGTGGAGGATAAAGCGGTAGATGATGACTGACTGACTGACTTTTTAAAATGTTCATTTGTGTCCTCGAAACTATAGAGACTAAACTAACTAAAGATAAAAAGTGTTTTTTTACTTTCCATGTTATGATTTGGGGTTGCTTCCGTCAGTTAGGTTTAAGGTTCACAGTAAATGTTTTTTCTAGTCTTGATGACCACTCAAACCTGCTTTATGCTACAGTTTTGCCATTCACTCACACTTTCATACACTTGGTCCTGTTAGCAAAGATGGCGGACACTGTTTACATTCTGGGAATGAGGTCCTGTCCCCCTACGAGTGGCTCTAAAAGGTGCAGAATTAACGCTGCAGTTTCAAGGCTCGGACCAAGGGTCACTGGTGGGCACGTAACAAAGGAAAGAATGAAGATTTCTCGACTCAGGGGAAACTGAGGTTGGGAAGCACTCTCTTTCAAAAATACTAGCCCTATGCTAGTAATACAAAGCTAAATACAAAGTATTAAGTATTCCTTTGTGTCTTGTGCATCAGCATGTACACTAGTGGAGCCAGGAATCAAACCCACAGCCCTCAAGTTGAAAGAAGACTTGCTCTACCGCTGAGCTACCATTACCCCCACATAAGCGTAGGGAGGCACATACATGTCAAAACCAAGGTAAAGTTGGTCGAACTCAATATTTAAGTAATGATGTATTTTTGTGGTTTGTGTAAAACATACATGAGAACATAAACTTTCAACACAGCAGGAGTCCAGAGTAAGATTTTTCCCCCCACATTTCTTTATTTTCATCTTTTACCACCCTTTCATTTCATGTGAATCCTCTGGTGTTTTTCAGTCCGACCCACCTGAGCGTGTGGCATCAACCTCAGGCCAGTCTGACGACTTTTAACCTGGGGCTTCATTCAGCTTCACAGTGAGCAGGAAAGTAATGGCACACGAGAGAATTCACGAGGCAGGTTAGACACCGCTAATGAAAGAAAGAAAAACACAACACAACAAACACACTTGGAGTGTGTGAGGAGTTTAGAGCTGCTAACGGACGACAAGAACGACATGTGCAAATTCACACTGAGGACATTTTTGCTGATGCTAAGATTTTGTCCTGCCCCAAGACCTGATCCCTGAACAGCTGGTCTTCAAACATTTCAGTCATCAACTGCAGTGACCAGCTGCTCATGGATCAGCTATGGGGAAGAGTGGTACTGTCCTATTCCTACTTTACGCTGACGGGTTATAGGTCAGTGCGCTTGACCTCTACATCCGGCTCTGAGGAGACACTCTCTGTGGCAGGGGGAGGAGGAGAAGTGGCGGCTTTGTGAGCGTGCTCGTCTTTAAACGGGCTGTCTTTGGCGGGAGAGAAGCGGAACTCTTCGGGCACCTCATCCTCAGGCTGAGCCTTCTTGTAAAAGCCCAGTTTCCCCAGCAGCGCGTTAATCTCTGAGCGGGTCATGTCAGAGAGGGGAATCCGCTGCGGAGTGAAGGCATGGGTTAATTTTAACGCGGCAATACACAATCATTAGGGCTGCTACGATTAATCGAGCACTAAATGAATGATCAACCAAACATGAATGTGTTGTTTAGTAATTAAAACAAGTTTTCAAGTTTTTCAACTTCTTAAATGTCAGGTTTCTTTGCTCATTTTAGATTGTAGTTTGTTTCCTCTTTCCCACGTTGTAGATGTTCATGGACATTGAAAGTTCTGTATCTGCCTTTAAAAGACCTTTAAAAGATCTGTTTATTTAAAACAAGTTTTCAGATTCTTAAATGTGAATATTTTCTGTTTTCTTTGCGCCACATAATTAAGAAATCATTCAGACTGAATAATTTTGGTTTATCAAGACATTTGAGATTGTTTATGGGCCAAACAATTAATCAGTTATTCAAGAAAATCCTTGTTAGTTGCAGCCCTAACGGTAACTTCAACATGATAAATGAAATAAAATAAAAAAAACAAGCTGCAAAAAGTGCCTAAATATACTGATTATTAATATTGTTGTACATTGTTATTTATTTTATTATTTGCAACATCCTAAAACCAGAGTTGTCCAAAAAAGGCATTTTTTTAAACATTAGCTGAATATGACGGGAGTTCCGGTTTCAGACTGTGAGCTACTGTTTTATGCATTTAAACAAAAATCCTTACATTTACTGTCATAATACTTACTATAAAATACTTTGGTGACGATACGGGATTATTCCCGCATGTCTGTTTTTGTGTTTGAAACGATGTATGAAGCAGGAAACGGCAGAAACTACAAACTCTCCCTGTCTATATATAAAAACAACAACATAGTAAACAAATACACGGCAAACAGGACTCACGTCCAGCTCTTCAAAGTAGTGGTTCAGGAGGACAAGCTCAGGGTCGGCCCCAGGAATGTGCTTCATCACCAGGTTATGGCTGAGGAGGTGAAAGTCAAAGAAAACGGTTTTTCAAAGCAATCTATATTAAATTTTTAAGTACATTTTGGAATAATAAACAGTGATGTGGCTGAATGAAAGGATACTAAAGAGGAATATCCTGGGTCACAAAGGCTTTGACCTGTAGAAAGAGCAGAGGATTAAGATTATAACATAAGAATAAGACAAGATTTGTCCAAATTTGCCATTTTCACAGCTGCACAGATAGTACATAAGCAAGGTAATAAATAATAGCATGTTATATTAAGATGTAGATAAGAAGGGACATATTTTCGTGATATTGTCACTGTATTTTGATTTGTGATGTATTTTTTTCAAGGTTATATAGGTATATTTGAAGAATGACATCCCTCTATGTAAATATCAACTACTGTTACTCTGATGCGAGGATGAAAATGTGAAGAGAAGTTGGAATAGAGAAGAGACCAATCAAATACAGAATTCTAAAGTTACAGCTACTTTGTCAGGGATTATTCTTCAGTCTCAATCTGTCACTGACTTCCTGTGTTTGTGTGTGTTTTTGTTCCTCCTGTCGATCACGTGACTGAGGCTAAACTTACCTCTCTGAGCCTGTTCAGCTGTCATCCACCACATGACTGAAAGCAGAGCGAGAGAAAGAACATGACATTAACAACAAATCGGGACACATTCTCTTTACAAAACGCTTGCTGCCAGTGTCAAGTGAATGATTGAAACACCATTTTCTTCCTGCACCATCTTTTAATTTTATGTTTTATGACTTATGCTCCCCTCCTGGACATAACACTTGCTCTCTCCCACATTGTAGAGGTCCGGGACATGTATCTGATGTATCTGCCTTGAAAAGACCTTGAAAAGTCTGGAATTTTGTCTGAGACACTTCGAAAAGTCTGGGGAAAAAAAAGGTTTCTCTCATAGTAGAATTTTAGAATGCATGTTAAAATGATCAATTAAAGAGTTGTGTTAAGTATGGGAGGGAAAGATGGAGAAAGGATGAGTGAAAAGACTATGAATTCTTTTTACATTCATTCATTCATGCTTTTATAGTTCTGGCCGTGTTTGCAGCTTTTTTTGCCAGTAAAACGTCATTTACATTCATTCATTCATTCATTCTGTCATTCACTCATTCATTCATGCTTGTATAGTTCTGGTCGTGCTTCTGGTGAAACATTTGTGTGAAATCTTTGCAGTTTTGTGATTTTCAATCATTTTTAAAACGTTTTATTTTTTTACGTAAATTACTGCAAATTCTGCATTTATTCATTCTGTCATTCACTGATTCATTCATTCATGCTTTTTATTCAAATTAACTTGTCCACTGGGAGTAGGCATTGAAGTATAAAACAGCATTTTTTGAAAAAGTCTGGAATTTTTTAACAAACACCCTGAAACAGAAAAAGAGAAAGTGTCAAACTAATGTGGATATATACTTAAATCAACATACTTTGCTTGAAAAGTTTCTTATTTAGTGCAGTTCAGCTCAGGATTAGACTTTCTCTCTCTTTCTCTCCTGTATCCATGGACCTTTTATACTCTGGGAAGGATAATTAACCCACTTTTCATGGAAATGTGAGCCTCTAGTGTAACACAGCAGGTATTCAGACGCAACAATAGCCACAGATAACGTGCTTTCCTTTCAGCGACGTCGCCAAGTCAGTGACTGTGTGACAACCTGAGGGGGAATCTGCAGGGTTTCTCACCAAAAAAAAAGAAAAGAAAAAGAGACGAGAGTCGAGTTACAGAAACACGACCTCAGCCACAGTTTCACCAAACAATCACAACCAAACTGACTTTTCACAGTCAGTTATAGTTATGACAATAAAGAGATTGCAGCCATTTGAATATAATATACATATGTTGAATTTCCATCATGTGAAATATGAGAATATTTATGAATATGTTTAAACATAGGTCAGCTATAACGAACCATTGTTTTCGAAATGATGACGTTCTCAAATGTCTGGTTTCGTCCACAAACTAAAATGATTCAGTTTTAATGATTTCTTTGTCATATGGTGCAAAGCAAACAGAAAATATTCACATTTTAGAGGCTGAAAAATCTGAGAAACATGAATTAAAAAAAACAACACTCAAACTGATTAATTGATCATCAAAATAGATGATTCATTTAGTAATCGTTGCAGCCCTAAATTCAGGCAATATTTTTAACATACTTTACAAGTGGGTAGAGAGACAAAGCAAGAATTTGATTGCATTGATAATTTATAATCTTGATAATCTTTGACACCTTGTATCCATTATCAGTGTCAGGAGGAGACTATTGAGAACCCAAACTCACTTTTAAAAAGTGAATAATAATTAATCAAACTAATAAAAAAATCAAAACAAGTGAAACATTGAAGAAAGACAGGGATGCAGACGAGGAACACAGAAGAACCAGAGTATGAAAAACCTGCAGCGACAGCCAGGACTGAAACGTGGCATGAAATGAACAAACAAACCAAATGAACCGACACAGAGACTAAAATACACAAGGGAGGGAGAGACAAACAGACACAGGTGAGACAAACAAGACACAGGTGGATCACATATGGGCATATCACAGGCGGGGCGGGCGGGGCGGACGATCAACAGGGAGGACAGGAGAGCGCAGGACATGTCAGCTGTGAGAGCAGGTAAAAAAAAATCTGTTTAATGTATAAACGAATGCAGATTTGAACAAAACAAGAACAAAGCAAAGTAAAAGGGTCAGAGGTTACGTGAGGTAACAGCACAGAAGGGAAAGGGTGATTTTACAGCAGTGGTGTCCAAACTTGTTTTTAAAAGGCTCAGGTTTTATAACAATTTTACAGTGGGTGACGGTTTACGTCTGTCTGTCTGTCTGTCATGGCCGGGAATTTAACTCCTTACCAGCTGAGCTAACGGATAACACATGATAATAGTTAGATGCCAGGGCAGACAGTATTTCCCTGGCCATAAGTTATGTATTATAAAAAAACAATCAGAAGCTGTGGGCCGTATATGTATCTGACCATGGGCCATGATTAGTCCACGGGCCGGACTTTGGACATACCTGGTATACAGTATACTGTATATATACACACACTGGGACACAGGTGAAACTAATTAGGGTGTGGCAGTTAATCAGAAAGTCTGGAAAAGCGGACAAAGACCAGGAAGTGATGACAGGACAAGAGGTGAGTGTCAAAATAAAACAGGAAACTCACTACAAACCAACAAGGACACACACGCACAACACCAGGAACTACAAGACAAAAGTAAAACTCAAACCACATCGGGAAAATGAAAGTCCAGATAAATCAAAACACTATAAATAAAACAAAAGAAACAGGAAACTCAAACTTAACAAGGTAAGGATTCAAAATAATAATAGAGATGTGACGTTTGTCCATCTCTTTAACACGAACAAATGGGAACCGCATAGTTTGCATTCACACCGATGCAAACACATATCAGGATAACAGGAGTCAAGGCAGCTTTATTTACACACACACACACACACACACACACTTTATACAAAGGGTAAATCCAAACTAGAATAGAAATCTCACTGTATATGTGAAAGCAGCACTCTCTGTATAGGAACATCCAGTGTAGTGTGTCATTATATTACATTTGTATGTGACATAAAATGTTATAATCTACAGATGAAACACTCACGTTTACTACAGCTACACCCACACTGTGCGCATGCGCTACACAACAATAAGAGAAAAGAAACTCATGCATTCCCACCTTAGATTGATGAACACACACACACACACACACACATATATTCATAAACAGTTGTCATGAAACTTATATGTGTGAGCCTTGAACGCTGCATGAAGAAGTGCAGTGTGACTGTAGCCTTATTGTATTATTATGTTACTGTAGTGTGAGTGTAACGTGACTTTACCTCCACCCGCGCCTTCGCCAAACCCTCCAGTTTGTTCACATCCACATCAGAGGCCGAGGCGCAGTGAAGAACACCGGCCAACACGAGCAGCCACATCATCTGATCCGCTTCGATTCTCAGGACCCGGGACCACGACCACGAGCAGGACCTGCAGATGCACGAAGGGAACTGAGTCCAGGAGGAGGAGGAGGAGATATGAGTGGATATGACACGTCCGGGTCTCCTGCCACGTCACTGAAGACAGGGAGGCGGGAAGAGGACGCTCATTGGTCCATTTGCGAAATACGCATCCAGATGCTCATAATCCCTTATGATTCTACTTATTCCCAAAGGGTTTGGATTAAAAATACTATTTTTAATTGTTTCTTGTACCAGCAAACTATATTATAATAATAGGAATAAGAATAACACACGTTATTTGCGCAGCACTTTTCTTAACAAAGGTTCTTAACAGACCATGTCAAGCAAGACAAAACCAGAGTCAAACAACTCAGCTGGTTGTGGTGAGAGGAAATCGGGGATGGTGGGGGACAGAAAAGGGGGAGAATAGAAGAGGATTAGGGCCAACTGTTAAAAAAAATGGCGAAAAAAGCCTGACTTTTTGTGATTAAAGTCAGAATTCTGACTTTTTATGTAAGAATTTTGAGATGAAATCTGAGTACTGAGTAGTATCTGTGCATGCCACTGTAGATATGATTTAATTGTTAAATCATATCTACTGTAAGACATTGTTAATGTCTTACAGAAAAATGTCACATCCATAAAATGAAAAGTCTTCTACCCAAACCTGATATTAATTCATTTTATGTAGAGTTGTGATATTTCTTTAACTCTGTCTCTGAAATCACATTAAATCATAAAAGCCATTAAAACCTCTCAAACACTTGGAAAAAAAAGCCTTTTAACTCATACAGAATAACGACATATTCCCATATTTTAAGATGCAATATCTAAAAGAATATAAAAATCTCCCTGGTACACTAGATTGGTTTTTACTTTGTGATCTGATCTGGCTTGTGTTCATTTATTTTTTTCTGTCTTTCTTTTACTGTCTGTATTCGGTCCATACTTTGAGTTTGTATGTTAAATGTAACATGATGGTGTTCCAAATGTATTTGAATGGTCAATGTGCACATGTTTGGTACATAAGAAGTCTTCAACAGTATAATAAAAAGATAATCCCACATATGTGATGTGCTTTTTCAAAGTTAATCTTCTTAAATCTCAGTAGAAAAGGGGGATTACATAATATCACCATAAACCAGTGGTTCTCAAACAGGAGTGTGCATGGCAGGCCGCTGATGGTGTCTGTCACGTAAATGCTGTGGCAGAATGATGATGGATTGATTAATTCATCATCATGTGTGCTATAAACCAGGCATACCAATTAATCCCAAACATTACAAAAGGCATTTTTCAATTTATTTATTTGACATTGTTGGTGTCAGAAACTTGATACTTTAAGTTTATTTAAAGTATTATTTTTCATCCAAAATTTAATTTGACTGTTACATTTTTTATGGCTCATGTAAAAAAATCCAGTGTGTAAGAATTAGTGACATCTAGGGGTGAAACAGCAGATTGTTGTATTCTTTGTCTAATCTTAATTACGTAGTAGGTTTCTTTCTAATCAATAATTATTAGTCAGATTATTGTCCCCAAAATAATACATGAGGGGGTCATCAGAATAATGTCCATCCTGTCCATCTCTGTATTATTTTTATGACTCTGCAAGCAGACGTTCGCAGGTATGGGGAATTAAACCCAGAAACAACAGGAATTACCTCTAATTGTTGGATTTAAGTGCTTATTCAAACTTGAAGTGACATAATACAGGTGTATGTGCAGTAAGAGTCAAATCCATCCTGTACTATATGTTCTGCTTCTGTGCCACTGGTAGCTTCAGGCAACTGTCGACTTCACCACATTTCCTGTAACACTGTAACGCGCGCGCACACACACAAACACACTGTTTCTATATCTTAGTGAGGACATATGATATACATAATGTATTCCCTAGCCCCTTACCCTAACCTCAACCATCACAACTAAGTGCCTAACGCTAACATTTACCCTTACCTTAACCTAAACCCAAATCTAACCCTAAAACCAGGTCTGAAAAAGCCCTGAAGGTGTGCGCCCAGACAAAATGTCCTCTCAAAGATAGGATAAATACAAGTACACACAGAGGTCATGGAGACTGATGAGGTGCCCTCCCCTCAGGTGTTGCCACGGCAACATCTTTTCCCATGATTTGCCTCGGTGTACACTGACGTCCTCCTACATCTAAAGTGGTGTCAACCTGCAGTGTCAGTGGTGTCTTAAACATTTACTATATTTGCAGGAAAGTACATTTTCCTTTACTGATTTCTTGAAAACCGTTGAAATTTGAGATACATGTTATCTCATAGTTATATTTTATATTCTACCACTTTATCCTCCACATGAGGTGCCAATCTCAGCTGACACAGGGCGAAAGTCCATCATTGGGACACACAGAGACAAACAACCATCCACTCTCACACTTATGCTCAATTTAGAGTGTCCAATTTGCCTAATCCCCAAATCTAAAACACACACACACAAACACAGGGGGAACATGCAAACTCCATGCAGGAAGACCCTTGTTCTGAGTGAGGTGTGAACCCGGGTTTTCTTGCTGCAAAGGAAAGAGCATAACAACTACACCAACTGTGTGGCCCTTACTTCGTACAATCACACTTAAAAAAAAACACCGAACTGTCCCTTTTACAATTGACTCTGACTCATGTTCTCTATAACATTTGCAGTCTGTTTTTAGAAAGTGTTACCACAGAGGGATATTAAAAACATGCAGGTGCTTCTGTGAAATTGGACGATGAGGTCATTTCACCCTGGAGCAAATCACACCATGACCTGAATTTCCTGTAAAACTCAACAGCTGCACTAAAACTGCACCTTGTATGTCCCCACAACAACCACTATGTGGCAGTAGTGCTTCATGTTACGGCTCACACAAACATGGAATATTAGGTTTTGGTGAAAACAAGTGTTGGCTGTGTATCAGAGAGTGAAGCCATGTGTGTTTGTGTTTGTGTAACTGCTGTGAGTCATCATCCACAGTCCCTCACTGCTGCTCGTTTACAGAAGCACGCTGGCAGACGCCTCCTTTAATTTGAGTGTTGAGAATGAAGGTGCCAGACATGAGGAAAATGAAGATGAAGTTGAAGAGAAGGTAAATGGATGTGCTGAGACAGAGAGAAGGACATGAGAGTGGCAGGTTAGATGGAGAAGGATGTGGAGGATCGGGAAACATAGGAGCAAAAACATCCACTGTGATGACCTCTGACAGGTGGTAGAAGAAGAAAAAGAACAAACATGAAGACTGAACTTTCTTAAAATCGTCATCAGCATCGACAAAGGAAAATTGGGTCTTAAACTCAAATGACCACTGGGGGCCACTGAGTGTCTAGTTTAGTCAGCTGGGGGGCAGTCAAGTGAAATAATCCAATAATGCCAAATTCCGTCGTCGCCGACAGGATTTGGCACGCATATTTCTCATTACCGTAACGACCTAGACCATTTGTGACATTTAGAAAATTCAAAAACTATGGACTGGCGATCTGTCCAGGGTGTGACCCCGCCTTTCACCCTATGTCAGCTGAGATTGGCAACAGCACTCACGTAACCCTCATGTGGAGGACAAAGTGGTAGAATACGGATGGATGAATACCGGAAAGCAGAGCTTTGCGCCCATATACTTTATGGTAGCCCTCGGGACTTCCACAGAACATCCGCCCAATCACAGGTGAGATTCACAAGCGCGTCACATTTGTGATGAAACTTCTCAGTACCATAATTCCTAAATGGTTGAATAACTGCCAGATATCGAAAGTAAAAGTTATCTTGGAAGAAGCTGCAGAAACACTCAACATTTTTTGACAATTCTACAGCCATATCATCAAAATAAATCCAGAGGGTTAAGTGGCTATTCAAAGATACAGGTGCCTCTGTGTAATTATAAGGTGACACCATAACCTCAATTTCCTTTCAAACTCAACAGCTGCACTAAAACTGCCACTTGTATGTCCCCATTCCCACCACTGTGTGGCAGTTGTGCTTCATCATAGCTGTAGACCACATAGAAAAGTCACCTTCTGTAACATACATATACACACACATATACAGCAGGTGAATATTCTGGCTCATACAAATGAAAGGATTATGTTTTGGTGAAAACAAGTGTTGTGTATCTCAGAGTGAAGCCGTGTGTGTGTGTGTGTATGTGTGTGTGTGTGTGTCTAACTGCTGTGACATTTCCGGTCTAGCTGCTTCACTTCTGTGAGTCTTCATCCACACTCACACTCACTCGCTGCTGCTCGTTTACGGAAGCGCGCTCGCGGACGCCTCCTTTAATTTGAAGGACACGGGGGGAAACGCGCACGGGACACGGGTGTGCGTGGAGCTGCTGCCGCCTCGCAGGAGCAGGTGTGTGTGGACGCGTTTATGTGTGTGTGGACGTGTTTCTGAGAGATGTAGCCCGCCTCGACAGCAAACCGTCGCCAGCGTCGCTCTTTAAACCCACCTGCTCCTCTTTTCTGTCATCCCCCCTCTTAGCAAGGGAGCAAGGAAGGGAGGAAAGGAAGGAAGGAAGGGAGGGAGGAAGGAAAGCGCTGGGATGCCGATGGTATCAGCAGTGAGGCGACTGGAAAAGGAAAAGTTCAGCGTGTTTTTAGTTAAAGATTGACACACACACATACACACACACACACAGAGTCACATCTTCCACCCGCCGAGGATCCACACTGACCGACCTCCAGGACAGCTGCAGACCAGGTTCAGCCAGCATCCATCAAACCAACCAAAACAGGTAAAGGTGATCCTTAATCAACTGCTTCATTATCTTAACACTGAGCGTTTATACAGAGTTCGGACCAGAACCAAACCAATGTGGGATGATTTAATCTGATTTCTTTGCTAAAACAACGAAATTTACATTGTCACAGCAGCAAAGACAATAAAGATAAATGTAATAATTAATAAACATGCATTTCCACATATGTGGAGACTATACAAAGGAAAATAGAATGTACATTATAGACATTAAGCTACATTTTATTAACAACAATAATCCAGTTTTGATATTAGTTCATCATGATTCTGATATTTCTGTGAAAGGCTTATGTCTGTTCATAGCACCTGATAAATTAGTGAGAGTCTGATCCTATGACAGAGCCATGGTTCTCAAACTGTGGTGTGTGTACCACCAGTGGTACACAAGCTCCCTCTCTTAGTACTGAGGAAAATACTGTTCTATTGTTTCAACCAGGGTATGTGATCCGAGTGGAGCTGAGGATTTTTTGACAAGAGTGTGTAGAAAATAAAGCAAGTAACTAAAAATACTAATACATGAATTCTTGCTCCATCTTAATCTTACATACATTCTGCAATGTTACTATCGAGAACAAGGAAACACGATAATTATGTGGAACTGAAAAGCTATAATAGTGTTTTTATTTACAGTGTATAATATATACAAATGAAAATGGGCTGTAACGCTGAGCAATTATTTCCGCTTTATGTTTGGGTAAAATAACTGAATTCATATCAGCACACTGGCTGTCAAACATGCAAATTTTAATATATCTGTAAAAAAGGCTCATGTATGCTGATAAAAGAAGGCAGGTGATAAACTTGTGGGGCAAATGAAACATTTGTATATGCAAATGTTGACATACGATATTCACAGTAGAATGTTTAATTTTTTATTTATTCATTTATGCTTTGGTGTAAAACAATTCCAATACTTATATACCAGCTGATATAAATAAGCACATATAGGCATTCATAGCAACATATCTGATGAGAAATACACTGAATCTAATATATATGTGATTCTAGTATATCTGATGATAAACTAGGGCTGTGGTCAGTTAATTTATATATCTTATACTGTATAATACTTGACACTCACAGTTTAACATGTTAGGACCAGAGCTCATAACACGGTATACAATATTGCTAAAACTGCTTATTTGGTTGATTTAAATAAGCACACATAGACACTATTTTGCTTAGTGTATAATATATTTTGTATACATAGTCCCTGATGCATATTGTCAAACACTTCATACAAACACAAAGTTATGTATTTGTATGGGGTAGATTTTTATTTTGAGCTGTTGAAAAGACACCACCCAATTTGATGGATGCACTGTATTCCGTTAGATTTTTGTAATTATCACAATGATATTGAGAATCACAATTATTTTGGTCATTTGGATAAGTGGATAAGTATCACCCCCCATGACTAGTTTTATATTGTGTGTCTGTCCAACCACCTGGACAGTAGATATTGTAAATATTGTTGTTTAGTTTTGTGTTATGATGACAGCAGATGTAAAGAGTAAAGGCATCCCTGAAAGATGATCCTCCTGCCCTGGGTGTGACAACATGAGAAGGGATGTTGATACTGTGTTTGTCACCTTTGTCCTTTGGTGTGTTCAGAACCACAAGTCAACCAGAACCATAATCATGCAGTCAAAAATGTGTAATATGTATTCCATTCATTTAGAGCCTAAACAAAGTGTAAACCTTAGCCCCTTAGTTTCTGGTTCAGACCAGGATTTGGTCCCCATGAGGACTACTGGTCCTGACAAGGTCAGTGTTGATGCCAGAAAAGGTCCTAAAAAAGATCATTTTAAGAAGAACACAGACATGTGTTCGTGCTGAGATTATATGTGATGACAATGCATTGAATTTAAATGACCTTCATCCTCTTTTTTTCAGCCAGAAACATTGTCCTTGAAGCAGGAGTGTAATTAGGCCATGTACCGTTTAACTGCCCCTGTTCTCTTTCATTGGATTAGTCATCTCCGTCACAGTACATACAATTATTAGCATGTTTCAGGGGCCAAATACTTGTTGCTGGCAAAATCAGATGTGAACCCTGTCAAAAACGCCTCTTCTCTTTGTTGTCGTGTGAGGACACAAGCAATTTCAGCTCAGCTAATTGTGTCATTTAACCACGATATGTGTTCCCCTTAGATTACAATCTATAACTGTCTAATGCATCTGTCTAATGCATCAGACAGCAGTTATAGTTTATACTTTTGCACGGAGCATTTAACAGCATTTTTAATTCCTTTAGAAAATAAATCATTTTAATTGAAATATTACTCAGGTTGAGTCAGCTGTGGCTGGAAATGCAACGACTGCTGCTGTTGCAACGGTCTTTTGCTTTTAACTTGTTTGTATGTGAAAACCAGTGACTGGGCAGGAAGGAACATGTGTGGACAAATACTGACTTCTCTGTACTGTTATGTTTTATGTCTGTCTTTAGGAAGTTTTGTTTAAGTGTTTCCCTTTAATTATTTATTTAATTGTGTTGTAATCTCATGCAAAATGTTTTCCTTATTACATGAAATTGTGCAATGTGCACAGGTAAATTATTTCGAAAGTTGCCTGGTGCTTTTTTTAAATTATTTTTTTATTTATTTAACCTTTACTGAACCAGGAAAATCCAATTGAGATTAATAACCTCTTTTTCCAAGGGAGTCCTGGCTAAGAAAGGCAGCAGCAAATACAAAACACTCAACACAGTTACACTTTTACACAGTTTCACACACAACTTTGTCCCACCTGAGAGTATAACTCGCAATGGTATGTCGACACATTACAATTCGTAATGAACCTCAGGGCAGCATGGAAAACGGTGTCAATCATTCAAAGACATAGATCAGAAGCATTCATATACAAAAAATCTATATAATCCAACACAGACAACTGATAGACACAGGTTGACACATATTTCTAGGATTATTAATTGAAGGCATTTGAAATCGAAAGTTGTGCCTGTCAGCACCTTTTCATGTTTTTTTTAGCTTTACAATATACTCAAGGTTCAAAGTTCAAGGTTTCTTTATTGGTACCCAAGGGTAAAATTACTCATACTCACACACTGTAGCCCTGGCAGTGACCTGGTCCTATAGCTGGAGTGCCCCTGTCCCTGGACACAGGGCATCGATACTGCATGGCACTAGGACCTGGAGGAGCCACTTAGAGCTGTGGTAGCAGTTGCCTGTGTCATTTTTGTTCAGGTCATCGTTAGTATCCCTGTCACAGGGGCATATGGCCCTGGAGGCCTTCAACAGCAACACTCCACTAAGCTGTAAATTCAACATTAAACGCTGAAGTGGTCGACAAAATGTCTGTCTGGAATTACTGTGTCAGTGCATACACAGAGCTGTGGGTTTGAGATAGAAGATCATTTCATGCATGGATATAATTACTTTTTGTTCCTTGATGATATCCTGCAGTGTGTAACCTTCAAAATAAGAGCCACTGGCTTCAACCACAGCAACTTCCTGCCTAAAACTTTTGCACTTGGCAAATGGCTTGAAATTAAATTCCTCAGATTTTTTTAAATCTAGTTTATTTTTGGTCTGTTTTGTTGTATTAATAATTTATAATTCATCTTCATCTGTATGTCAATACAAAACAAAACAAACGCTTTTACTTGTATCTCTCAATTTATAGCGAGCGATTTCATCATCACAATATTTAACATCGCATGATTTCCTAGAATTGTGCAGGGAAATTTTGCCTCTATCTGAAAAAATGGTCTGCCAATTGATAATATCAGGCCTGACTGAGGGAGCATTTGTGTGTGTACACCAGCAGAGTCAGGGCAGATGGCAGCAAGAAGAGTTTATCCCATCAACCTGCTGGACAACTGAGTTTTTTGAGCTACTAACTAAAACGTTTTGTGGGCACTTCTTTTTGTTTTCAGTCAAACACAGTGTTACTGTCGCTTCCTTCTGTCTTGACCTAAAACAAACGACCTTGCCAGTCGACACAAGATCTGAAAACTGTTAACCTGAGAAACGCAGAGAGAGTCGTGTAGAGCTGATAGGTTTAATCATCACTCTGTGAACGCAGTTGATAATGATTTGAATGTAACAGATATTTTTTTTATATTTAAAAGGTACATATGAACATTTTTAAAGAGGATGGACATGAAATAAGATGTCCATCCTTTGGACTGACTCAACACTGTGTGTTGTCATGGAGCAGAGGAGACGAGAGGGTTGGCCGCTGCCTGCTTTTTTTGGGGGGGGAGTTGAACTACATCCTCCCCGTCTCTCCCAGCTCTCATCCCCTCAGGAAGCTGCATGTAAACACCATGACACATTAGTTATTATCAAATCAGTCGTCTGCCCCATTTGCTGCGAACGTGAGTGGAATAAGAAGCGTTAGCCCGTCATGATTATTCCTGGAAAAGCATTGGTGGGGCTTTTTCCCAGTCCTATGTGAAGAAATTAAACATGTATTTAGTATTCAAAGGTTTGACAAACAGAGAACATGTGCTATCAGCTTATGTTTTACGTTGTGTAGGGCTGCAACGATTATGAAAAACAATTGTTTTTCAATAATTAAAACAAGCTGTCTGATTTTTCAGCTTCTTATATGTGAATATTTCCTATTTCCTGGCTTCTTTGCTCCACATAACAAAGAAATCATTAAAGCTGAGAAACATCAACATTTCCAGATTTGAGAAACACTTGTCGACATGTTGTGACATTTTACGGACCAAAAACAACTATTAATTGAGAATATAATCACCAGATCATCAATTATGAAAATAATCGTTGCAGCCCTAATCTTGTGGTTTACAGCAGCATCTCATACATGGACTGAACCTGCTCTCATTCCCATGGTCACATTCCAGCTCCCTCTCCTGTTTGTTTTTATCTGTTTCTGAGCATAGAGGCAGCACATTACTACTGATTATGATCTGTGTCTGGTTTTGATGGAGGCATGTTGACGTCATCGATGGTGACTGTGAGGTAGGTGTTCAACGATACAGATTGTGTCGTTAGAGGAGAGCGGAGATTTTAAGGTCAGCTTAGTGGTAAAGGAAAAATGTTGGGTGCATGGGAAAAAGCTACATTTGAGTGTTGAGCGATTCAATGTGCCTGCAGTGAATGTGGATGAGATTGAACAACACAACAGAGTCTGGGAGAAGATGGGGGAAAGGAGAGGAAGGATTAGAGAAATGTGATCATAAGAGAGTTAGAGAGAGAGAGAAAGAAACAGGGGCTTGGAAAAATAGATGGTGCCAGAAGGAAGTGTGTGAGGATCAATTAAAGACATTCTGTAAAGAGACAGTGCTGTCACTGAATGGACTGTCTCACTTAGCTCCCCCCTCTCAGCTCATTTTTCACCAACCCAATCTCATCTGTGACCAAACCCAACACACACACACGCACACACACACACACACACACACACTCATAGGCGCTATGTATGGACAATAGTAGTAGATAAAGCCCAGCCAGGCACCAGGTTATTGGTGGACAGCTGAAAGACATACATGTTTCTGTCTGGTTACACACAAATAACAGAGGCAGCTCTCATCTCTGCATGAAAAATGTGACCTCCATCTCATCAAGGTCATGAGAAAAAACTGACAACGCTGTGTTGTTCCACTGTCCTCAACCAGATTACCCCCATTATGTCCCTGTGGACAAAAAATATGTCCACAATGTACATATACTTTTCTCTGTGTATAAAATCAAAATGGGTATAATGTCTACCATGATTTGGATGTGCACACCACATAAGCTCTTACTCTAATAAAAGATGACATTTTTGTTCCCTTTTTAGGTGTCACACATTGAACACAACTCATCCACCACGACTAATATGTCATCCTTTCACCATTTGGTATTCAAATCAGCTCATTTAAAGCACAGTATGTGATTTTGTGCCACTATCAATCAATCAAAATGGGTTAGGGTTAGGGTTAAAATAAGTCCTACTTATGGATTATAGAACTGTTACACCAAAAGAGCAATGTTTAGTGTGAAGTTGTGATCCATTTGTGACAAATACACATAGCACAACACACTGGATAACCAGCAGGACTGAATATTTCCTTTGTCACTCCATTGTCTTAAAGAACATTTTCCCTGGAAGTTACAATATAGCAGAGATGGTAAACCAGATGACATATAAAGGAGGCCAAAGGTCCATAACCTTGAATATGTTGTACAGTATGTAACTACACTACTTAATGCATGAATGTCACATATTCTATCTTCGAGGATCACACATGTTCAGTATTTTTTTGGTCTGTGGCTCTAGCTCAGGCATGTCCGAAGTCCGGCCTGGTGAGATATTGTATGGCCCGCAGCTTTGGTTTAATAATGTATTATTTATGACCAGGAACAGATGTGTCGTCCTCATTAGCTCTGCAGACTCACCTCTTATTATGTTATTTGTGAAAGAAAGACCAAATTTTTTAATTTGTTCACTCCTGCGTGGCTTAGATTTCGTTGCCATTGTCATTTAAAATGATAATTGTGACAATAAAAACTAAAAAATATTAGATATAAAATTAAATATTGTTTGTAACTTTTACTGTTAAAAAAGGTCTGAAGTGAGAAAAGCACTATATAAATACAAACCATTTACATTATCAAAAAAGTTTGGACACCCCAGCTCTGACATCTAAGAAATGTTTGCATCATGGCAAACTGTCTTAGAGACATCTACTACAGTGAGAACTACCAAGGAAGTTGTTTGTCTGTCTGTCTGCTATATCTTTGCAACTACCGTAGCGAGACTTTACAGGTTTTGTAGTTAAAGGTCACGGTAAGAGATGGGTGTGATCTGACCCTTGTATCCTGTTGTAAATACTGCAGAGTTCTCATTGTTTGGAGTGACAACATATGAGAACCTATTGTGAAATGCTCTCGACTCATTGCATGGCCATGTTTTTCTGTGGAACTTTGATTTCAGTGGCTTTTTATTATTCACACAATAATAATATGGAATGATTCTCAAATCTGATTTGTCCTTTGTCTGTGTCCTCCTGCCTTCGCCACTCTGTCTGATTTCTTTGCTGCTCACTCTCTGCTCTTGTTTACTCCGTGCTGTTGACTGTTGCTGTTCTGGACTGTGCACGTTAGTGTATGGCAGGTGCTGTGAGCTGATATGAACTGAATGCGATGAGCATCCCCCCTGTTACTTGAGGACTATAACCCCTCCCCCCCATTTGTTGGAGCAGGAGAATATGTGCCCTTTTGTCTCTTCTGCAGTTTTTTCCAAATGTCATCCTCTGTCAGTACATGACGCTGTGTACAGTACATCTGTTTTCAAGGCCTCGATAAGACAGGTAATTGAACAGTCACGATGGTGAGAGTCTGACTCACCACGACTCCTACTGTGTCGGTCAGGTCATGTGACAGTTCTACACTCACACAGACAGAGGCTGCATGTTTTGCTGCTGTCTTTTAAATCCTCTCTACAGTATGCCTTGTTAATTAGTTGTCATTATGTGACGACAGAGACTGTGCTTTAGTCTTCGTGGTCTTTGTTGTTGATGATGTTATTATTCTGCTTCTGTGTCTTTATGAATAGAAATGGTTATTTTAATGGTTCTTCCTTCATCTACAATAAAGCATATTAACTGAGGGAGCATTTGTGTGTATACAGCAGCAGTGAAGCAGAAGCATGTATCCTGTCTGTCCTTTTACTAGCACAATGTTGCTGTTGCCTGTCATAAAACAAATCTCCCTTCTGTATGCAACACAGGAATATTTCGACACGACCATACTGAGAAATAGAGAGTCATGTGGAGCTGATAGGCTTAATCAGCCCTGTGATTGTGTTATGCACCGCCATCTTAATCTGTATATAAATACCTCCATCTATTTCTGATGCTAGCCAAAATGTAATCTAAAGGGTCATTTGAGTACAAGTTGAAATCCTGAACTGCGAACACTATGTGCAGCATTTAAGCAGTTGTTTCCTGTTTTACAGAAATCCAAAATGGACCAAGGTAATCGGAGCCAGTGTCAGACACAAGACAACCCAAATGGAGCAGCAGAAGCTTCTACAACAGCTCCAGCTCCAGTGTCAAACAAAACAGCTCCAGCTCCAGTGTCAAATACAATGGCTCCATCCGCAGATCCCTCTGCTGGTGAGCCTCTTGTTCCCGTCAGGCCTCGACGTCCTCAGAGAAGTGCCAGGGTGGAGGACTCTGTTGACATCTCTGAACCTAAAGCTGAGACAAAAGCTGAATCCACTCCGGTGACGAACCAGGATGAGAGCTCTCCTGATGGTGCAGCGTTGAGTCATCCCAAACCCTCTCGCCCTGCGCCAGTCAAACCCTTAGGAGAGCGCGTTGGTCCTAAAGGTCCAGGACATCACCCGGTTAGAGCTGTCTCTGTCCCCCAACCACCTGCCAGCAGACCAGTGCCTCCTCACCTGAACCCTCATGCACAAAGAGCCTTCTCTGTAGCAGGAACTGCTGACACTCAGGCCCAGACTGTGGAAGACTTCAGGCAAGTGTCCTGATCCGTGTGTGACATTCATGTCCCAGCATGTCTCCGCAGGCGTCTCATTGTCAGAGAGCTGAGAAAGATCAGCCTTGACACACATACAGTAGCTTTTATTAAAATACTGTGTATTCTAACCACTGCATAAGTATTACAAGTACATGTTGTTTGTTTCTGTCAGAAGTCATTAATTTATCATATTTTCTACTTTATAAACTCTTTACTATAAAACCAGTGCTTAACGTTTAAAGATAAACGCACATCTATTACATTCAAACTGTTATCAAAAAGACTATATATACTGCATACTGTTGTATGGCAGTGTTAGGATCTTGTGTTGCCTGGCAACATTCCCAATTTGAACACAGGAAGAGATTCCTTTTGTATCAACACTTGCTTGAAGCTTGTTACCCCTGCTCTGCTGCTGTATACACACAAACACTCCCTCAATCAGGTCTGATAGTTTTGTTTGGCAGAGCCTTTTTTCAGCTATATGAAACTGCATATAAGTTATATTACAGCTGTAATTGTTAACAATTGTAAAATATTTTGACTGTTGTTTACAACTATAGTGTGTTTATGCATTTTTAATATTAGTATACTGCTTACAAATGACCTACAGTGTAACCTGGTCTTTTCCAGCTAAATATGTATTTTAGGGTTTATTCTGGTTCAGGAGTTAGTGGATCATTGTACAGGTAACTGATCTACAGGAACTGGTTATGTTGCTGACTCAGTGAGGACTGGTCTTTTTGCATAAATATAACCTTGAAGTTAAGGCTAGAATAGACCATTATTTTGGCCTTAAGACAACTTAATTTAAGGCACAAAGAAGCTGCGTTATTCCATTCCCAAAGCCCTGCAAGTAGCTGTCGTCAAGGGTTGTCTGTTGCTCTGATGTTGAGTAGAGTTCAGTATAATTATTGTCTAAACTACTCATAGTGTTTAAATTTAGGGAGGCAAGGAACACATGGTCACATTTATCTGGATAATGTATTTTGTAAATGTAATTTCCAGTAACTTTCAATGACATTCATACAGTAATTACTGTACTCAGTCACTTGTGGATGACAGTTTGTCATTGTTCTCAGAGCAGATTTGAAGTAATGCCTGCGTTTTGCTGTCTCACTATGAGTCTATGGGTAATGATGACACTGCCGTGTGTAGGAGATGACTGTTTATAGATATTACACAGCACCTTTTCCCAACAGGGTGCACATCATTACCTGGAACGTGGGTTCGGCCACGCCTCCTGATGACATCACTGCCTTGCTGGGTCTGAATGTGGGTGATGGAAACACAGACATGTACATAATTGGGTGAGTGTTTTTTGTGGTGCAGTCAAGTATCCATTTGTGTTCGCCTCCCCCACATTAAGATTGCAGACGCTAATGAGCAGTCAGGGCCCGCTTTGAATGATTCTCCCTCCTTCTGGCACAAATTCCCTTTTACTTATTAATCCACAATTATCAGCGCTCCTCTCATCTGCCGCGTATATTTCTGTGTCTGCTGTTGACCCTTGTGCTGTGTTGTTTGTCGTTTTTCACCAAGGCTGCAGGAAGTGAACTCTATGATTAACAAAAGGCTGAAAGATGTCCTCTTCACAGACCAGTGGAGCGAGGTCTGCATGGACAGACTCAGCCCCTTCGGTTATGTACTGGTCAGTAATGGGTTTTATTGTAAACACATATGCACACTCCCATTGTAAGTTGTCTTCACTTGGTTTACCACAAGTCTATCCCTAACCCGAAGCACCTGGCATTTATGTCTTACGTTTGGAGGTTCCTCTTCCATATCACCATGTAAACTTTTGTCAGTTTATGAATATATCACAGACAATTGCTCTATCTTCTTCCACTAAAATTAAATATGTACTGTTTTATTTACATGTCATTGCGAAAAGCTAACACTAGACTGATGCATGATGATTGGAGAAACTGTCTCACTTTTTGATTGACAGCGTTGTCAATTGTTGTCAAAATATTGAGGATAGCAAAGTTTCTGTCCAATATGAGTCCAATATGGATTTTTCAAAACAACAGCCCATTGTATGTTATTTGCGTGGCAATATCGCCCTCACTATTATCCTTGTATTAGTTTTACATAATTTTCCGAGTTCCAGTTTGTTTGTCCATTCATTTTTTGTCAACGTTTGTTTGGTCAAATTCAAATAGCTCTATCTGTTAGAACTGCGTGCACTGCACTGGTGTGTTGGTATTCATCTATTCATCATACTCTGTGTTGCACTTAACTGTCTGCATGTGAACGGATGCTTGACTGTGTTGGCATGGTGAGCCAGAGAGCGTGAATCAGCTGCTGCGCTGAACGAGCCAGACAAATGTCTCCCAGGGTGACGTTTTATTTTTGGATCACGTCTGTTGTCAGTGTTGACGTGCCTCTGACAGTGAGACTGATGCTGCCCTGCAGCAGTCGCATAGTCTGCTGTGTTAGATGAAGACTTGTCAAAATCATGTCAGAGTGACCTTTGTGTTTACTCCGTGCGGATATTAATCCTGCAAGCAGGTTGTAGCACAGAGTTGTGTCAAGCTATTAAGTAGGAAGAGAAACACGGTGGCATCAGTAGGATTCTGTCTCGTCATGACATGGTGGACAGATACCGATTAAAAAGACTCGTCGTCAGGTTTACACTGTAACTGCTGCAAGCACAAGAAAGCTTCTTCAAATGAGTTTGTCTCTTTGGAACAGCGATATACAATTTTTGGCTAATCACCAAACATTTGCCGTGTGTCACCACAGTTTCTGTTTGAGTAAGCTACACTTTAGCTTTAGATGCACAAATTAGCAAAGGGATTTGATTTCCTGCCTCTTATCTTTGAATTGCACCGTTGCACATCCCGCGACTGACAGCACTGCAGAGTGACTGGTTGTTTGCGGTGGGATTTGCAGGATTGCTGTTTGTTTTCTCAAAAACGTGTTGATTGAGCATTTACTTTGTCACACTGAGAAACACCTTAACATGAATTTTAAGTGTTGCCAGTCAGTAAGTCTGTATGATTCATGTTTATATTAGTGATGGCTCAATACCACTTAATGCATAATACTGGTATCATAACCGTGTGTATCTATCGATGTCAGTCTGATATAGTCTTTTACTGCTTTTAAATAACTCAGCTGTTAATCAGACATTTGTGCTGATGCATTTGTTTTAGCTGTAATCTATGGAATTAGATTTAGTAATTAGTAATCTGCCCTTTTAGACACATATCACTCCAACTGCATGGCAGACATTTTGAGCCTTACTACACAATCAATGAATTAAGAAATTGAGTTAAGGAGTTTCTAATAATATACACACAGCACTTGCTGTGAATTATTGTAGATTTTGATGATGCTGTCATAGTTGATTTATGACTAAGTGTAAGCCATTGTTTTCACTGGACCAAAACAAGTGCCCATTTTCCCAGTTTTCCCCTCGGCCTGGACCTAACATTTCCTTTTGTCACACTTGTTATTCACAGGTCATACACTGCTACACACACACATATACTCTCTCCCTCCCTCTCTATTTCTCTTGTCCTGAGCTTAAATGTCTTTTCTGTTTTTCAACCGCAGTACTCGTAAAGGCAAAGGTACTTTTGACACAAATGTATGCACACAGACACATGCACACCACAGATAAAGTCGGTCCACTTTACGGTTCAGTAGAACCTATTACGCAACAGACTTGTTCAAATACCAATTTAGTATACAAGCAAGAGGGTCTTTAGTCACGTGGAGATGTGTGCCTCCATTACTGTCCTCAGGGCATTTCAGACAGGGTGTTATCATGCTTCTCCGGCCTGTGGTTGGGGGTTGGGATCTCTAAACCAGTGGAGAAAAGAAGGGGGGGGGGTGAGAGTCTTGACATGCCATGCAAATACCTTGTCTTTTTCCACTTCATAAATGCACATCATATTCTTGCCCTGTGCAAACAGTACAAAAATATCTTTGTAGCATACAATATGTATGCCATTATATAGCGTAACACAGTGCGTGATAGCAGAGAGCTTATAAAATAATCTGAGTGTGTGAACATCACGTTTGCTTTACGTTGTGTTTTTCTCCACTGTGAGGTTAGGACCACACACTATGGCCTCTCTAATGTTCATTGCTTTATGTAAAGTGGTGGTGGGAGCTGGGCCACAGGGCAAAGTGACCGTGCTAAGGGGAAAGAGAGATGAAGACTGCACATGGAAATGAAGCACACCAGCAGAAATACAGAGACAGTAAAGCCGGACTCAGAGAATTTGTTTATTCAAATTGAGCAAGCTAAAAGTAGAGATGTTCTCGTTATATATGCAAAATCCCTCCACATCCCTTACTGTGTATCCTCTGTATTTTCCCATCTCGTTCTTCATTGTCTTCTGTCTTTGTGCTCTTGTCCGTTTACTCCTCACTTTTCTCAGGTGACCTCCCAGCGGATGCAAGGATTATTGCTGTTGGTCTTTGCCAAGTACTTTCATCTGCCCTTCCTCCGCGGAGTCCAGACTGAGACCACCCGCACTGGCCTGGGGGGATATTGGGTGAGACACCACTCTGTGATCAGCAGAGACATGGAAGTGTCACACTTCACTGTACATCTGTGTAGGAGTAATTAGGTTTTTATGGTTGCACCACTTATGTAGATCTAAGAGACGCTCATTTCCCACTACAGTTTATATACACTACTCAACAACAAACAACACTGCATTTAAATTTTAATATAACTGGAAGAACAATCAGATAAAACTGTAATATATGGACAAAAGAATTCCGACGCCTGACCATTACACCAACAGGGACTGTAAAGACGTATTCAAACTACTTTAATATGGAGTTAGTCCCCTTTTGCAGCTATAACAGCTTCCACACTTCTTGGAAGACTTGTAAGTGTTTCTATGGGAATTTGTGTCCCACTCATTCTGCAGAGCATTTACAGTATGAGGTCAGACACTGATGTCGGACGAGAAGATCTGGCTCACAATCTCTGTTCCAGTTCATCACAAAGGTGCTCGATGGTGTTGAGGTCAGGGCTATGTGTGGGTAGGTCAAGTTCTTCCACACAAAACTCATCAAACCATGTTTTTATAGCCCTTGCTTTGTGCACTGGGTCACAGTCATGTTTGAATAGAAAATGACCTTTCTGCCACAGCGTTGGAAGCATAACTTCATTAAAGATAAGGGACCGAGAGCCCAATTTAATACATTTGTCCATATAGTGTATATCCATAGGATCTGCGAAAAATTAGATGTCTGTTAGTTTAGACTTAATCATAAAAGGTTCTAATAGACTTCTGAAAGGTTCTGTGGTTTTGTGTCAAATGAATCTACACTTTTGTCCTTTTGAGAAGCTGAAGATACATGTACACCATTATCATACTATACACTAAAGTATCCCTCATGTTTTAGTGGGTCACAGTAGTTGTAACATAAGTGGAAAGATATCCACAGCCTCATCCTGTCCCCCACTGTTCACCTTACTTTTAGCATTAATTATTGATGATGTTTTCCACTGGTTATTAATGAATAAACTTCCTGTGGCTCTGGGACAGAAACACACAACTCGATACAGTGACCACAGTCATTTTATTAATTAATTCCTTCATCCATCCATTTATATTGTCTTAGAAGAACAACAACGTCAAATAGAATGGAACAAGCACATTTCTCCATCTTCACAGCATCACAGCAGTGTATATGTACTGACCTTATTTTTTATAATATTTAACCTCTGCCTCTGATTGTTTTTTTGTGTCACAGGGGAATAAAGGTGGGGTGAGTGCACGCATGTCTGTGTTCGGTCACACCATCTGCTTCCTGAACTGCCACTTGCCGGCTCACATGGAGAACTCAGACCAGCGGATGGAGGACTTTGAGAGTATCCTGCAGCAGCAGCAGTTTGAGGGTCAGGCTTCCACTGGGGTTCTTGACCATGAGTAAGTCAGCAGTTATTGAACACACACAAACACACTCTTGTAGAATTTAAGGCCTAGTTGACACTGGATGCATCACTTGTGTTGTAGCGAGGACTGCAACATTTATTCTACTATTTTCATAATCGATTAATCGGTTTGAGTGTTATTGCAATAATGAAAAGAAGCTTTTTCATTTTTCAGCTTCTTAAATGTGAATATTTTTTGATTACAAAGAACACACTAAAACTGAATCATTTTGGTTTGTTGACAAAACAAGACATCATAACATCATCATTTTGAGGTTTGAGAAATACTGATCATTTTTCAGCATTTTTCTGACATTTTACGGACCAAACAAGTACTTGATTAATCGTGAAAATAATCAACAGATTCATTGATTATGAAAATAATTGTTATTTGCAGCCCTAATTGTGGCTGTCACAGAGTGTTTTCATTGTGGTGCCCAGGTTAACAAAGGACTGTTGATAGTGACATTCTACCAGCGTGATGACACCAAACTGACACCTCTCCCTGTATAGTGTCTGCACTGAATTTGAATACATGAAAAACACAAATATTATATTTTTAAACATGTTTTAGCAGCTGTGCAGATTTTCTTTGTCTTTCCCCATCTGAGTACACAAAAATTAAGTCACATTTTCTGATAAATCAGTGTGAAATATAGCAGACACGCAGCTGGTGTGAACACAAACACGGAGCTAAATGTGAGAAAGATGCAGCTCAACCACGACTCACCAGCAATGATTTATCTGTTGGATAAAAATAAATCAATTGATACAACTTTGACATTCATGATTTCTTTCACAGTCAGCAGTGCAAAATTACTTTTGTGCTTGAACCTGTTTGAATAAGTAGATTCATCTCCTTTTTCTTATACAGTTTGGTGTTCTGGTTCGGGGATCTCAATTTCCGTATTGATGACCTGGAAATGCAAGTGGTAAAGTCGGCCATTGATAACAACAAGTTTTCCATACTGTGGGAAAATGACCAGGTAAAAATATTGGTTGTCAATTTCTCCTTATGTGATCTTTGTGATAAGCAGGAGATAAAAAAAGGTGTCACTACCGTCATCTACTGTATATTTATAACAGTTGAAAAATTTGTTTTTCATATTTTAAAGAGCAGTAGCAGAGTCTAGAGACTGAACTGTCACCCAGATTTGTTTCTCAAAAAGCTGTCCTCTATAATACCTTAGAACTGTAGTACATGTCTGTTACATCCAAACATTGTCAAATGAGTTCACACAATGCTGATTAAACCCATCACCTCCATGAGACTCGTTCTGTATTTTCCAATGTAGCAGTGTTTAGATCTCATGTCGTCCAGTCCAGCGTAATTACTGCACCGCACGCAGGAAGTGATTTTGTGGAAGCAGAGGCAACAGCAACATTGTGCTAGAGTTTTGCAGTTTAACAACAGTGCCAAATATTAATTCTCCTGCTGAGTTGTCAGGTCTGATAGTTTCGCTTGAGCCAGTTTTCAAATGTGGGATGGAGCATAATGTTTGATTGATGAAACAGAGGGAGAATAATAACATCAACATCAACAACAACAACCACAAAAAAGTTGCATTGCAGCTTTAACTTAAGATCTCTCATCTGGTGGATCATGAACCGTGTCGTTGCATGCATTAAAAGGCAAAGGATAACCTGGTTGCAAGAGCTGTTGGTAATTCAGACACTGACACGTGTTACTGTTACAGCTGAACATGGCCAAAGACAGTGAGACGGTGTTGGATGGATTCCATGAGGGGCCGCTGAAATTCCCTCCTACCTACAAGTTTGATGTTGGAACAAATACCTACGACACAAGGTTGGTGTTTCCAGTGGGTGCTCTTATGAATTCTAGGCCATTGACAACATATGTCAGTGCTTAGCTCTGTCAGCTTCAGTCTCCTCTCTGAAAGGTCCTTACTCACCTGGGGACACATAAAAGTGCCTGTTTTTTTTAGTCCCTCTATGTTTTTTCTTTGTTTTATTTTTTTTAAATGAAATGATATTTGGGCGACTTCTTTCACTTTAATTTTTTTTTCCGTCCACCTCCCAGTGCAAAGAAGCGTAAACCGGCTTGGACTGATCGGATTCTGTGGCGCCTTAGAGCCACTGCACAAGCCAGTGCCACAGTTGGCGGAGGGAAGCGTGACTCCATGTCAGGGTTGACCAGTGGGACCAAAGTGACGCAGCATTGCTACAGAAGTCACATGGAGTACACCGTTAGTGACCACAAACCAGTCTATTCCATATTTACCCTGCAGGTGAGACATACCAGAGAACCTGGCAGTTATTATGAGCGCATACGTCTTTGGAATGATTTGTAGTAATTGCCCAAACTGTAGGAAATAATGTCTTAAATTAAGAACTTCCAATCTCATGTTGTAATCAGTGCTGTGGGCAGATTTTGGCCAGTAGTTAGATATTAGGGAATGATGAGACTGCAGATTGTAACAAATAAAGGACACTTTTATATTTTCATACTTCATTACCTGAAACACACACTTTATCTGCAGTAGGAACATGAGGGCAGAAGATGGCAGCCTCTGTAAAGCACAGACCTATCCTAAAGTACATACAATATAAAAGGCTTATTCTGAAACTACAAAGACCCAAAGGATTTATATTTTAAAGTGATTATACATAAATATTACATTTCTGCCAATAAAACTGTCTTAAATGGTATACATATAGATTGTCTTGAAACATTTCGTTGCACTATTTACACATTTCTGATAAATGTTCCTTGTAGTTTCCTTATAAGGTGGATATTCCCTTGGTCACAATCATAGTGGAGGATGAGTGGAACAGCATTGCTGATGCCAAAGCAAATTTCAAACTGGCTCCCAACTACTCGCGCAGCTCCTGGGACTGGATTGGACTGTACAAGGTAACCATAGCTTTCTGAGAAACAGCAAACATAGGCAGAAGATAATTTGTTAGACAACTGAAACAAACAACATTTCAGTTGGATTTGTTATTATTTTTAAGTTATTTTTAAGTTATTTTTGTTGATTTTTATTTATTTATTTACTATCCAGGTAGTTTGTGATGATTTTGTTTAGTGTAGCACAAAGTGTTCTAAGGTGTTCCATTTATTCAATGATGTTATTTGAATGGAAGTAATGCATTGAGTCCAGGGTTCCCATTGGTGCTTGATATTTATGTAAATGTCTCCCTTGTTTGTTATGACACCCTCTGCTGTTTAATGCCTTGTATTGCTTGATGTACATAGACTAGGACTACACAGAACAAACGTCGGATCATAATTACTACAGTGTTGTGGACACTGTTCGCAGTTGCGCTCTCTCTCTCTCTCCCCCTCTCTCTGCCGTTGACATGAGTTTGAATACAGAACAATGAGTGAGTAACATTAAGCAAGAGAGACAAAATGATGTGATGCCTGGGAAATGAAAATTCCAAGATCTTTGTCTCATCAAAAATAATTACAAAGATCCCAAGCATAGAGAGTGCTTCAAATCAATAAAAGTGGACGCCATGAGCAAAGCTTTGCCCTCCCATCTTAAGCTGCGTCAGCACACTGGGTTCTTGAATTTGAGGGAACTGGTCCTTGGAAATTCCTTGAAAAGTCCTTGAATTTGATGTCAACCAAGGTCTATGTTAGCAGTGAAATCAAAGCAGAAAGTCATTAACATTATATACTTTATTTTTAATAAGTCATGTCGTCATTCAACAGTGTCACATTTTGCTTGTTTTTCTAATATCATGCAACCTTAATTTCTGTGCAGTACAATACTTACTGTTTGTATTTTTGCCCTTGTCCTCATAGGTGGGATTTAAACACCACAAGGACTATGTGGGATATGTGTGGGCCAAGCAAGAGGAGGCTGATTTTCTTCGACAGGAACAGGAGGTGACCTGGATTTGTTCTGAATTCTCCACATAAACTTTCACATTTCACTTTCAGTTAATGTCACAATCACTGCTTTTTTTCCAGGTAACCTTTACTGAGGAGGAATTGCCCAAAAGCTCAGGGGACTTTATCTTGGGTTACTATAGCAACAACATGAACACCATTGTGGGTGTAACAGAGCCATTTCAGGTAATCATAAAAACAGACAAAAACAATCAAATGCATTTTAGATCGAGGCTTTTATCTCTGATGTTTCCCACTGACAATGTTCTGCTCTTTCTTCATGTCCTGTGCCTTCCTCCCCACAACTGTCCCCTCTTTGTCTGTCCTCAGATCCAGCTTCCCAATGCAGGCCTTGAGGAAAGTTCTTCAGACAGCTCTGAGTTCAGCTCAGAAGACGACAGCACTGTTGTCCGCACGAAGACGAGGTCCCGCAGTCCCAGCCCGCGCAAGGGCAAACACCACCGGCGCCACGCTGACTCCCACAGCCACAGCCGCTCTGGCAGTCCTGCGCAGGTCAAAGTGAAAGAGCCCAGTGTCACTGATGGTCTTCAAGCTGAGAGTAAGTCTGCTGGTCATCCAGCAGAGGGCAGCAGCAGTCAGGCGTCTGCTCCGGTGGAGAAAAACACAAACACAGAGGACTCAGGAGAGTGAAGCTCTGTTTTAGTCCAGCTGTTATCACATGATCACATGATACATTTCTGATGCTTTCCTTTTCAGGAACATCCATCTGTCTTGTCCAGAACTTTTGTCTGGAGTTGTTTTTCATTAATCTGTGCATTATATTGTATGTGTGTTTTCATTTCATTTGTAAACATTTCACTTGGTCTTTGTGTTTCTTCTATCTTTCTATGTTCTCAGGTGTGGATAGTACAGGGAGCTGACAACGTGCATTAGGAAATACTCAATTGCAGTTACAGTCATTTCTTTTTTATTTTTTAGAAACCATCATCTCTTTATTCAAACAAAAGTTTGAAATCTGCACTTACCCAGCAGTCATGTCAGCAGACTGCATACAAGCAAAATGCTTTTAAAACATGACACAGACAGTTCCCACATCAGTGAGTTTACTTCAGCTGAGGAACATTGTGTATCTTTTTTTAACCAATCTGCTCAGACCAAAAGGACCATAGAGGAAAAAGGAAAAATACCTTTTATTCCAAAACATAGTTTGAAGAGGATCACTAGCTCTGACAAATATCACTCACATTTCTTCGTTGCAACCTGCAACCTGCAACCTGCAAAAGGATTTAGCAGATTTAGCCTTTTTTTATGTGTTATGAAATCTTACATTACGTAACTTGCGGGGAGTGGTTCACATGTTCGCCCTGCCTGGGATTTGTATAAACAGAACAGAGCCAACAGAGGTGGGGCCTGGAGTTTGGGGGCTTGACCACCAGCAGCAAATCACATGTCAGTAAGAAGAGAACAGATGTGAGCACGTTTAAGTTGACTGCCAAGTAAGTGCAGTGGGATGCGATGGGCGTGTGTGTGTGTGTGTGTGTGAGGCGTCATGTCAGCTGACATCAACATAACTGCTGTGTCAGAAATAGCTGATAAATGATTGGCCTCTGACCCTGCTGAGAAAGCTGCAGTGATCACAACAGCAGTATTTAACCCCATGGTTTATTGCTTTTATGCTTTAAACCCTTCAGTAAGTTATTGGGCCTTAATTTAATGATTAAATTTAAAGCGGAGACAACACCAAAATCCCCCGTTTGTAATATGCATTATATTTTTTTTCATCTCTGATAACTGTGAGCATAAACTCTACCATGTAGAGTCACTACAGGGCTTTGCATCATACTGCCAGTATGATACAAAACTAACATGTTCCACTGTTGTGAAATATCACAGAATTAAAATGATATTTCACATATATGAAATGGTCCTAAATACTTTTTGATATGGTTTTGACTTTTCCGTTCGCAGTGTTTGTTTGTTTGTTTGTTTTTTTCTCTCACTCTGGTCGTCCTCTGTGGATCCTGGTGATTTAGCTGACAGCAAAAAGTAGTCACAGTAGTTGTGTTGCAGTATTACTGTGTGACCTTGTATGCACCATCTTAGACACGTTGTCTTTTTTGGGCTGTTAGCGTAGTACAGTACTGTTGTAGCTGTAACCTCAGTGTGTGTGTGTTGGATGGTGGATGGACATGTGTGTGTAGTTAGTTGGTAGTGAATGGAGTGCGACTGTGTCTGCATGGTGTGCTGCTGGACATACTGTACATTCCGGTGCTGTGATTTTTGTGCCGTCAAGTGCTGTTTTTGACTTTAAGTCATGGCTGTGACAATTGTGTGAAAAAAAAACCCAAAAAACATGTTGATCAAACAAACATTGGTGTAACTGTTAGGTGAATAAAATGTAGGATGGTTATGCTTGCATACATTTACAACTGTTGTTCCCTCTATTAATGTACTTTTCATGATTTTAAAAGTGGGCATACATCTACTGTACTTGTTTGGAGTAACATGAAAAAAAAAAAAAAGATTAAGATTGTATGAATTTTGTTTCACTTTACATAATTTTAGATATATATCTGTATAACTGGTTCTGCAGCCCTGAACAGTGATTATCTATTGTGTAATGTTTGTGAAAGATATAGCTCTATTTACAGAATATTAATACTATTACGTGATGATGTGGCTAGAAAAAGAGGAAAGACAAATGTGAAGTATCGTAGAAAAACCCTGAATAGGAGACAATCTGTATGCCATAAAGTTTATTTTTACTTAAATTATGTATTTATTTTCCTATTTCACTTTAAAATGAGCCTGAATTCTGCTGGCCAGTGAGGGACCTTTTGTTTCAATGGAAATGTTCAAAAAAATGATATTATAAAATATTGATCTTTATTTTGTATTTGTAATTATGAAGAGAGATATGTTTCCGGTTTAGCAAATTAAGATCAAATGTTGCTTTTAATGTGTGAGGTGTAGATTGTTTAGTCTACAGGTGTTATATATGTATACATATATATATGTATATATATATTTCATATATAATTGTGAGTGAAGAAATACAGCAAGCCGGGTGTGAGATAATGATTGTTGTTGAGGATGGTTCATCCCTGTGAAATCATCTGATCAGTGAGGTGAGAAGGCTTTTTTTAAAGGGGCTGCTTGCTTTGTTTGTAGTGCACCACTGTCCAAAGAAGAAATGTACCCCACTTCATGTTGTGCTTTGTCTCTTTCTTGACTCTCTATTGTCATTCTTTGCTAAAATGTGTAATTATGGTATAATATGGTATCATTTTCTTACTGGTCAAGACTGTATCCCTCTCTTTTAGCTGGTCCTCACATTCTGTCACCCTTTAAAAGTCCTTTTTCAGGGTTAAGACCATGGTTTTAGGGTTAGAATTGGGTTTAGGTTAGGGTTAGGCATTCTGTCTGTGTCCTAGTGAGTGTCGTCACTATGAATGCTGCACAAACGTGTGTGTGTTCATGTCTTTAGTAGGCCATTTGTCAAGCAAACTTATCTTTGTGAGGACATTTTGGCTGGTCCACAAAATTTAAATGCGCTATGTAATAGTCTATGAATGTCCAAACAAAGAACGAAAAACCAGCGTGTGTGTGTGTGTGACCTCTTTAATACCTTTTATGGCATTTATAATCTTTGCCAGGGCTGTGTTTAAGACCTAAACCTGGTCTTAATGAGGCAGAAACTCATTTCGGAGGCACTGGTGAAATCTGCGATTAAGTTCAGGGCTAGATTAACTGGTTATGGTTAAAGTTAGGGATATGTACGTGATATATGCGTGTGTGTGAAAAGAGAAAGTGAAGAGGAAATGATAAAGACAGATAAAAGAGTGACAATGGCCTTGATGATGATGATCCCAATAGATAAAACCTTTGCACTGAGATAAGAGCTCAGTTCATTGTTTATCAGTTCGTTAGTGCCACACCTCTACATCAGCCATCCTGAATAAATGTGAGCAGCACATACAACAAAGCATCATGTCGGAGCCAACAGCAGGTGCATCTTGCATCATGCTTTGCCCTCTGAAAAGAAAGTGTCTACAATGCAAATTCATGCTGACTGTGCCATTCTGATGCAACACTGGTCAGGAATTGAGCTGCATTTTTTTACAGAAACACAATCGGGCCAAGCAATAAAAACAGATGAAGTAGTTGGGTAAACATGAGAGACTGACAAAACAAACAATGCTACTGTAATGGAAACAACCCTGCTACCTTGAATTTCTTTCAATCGATATTCCAAAATTCCAAAATAAAATAAAAAGTCATAAGTCATAATATAAGTTACATATCCCTCTAAAATGTTAATGCTACATTCATTTGTTTTATCTCATTTTAGAACAATAAATGGTTAATGGGTGCAGTCTGACATCAGGTCTTTGTGTTTTATGATGGAACTGTGGACTTTGATTGAAACGCCAATTGTTAGTGTGCGTCCACACCTAAAATGCTGAACCACGATGACAAGCAATATTTAGGAATACTGTAAATACAGGGTGATTCACTCATAGACGAAGCTTCACAATCAGTGTGCATTGTTATTGGGAGTCATGGTGTGTATACACAAATGTTCAACGTGCATCAGACTTTATTTGGGTTAAAACGCAGCCAAAATGTGCTGCGAGTGAATACAGCACAGATAAATGTTCTCCTGTGTTTCAGACCTTTTCCTGTCCAAGGACAAACAAATGGCCTGGATTTGAGGCATGGTAAAATCAACCTTGGAGCAATATTAAATAAACAGGTGTGCACCCTGCAATGGTACATCGTGTCCACAATTAAACATTTTGATTATATTGTCCAACATGACCTGAAGCACAAGAGGAAGATCAGAGTAAAGTATAATTAAATCAAGGTTGACATATAATGTAACCAGCATCTTCTCTGTATGTATTTCCAGATTATCTGATTGTTTCACCAAGGAAGCACATGTTTTGATGTCACTGTTAGCCCCCATCAGATCAATTAAAGCAGCGCTGCTTACTGTAGAACACACTTTAGTAATGTTTTTAAGGAAGCATTTGTTTGTTATCTGGTTCATGTACAGAGACCATCATGCACAAAAACATCCAAATGACTGACATGTGGACACTGTAACAAGCAATGACGACATTGAAGCTATAACATTTAGAAATACGTGTCAAATAAGGTGCAGATTGAGCAACAAGTCTGGCAAGTCACAACAAAATTTTTGACAAGTCATCGTTACATGTGCACAGCAACACATGTAACTCATTTGGCAGTGATGTCACAGGTAAAAAAAGGCAGGGCCGCTTTACTTTAACAAACTTTCGTAACAGAAAATGATAAATAGAAAGAGAGAAAGTAAGCAAAGTTAGACTAAAATAGAGCATAAAACAACAATTTACTTATTAAAAGAATATACAGTGCAGCAAATGATTTAAATTTAAATATGAAAGTGCCAATTCATACAAGGCTATTTTAACACACTAAACTATCCAACAATATAGTAAATGCACCACTTTTTTTCAACCAGGCCTGGTGTCATGAGGTTTTGCTATTTTCTGTCCCTATATTAAAGCCCTGTGCATCTATAGAGGACTGCCGAGAACAACCCATTTTTGAATGAGATAGGTGTGACTACAGACCTGCTCTGCTTTACTAAAACTGATCAAGGTTGAAAGTAAGGGAAGAGAAGGTGCAGAGGCATAGCTCCCTCAGCTGTATCGGAAAATATCGAGAACTACACATTTTTGACTCCCTGGGAAATGAACAGCAAAGTCTATCACCCCTGCCTATGCTGATTTTCTGAGAATAATTTATAAAAAATACATAGCTTTTGCAACTTTAAAAGTGCTCAAATGAATGTCTTTAAAATGGAAACAGTCGTCTAATGGAGCCTTTCCACTTAGCAGTTCTGATCGATGTGGCAAGTTTTTTTTTTTGCTTTACCATGAGCGATATTTCTTTTACTACCTGGGCCCTAGCCGATACTAAGTGTGACGTGGTCAGACTGCGGGCCACTGGTTGGTCAGAGAGTGTTGTCACTGGAAGAGTCATGAGCGCATGTCCGACACAGGAATCAAACAATGCAGAACTGTAGATCAATTAAAAAGATTTAAAATCCTGAAAATGTGAGTACATCTCCATCATTTAGCAAGGATATTTCTTAAAATCTCAACATTTAACAGAGGAGTCGGGTGTATTTAGCGAAAGTGGTGACCACATACCCTGGTATATACAGTAGAACAGTATTTCTGATTTTCCACCAGAGGAAGCTTGCATACTGGTGATACATGTACCACACTTGGCCATTCTGAAACTAAATCATGGTTAATCAATTCATTTTATTTTTAAAATGTCCTCCAGTCACTTCATCCTGGTATCAGGCCTGAGAGGAAGAGGGCAGTGATGCAACATTGCGGATGCCAACTGCCAGATAACACCAAGGGCAACAATTCACGTGTGTTTATCTTTTTTGAAAAACAGTAGTCTAATGTTATTTGCCTTTTTCCCGAGGCGTTTCCATGGTTAAATCAATTAAATTTGTCATTGAAAAAACTGCGTGACCGCTTTTCTGTGTTCCCTCTGGATTAGGACAGGATGCTGTAAACCGCCCCCTCGATAGACTCGATGGTACGGTCCACCCTCTCTTGACGTCAGAGGAGTCTGATTTCAAGGGATAAAAAGAGGGACTCTGCGCCATGAGGCTAAACCCGCAGTAAGGCTGACTTTACCGGCTGGTAACGAAGGCAACGCACGGAGTAATTTATATAAAGCGAAATTCGATATCAGCGTCGTAATACTGTCTTAAATTCCACACCAGCAGCCGCCGTTAACGATGATGAACGGACAGATGAACGGTTTTCATAACTCCCTCATTGATGAGGACTGCTTCTTGTTCACCTCTGAGTCGGTGGGAGAAGGACACCCCGGTAAGACCGCACACATACACTGGCCTTGTGTCATTGTATTTTTCTGGTGAAAATATATAACTTAATCACGTTATTACCCTATCGTGTTGTTTAATTTCACCATACTGAAGGAAAAGTGACGATGCCATTGTTAATATGTGAACGTTTTGTCCCTTTTTCCTAAGTGAATGAACTGGCCCGGTTTCAAGAGCATGCGCTACTTGCTAACGTTAGCTCGCTAACCCGGTCATGCTACCGCGTGCCGGTTCAACGGTTTGTAAACATAATAACTGCGTTAACCGTATATTGTAAGGATTATTATTATTGTTATTATTACGAGTCATGGGATTACAGTTGAATGGCAAAGTTATTGTTAAACGCGTTGTATCGAGTGTACTGTAGCACGCGGGACACAATGACCTGTAACATTACCCTGTGGCCATAACATGTCGCACTAATGTGGCTTAGTGTAATTACTTTATTGTGCGGAGAAGCTCGTTCACATGATTCATGCGTTAGTTACGCGCCCTCTTCGTCTTAATCACACGTGCGCATGCTGAAATGGCGACCGTGGCGGGTTCGAGCCACTCCCACAGCACGGAACTAGGCTGGTGGCGCCAGTCTGTTTTTGTATACAGACCCACGATCTTAACACGATCTGTTCATGTTTCTCTTTTTTACAGATAAGATCTGTGATCAGATCAGCGATGCTGTTCTTGATGCCCACCTGAAGCAGGATCCTGATGCCAAAATTGCATGCGGTAAGCTGAAGTGTTTACAAAAGGAATGATTTTTTACCTTTTTGATTACATTATCACACTGAACTTCATTTTTGCAGAAACTGTTGCCAAGACTGGGATGATCCTCTTGGCAGGAGAAGTGACATCACGTGCCATAGTGGATTATCAGAAAGTAGTCCGTGACACCATCCGCCAAATTGGATATGATGACTCTTCCAAAGGTATGGCATGTTATTTATGCATGGAGTAACTTGGTTTGGTCTCTATTATGGTTAAATATTTTTAATATGCAATGTACAATTTAATAAGTATGCATCTTATTTGAGAGTATGCATATTTGTTGCGGAGGGAGTGAGGAAACCCCTTTTTCTGTGTCCTTTATACAAAGTAAATATTGATCTGCTGCTGTGTCTTCCACAGGCTTTGACTATAATACCTGCAATGTTCTTGTTGCTTTGGAGCAACAGTCTCCTGACATCGCCCAGGGTGTTCACATTGACCGCAATGAGGAAGACATTGGTGCTGGGGACCAGGTCAGTACTCATCCACTGCCAGTTTGAGCTGTGAGTCATTAAAATCAGTGTTCATTCACTGTTTAACAAATTGTAATGGTGACTGTTTTGCAGGGCTTGATGTTTGGATATGCCACAGATGAGTCAGAGGAGTGTATGCCTCTGACCATTGTCCTTGCCCACAAGCTGAATGCGAAGTTGGCTGAATTGCGCCGTAACGGCACTCTACCATGGCTCCGACCAGACTCCAAGACACAGGTGGAGCTGTCATGCTGTTACTGATGTCACTACTGAATTGTTTTTCTCAGTTACCTTTTTTAATTTATGTTAATCTTGTTCACAGGTGACTATCCAATACCGCCAGGACCGTGGTGCCATGCTCCCAGTACGTGTGCACACAATCGTCATCTCTGTCCAGCACGATGAGGACATTTGCCTGGAGGAGATGAGAGATGCTCTGAAGGAGAAAGTCATTAAAGCTGTTGTTCCGTGCATCTATTTGGATGATGACACCATCTACCACCTGCAGCCCAGTGGGCGGTTTGTCATCGGTGGCCCACAGGTAAATGTTCAGTGGAAGACTGAAACTATTTATCCTTTCAGCTATTTGAAGCACCCGTGTAACCTGTTCTATCATTACAGGGAGATGCTGGCCTCACTGGACGTAAAATCATTGTTGACACTTATGGGGGCTGGGGAGCCCACGGTGGTGGAGCATTCTCTGGGAAAGATTACACAAAGGTGGACCGCTCTGCTGCCTATGCTGCTCGCTGGGTGGCTAAGTCTCTGGTAAAGGCTGAGCTTTGCAGAAGAGTTTTAGTCCAGGTGAGTGGGAGTGTCAAATTACAAGTCTTATTGGACACATTTTGCTCCAGCAGGCTCTGTTGATTTGTAATGCTTGATCTAAAATGTCTGTGTGCTGCATCAGGTGTCCTATGCCATTGGCGTTGCCCATCCCCTGTCCATTTCCATCTTCCACTATGGGACATCCCACAAGAGTGAGAGGGAGCTGCTTGATATTGTGAAGAAAAACTTTGATCTCCGCCCTGGAGTGATCGTCAGGTAATGTATGTCGTCTGAAGCCACCTGCTACGCAGTGAAACTGCAGCACCTGGTTCCTTCCTGTCTCCAGTGCCTTGATTTTGTCTTCATTTAGTCTCCCCAGGATAAAATTAATTAATGAAGTTTTTAAAAAGCATTCTGTGGGGGTCAGTGTCTCTTAAATTACCATTGGCCTCTGTAACTGTCTATTTACATGGTACAATAGTTTGTGCCATTATTGGAGCAAATTATGTTTTTGGACATAATGAAGCTTTTTAGCTCATAGATACAAGTATTGTCTCCAAGTGTGGCTTCTATCTGCAAGCTGCAGGGTCCACTTTGGTTGAGAGGGTAAGTGTCAAAGCTTCAGGGTTTTCCCACTTTACTAGCTGCCTTGGCAAACCTCCTTTTTTATTTGGTGGCTCTCGACATGGCCAACTGGCTAATGTTAGCGTTTTGGCCGTGAGTACGAACGTGTGCATCTGAGGTTGTGAAGTGTGACTGCCGCTAAACATGTTGATTATGTATTCCAGGGAGCTGGACCTGAAGAAGCCCATTTATCAGAGGACAGCAGCCTATGGCCACTTTGGCCGTGACTCCTTCCCATGGGAGGTGCCCAAAAAGCTTGAATTCTAAACTTGTTAAGCTTTTCCCCCTCAGGCTTGTTGGCGTATACTACAGAGAAGCCTCAAGTTCCAGGGGGTGAAATGCCTTTATCTCTCATGACGCATAACTTCTCCTTCACTCCATTTTCCCTCTTGTCTTGTTACTGTTTTATGGTATCATACTGGGTCATAGATATTTGATGTTTCATGAATTGGATGGGTTCAGTGAACCATGCACCATAGTACTTGATGATCTCTCTTGTCTTTAGGTGTCCCTGCTTCTTGTGGTAGACCCGAGTGGCTGTTTTCAATTGCTTATTGTGGCATTCCACACTCCAAATCATTATTGTTGCGTTTGCATATTAGGGCAAATTTAATACACCTCTTAATTTACTGGTGCTACTGATAAAAGGAGTCAATTTCAAGGAAATCTAAAGTCCAGTGAAGTGTAATTTGCTAGTTGTGGGAGCTGTCACCTTCCTAAACGGCTTCTATTTAAACTTAACATTCCTCCTTTGTCAGTCTGGTACAGCAATTCCTTGACCCGGTGTTCTCTTTATGATGGCTTTATTCCCTCGTTGTTGTGGAGGATGCTAGAATGGCACAATCAAACTTTAAGGGTTGTTTGTCACTAAAAATGCTATGCATTGCAGGCTTAGGGGTGTTCCATGTTGTAATTATACAAGCTCAAAAATGAGCCGTAACCCCCAGATGCTTCTACAGGCCTTGGCTGTTTTCTGACGTAATACAGAAAAGTCAGAAGCTGCTATGTCACTGCTCTGGTCTGCAGAGGTATTGATTATACTTGATGGAAAATTGGATTGATTTATGCATTGAAATTCAATTTTTTTTTTTAAAGCCCTTTTTAAAATATGTTTTATGGTTTTGAGGTGCTAAAAGCGCATTACCCCACAAGTGTATTGATGGCAGGTGTAGCTACAGAGAAACCTGGAATACCATCTTTATCCTTTTAGTGGGGTGTGTTCTTTACCACATCGTATTGACTAGGAATCCAGAGTCAACACTATTTATTTGTTCTCTTAAACTCGGCGTGGATACAGAGAAGCTGAGGTTTAAGGAGGCAGCTTTAAACGCATTGAATCTTGAATTCCTTCTGACTTGATCATTTTTTCAGTGTTTTGCTTGAGGCCCCAGAGTGTTCTACAGAAAAGCTTTGGTCTGCCTCGAGAGGAAAACGTGTCACTGGCAACCATTAAAGACTGTTTGTTTTACAGCCATTTTTAATTTTTTTTACTACAGATTTGAGGTTTGTTTTTAAGTCCCCTTAATGTCTGGTGCAGTTTGTTTTGGTTCTTCTCTATCCTCAATAGGTTGGCCAACATTTGGTTGGTGTAGTACAGAGAAACCAGCCTTGTTTACACAGCCATCCTAGTGTGTGGGATAGACTTTTTTTTTGTTCCCTTAACCACTTAAGGGTATCCCGTTGGCGACAGTAAGTTAAGAGTGCCTTTTCTATTTTCCTCTACTCCCTATCTGCTTCTCTTCGACATGCTTTCAACTTCCAGAGGAACGACTAGCTCATTTCTGTTATAAATCATGTCTGCTGGGTAGTTTCTTTATGCTCTGTAATAAACAACTACTCCATTTGAAATGTCTGACTTGTTTTTGTTTTTCTTATATTGTAATTGGTTATTGCCAGCTTTTATGAAGGGGTGAGGTAGCACAGACCACAGCTACTTAATCACTTTCCCATGTATGTTAGCCTTCTGTTATTGAAGCTTGTGTGTTTAGTTTGTCCATTAAATATGGTGTCCTCCATACGTAAGACTCATCCCCTGATGTAAATGATCTGTTTTGCTGATGGAATGTTCAAAATTAATTACGTGTCTGCTAAATGTTAAACTGCAAAATTGAGTACATCTTTATGGTTGCATTTATTTCATGGGCATTAATGCTTTCATTGTATTTGAGGAGACCTTATCAAACCCCCTTTGATTTCATTAAAGTGCTGTTAATATCAAATTCAACAAATTAAAAGCGCTAGCTGTTGTGGTTGAAACTGTCTAATCAAAAAGGGTTCATTCTGGTGAAACCTGTGCAGGTCGACATGGTGTTAACTCTGTGTAGCAGCTTAAAAGTGTCTTGTGGAACTACTTTTTAACCCGGTTTTGCTAGTCCACTGTAATGCAAGTCTTAATGTTGGCACTGAAATGTTGCGTGTCTTGACTGGAGCGTGTGCTGACGTCGGAGGTTAATGCTCAGACTCGGGCTCTCACAGGCCTCTTGCAGCTGCTTGTACCCAATGAAAACAGCAATTGTGACAGGTGTTACAGCAGTGAGGTATAAAGCACAGTCTGGTTTCTCTTCATAGCTGCATTGTGAATGTTGGGGACTTCCAAGTCCTTTGTTTTGTTGTAAACTTGGTATAAATATAATAAAGCAATGGAAGGTTAAGAATTCAAATCAACCATCAGAACTAAAATGACTGATTTGAACTCTCACTGGGAGCTGCATGTCTTCAAAAAGATAAGTACTTGTGACCACAAACTTGGCAGTAAATTTACACGAATGCAGTCAGGACATTATGTGCAACCTCCCAGGAAGACTAACCAAGACTCAGGGATCTGCATATGAGCCTAAGGAGTCATTTTACAGACATTTACTCCCCAAATTCTGGCTGTCTCCATGACAAAAGTTGTGTTTTTATTTTTCAAACCAAATATTTAGTTTTAGTTAACTGTCAATTCTGGCAACAGAATCTATTTGAATCAGTTGAATTATTTTCAGAATTTTTTTTTTGGGGGGGGGGATTCAAATTGCACCTTGCATTGTGGTTTTAATGTAGGGCTTTGAACATTGCTCTGAATTGCTCTAAGGGGACAAATAAAGTTATCTGTATCTAAGTGCATCTACAATAACTGGGCACATGGCAATGTGTGATAAAACTGTCTTTTGTAAAGCAGCATTTTCATTTGACCTGTCTTACATGTGACAAGTTAAATTTGCTTTGACATGACTTTGATTGGTGTTTGGATAAGAAATCAAAAAGGTCAAAAATGATAGCACAAAAACAGCACATAAAACACAGTGCTGTCACATCACCTCACTATTTTGCATCCTGAGAACAGGTATACAATATTTGCTCTAGGGCCAAATGTGAAGCTATAAGTGGTGGAATTTACACTGAGACACTGAGAAGAAATACTGGTACAGTAACAGTTTTAACCAGTTTTGCTCCTGGAAGAATAGTGCAAACCTGTATGTGTGTGTGTGTGCTTTTATTTGTTACCTATTTAGGACCTTATCTCACAGAAACTGACCTTGTCATGACCAGTACTCCACATAAAAAGAATTCTGACTCAGATTTAGATTTAGATAACTCCAGTTACAGTATATCAAGCTGTGAATATTACTCATAGCAAGTGATCAAGTGAAGCTTCACAGCTGTGCATGTACACCGTCACACTGGCTCAGTCAAACATCTATTCTTAACTCTGAATGGTGGGGTGAGGTTGTGCTGGCGATCATGTACCACCACCCTTCCCTGATACTGCAACAGCAATAATGGAACCTGCTGAGGCTGAAATACACTGGGCTGCAATGATCAATCAATCAAGCACTCAAGAAGAACAGTGCACCAAATTCACAACACACTCAATTTTTGAGGTATGTGAGCACAAACACCACGCCACACACCTTTGGTAGCACCAGGGGGAAGGTTTACTTTTCAGTATTGTACATTGTTTCTCCATAATAATAAAAAAAAGAGCACAGAGAGTTCTTTGCACAACAAAGAGCTTAGACGACACCAGTTATGTGAAACTTGTATTCAAGACCAAACAAGACACAATGCAGACCTAAATAAAACGTCAGGCCCAAATATTTTTGCAGACTGGTTGATAACATTTTCAACTTTCTCACAGCTAGTGCACTCTAATGAGCGGAGCAGTGTGGATGGTCACATGGCAGTGGGCAGCAGTAGGTCACCTAATTTAGGTGAGGTCAGCAGGATATCTTGTAGGGTTCCGGTGACTGTTGATGTAATATTTTTAGGGAGCTCGCAGCTGTACTTCTATGCCTATAAGAAATCAAATCCTCTCAGTCCCTGTTGAACATTATGGTCATGAAGAAAACTTGTTTCTTTTTAAAATACGTTCGAACAGAAGGAAGCTTCACGTAAACCTTTTTGTCCTTAGGTAGATATTGCTTCTGTGAATGTTCTTGCTATATGTGAGGTGTGTCAAATAATGGGTTACAAAGGTGCATACTACACATTGAGCTTGTCTTAACCTGTCTAGTGGTCCACAAGTCATTCAGGAGATGTTTCCAAACAGTATCTCAAGTCAGTGTGGGATTAGACCCAGATAGTCACAGTGCCCCATTACCCAGTGTGAATTCAAATCTGTATTATTATTACTGTATATTTGACTGGTGATCCAAGGTTAACCCGTGGAACACAACAGGAAAGGTTACATCAAATACTATACTACTTTATACTATACTATATAAGGGGAAGGTGAGTCAAAGTGTGTGAGGTAAGCTGGGCGTTGACCAGCTATAGGGGAGTAGTATTGGTTCCACCAATAGCAAGGCAGAGCGTGCTTTTGACTACTATACGGTCTGCGGATGGAACTGGAATGCACTACAGTTGTGCGTGTGCAGCTATACTAGAAACAGAATGTTCTGATTGCGTGTTTGAACAAGTAAGTCTATATTCCTGAAGGTATTGAGTTGCGGTCATGTGATTGATTGTTTAGCCAGTGAATGTATGTTAACATACTAGTAGTACATTGCTGTCAGCTCTGTAGTGTTTGCTGATTGAACAGAAATATGACAACTGTGATCTGGTTGATAGTCGAAAAAAGATTATCAGACCCCCTTTTTTCCTTGATCTGAAGATAACTACATTTTCTTTAGCATTATAAAGATTCTCTATTATATGAAAATGAGACTGTAGTGTTTTCTCAGATAAAGCAAACTATTACAATGCAACTAAAAATGACAAGGCAACAGCTATTGTGGCAAAGGCAGAAAGGAGTTGGAGTGAAAAAAGGATTCACAGTGCCACCTGCTGAATACATGGTGCAAAACACATTGTTCTGGTTTTTGTTTTCCTAACAATATAGACATTTTAGGATAGCAGTATGATATAAAAAAGTGTTAATCCATTATTTTCCTTTGAGAAAATGAAAAATAGCATGAAGCTGAGAAATGACACGTTAACGTTTTCCATTCACACCCCCAAACACGTTTGCACAGTAATCAGTTTTTTTTTTATGTATATGTCGGACTCATCAAAAAACATTATAGTATCAAAAATAAAAGTCTTCCAAGAACATAAAATAATAAATACAGACAACAATGAAATTCAGTTACAAAACAAACACATTATCCACTAAACTCTCCAAATATATAACAAATCATTTAATGCTCATTTTCAAATATCAGACAAACATTTTCAAATCTGCTTGATTTTTGTAAACGATAAAACACAAACATTTTACATTGAGAAGAAATGTTAATAGCGCTCACTCAAAGTGTATCCGCTCCTTTGAGAGACCACAAACAGTCAAATAAAAAGTGTTTGTTAAGAATCAGCATATGAGGTAACATAAGGTGAGTACAATGCAGTGAAGACTAATACGTCAACTCCTAACTGTACTGTTTATCGTAAGTGCTGGTCCTTCTCCTGAAATAACAGAAAACTTCTCTCTGCTGACAGTTTCTGCACAGGACCCAGTTCCTCGCCATGCCACGAACACCTTGATCAGTGATTGTGCTTTGAAGAGCACAAAACTGAATGAAATTTTATTCCACAGGCTTTTGCCTGCCGTCACATTCTTGCTTTATCACTCAGCGTTTGTCCCGCCTTTTGTCCATTTCCTTTTGAATCCGAGCCACCAGAGCGGCCCTCATTGCTGAATCCAAGCTGTTCTTTTTTGCAACACACTCCACCACTTTCTCAGGCTTATCATCCTTAAGAAAAAAGAAAAAAAATGTATGAACAAAACAAGACTAAAGCAAGCAAGCAAGAGGACAGGAATATCAAATAAAGGAGTGTACATTCACCTTATGTACGAGGAAGGATGTAATAGCACCAGAGTCTGCCTGATAGTCAAGCCAAAAGAGTTCAGTCCCCTGGGTCTCAGTCTCTGTGCTTGACCCACTCTCATTCCACTCTTCAGCTTCAGCACCGGCCCCTGGCTCTGATCCATCTGGAAACAAGCACACAGCAATGTTTCCTTTAATCTATATATTGGACGTACTACAATCAGTGAAGACCAAGCATACGACTTATTGATCTTACGTCTTCGTCGTGGATGGTACACTTGGATGTCAGGTCGCCGGGGTTTTCTGGGGGTTGTGGTGTGCCTCCGCCGCTGAAGCTCCTTGGCTTGCTTCACCTCTTTGTCATAGTCATCTCTTGAAAGACAGGAAAATAACATTTGCTTTGAGTTATATCAATTCTTCTTAAACAGATGTATGTATTGATGATGGGAGATGGTGGGATGTGTTAAGTCTTCACAATTTGAGCCTGAAGAATCCTGGCATTGTCAGTTCGGAATATGTTATGGTGGGACAAAAATGTGTTCTAATATTTGTATCAACATTTCCCCCAGGAGTGCTGGATCACTACAATCCATGCAGGTGTTCACACTATGTTTGACATTTCTAAACAGTAATCTCCTTAATCGTTTTGATTGCTTGGTTGATGTATGGTTATAATTAGGGATCATCCTTTCAACTTTCGAAGGCTCTTACCTATTGGCTGCATCAAATCCAAATGGTGACTTTTATTGTCAGACTGTGTTTGCAGTTAAATGTTGTTAAACATGTAGTGTCCTACATAAATTATAAATTTGACCAACAGGCCTGTGCAACTCTTGATTGTGTTTTCGTAATTGAACCGACTTAATGCTTAGTATATATAGTACATGTGCGCATTCCGAAACAATTTCTCTAAAAAAAAAAAAAACTTACTTAGCTGCAAATATTATGGCTGGGTGCTGTGAACTAGTTACGATGCTATCTGATAGCATTAGCTACCAGCAGTTGAGGAAATTACCTAGCAATCTGGTTCCTCCGGATATGGTGCAGGAAACCGTGGCTCATATCCAACCGCCCCCCTCGTTTATATTTTAGCTCTTGCGCTTCGTCGTCTCCCAGAATATCCATGTCTAAAGACAAATGTCCAATGGTATGATAACGGTATGGGTGAGGGAGCAGCGCAAATTATTATAACAAGACTCTATCAGAACACTGACAAAAAGCTACATGCTAGCTAGCGTCAATTTGTTGTCCAAATATAACACTCCCGGAGTTATGCATGCGGATAGGCTAAAATTTGTTTTATTTGAAATGCATATATTTCGGAATGTATCAAAATGTAATCATAAAGGGTAATTCAATAACATTCAGTACACACTTAGCAAGATATAATAATAAAACTCTGCGTTGTAAACTAGATAGTACAAGGGTCAACGGGACTTGAAACGCCGGGATAGTTTTTGTCCATGTGTTGCGACGTACTAACAGTTTCGACGCACACAGTGCGCGACTCATTCAACTGATCCATATCACATTTTCGATATTCTGACATCACACACGCGTGCTAACCACCACAATGGTTTCCGTGAAGCGGGAAAGAGAGACTGAAGTGGACGACGATGACAACGAAGACGAAGGTAGGTTTATTTCCAACTAATATATGCTAGAAAGCGTGTATGCTTGTATGCTAGCTAGCGCCTAGCTGAAGGCGCGTTAGATTTCGTCCTCAGGGTTGCTCAGCAACAGCGACGGCGGCTCGTTTTGACGTCCCACCGTTTGGTTTTGAAATGCTGAAACATAAGCACCGCCTTTCCTGCGCACCCTGTGTATTTAACCATCGTCTACGAACAAACTAAATGCTAGGTTCGTTTAGCTAACATGGAAGTTAGCCTCCATTCTGTTGTTTTGAAATTGTTTAACTTAAGAGTTGACTCTTGGTTTTGTTTGTGTTGCAGTGGAGGCTAAAGTTGGACGGGGACGTGTAGTAGAAGACCGGAGAAGTCGTCACTGCCCTTATCTTGACACCATAAACAGGCAAGATACAGTTGAATGTACATTGCTATTGTTGATGCTAAGTGCTAAATCCGCCTCTATATGTTACCGCAGCAGTTGTAGGAGACGATACCACTTTTTTGTGTCCGACATCAGTCCGATACATTAGTTTTATGTATCAGAATATGTAACTATGTAGCTGTTAATAACACATTTGTGCCGAGACATTTCAAAAACATTATTCTCCAGCTGTGTAACAAATATTGTTCTCCCAAAAAGAAGAAATAATCAGCCCAAACACTACTCAGCTAAAATCCGTTCGCTTATTTTTGTTTAAATGTGAACAGTCTGGTGCAGTGAAGACAAACACTACTCAGCTAAAATGCTTTTGCTTATTTTTGTTTAAATGTGAACAGTATGTGCAGTGAAGAGAAGATATATATAATATATAGCAATATATAGGCTTTTTGGATTATTTTCCATTTTCGACCAGTATCTATTAAGTTGTGTTTGTATTTATTCCAGGAGTGTGTTGGACTTTGACTTTGAGAAGCTCTGCTCCATCTCTCTGTCCCACATCAACGTGTACGCATGCCTTATATGTGGGAAATATTTTCAAGGTATGTGTATGAACTTGGATTTAACAATAACGATAATAATACTAATGATAATAAAAAGCACTTGTTATGTTATGACTTATTATTTTCATGTACGCTCCATTTTAGGTAGAGGACTGAAGTCCCATGCTTACACACACAGTGTACAATTTACCCATCACGTGTTCCTCAATCTACACACTCTCAAGTTTTACTGTCTGCCTGACAACTATGAGATTATTGATTCTTCACTAGAAGACATCACTGTAAGTAAAACCATTTTTGAGTTGTTATTGTAATAAAGTATGGATACAGTTATTATCTATTGCACTTTGGTTTTTGCGGTTGTGTTTCTAGCTTGATTTTGTTATTGTTTTATACAAATTAATACTTAATAATACTTACTTAATGCTCTTTGCAAATGTAATGAACAATAAATGCGTTCACATTTGATAAATGTGTGAAATTTAAAAATTCTTTTTTTACAACATTGTTTAAAGATAGTTATGAAGTACTTTCAATGATATAGCAACATATGATGCGTTGTCTCAGGCTTGAACTCAGGCTTTCAAGGCCTTTTCAGTATTTTGTAAATGTAGTTTTGTGTCAGTAATTGCTGGATGCTGTTTTTCCCCACAGTATGTGCTAAAGCCAACTTTCACCAAGCAGCACATTGCAGGACTGGACAAGCAAGGAAAACTGTACCGAGCTTACGATGGTACGACTTACCTGCCGGGCATTGTGGGCCTCAACAACATCAAAGCCAATGACTATGCCAATGTGGTGTTACAGGTATGCATAACTGTCACAGTGAATCCTGTCTGGAAATCTTTTTTTTTTTTTTAAATTAAATGATACCAGTTTTTTATTTGCCTCCTTTTCAGGCATTTTCTAATGTTCCACCTTTGCGAAACTACTTCCTTGAGGAGGAAAACTACATAACAATCCGCAGGCCACCAGGGGACATCATGTTCCTCTTGGTGCAGAGGTTTGGTGAGCTGATGCGAAAACTTTGGAATCCGAGAAACTTCAAGGCTCATGTTTCTCCTCATGAGATGTTGCAAGCTGTGGTTCTGTGCAGCAAGAAGAACTTCCAAATTACCAAGCAAGGTAAGATCTGTGTTGTGACATAAGACAGTGCAAGCTGAATCACATTAGCATTGTTTTTAACATTGCTTTTGATTGTTTTCTTTTCTGCAGGAGATGCTGTGGACTTCATGACGTGGTTCTTGAACGCTCTGCACGGTGCACTTGGAGGGACAAAGAAAAAGACTTGTGAGTAGGAGTAGGAGTAGGAGGCAATTTAAAAATGTCCTCATTAGATCATTTTGTATGTAAACAATGGGGACATGATAAAAGTACTTTTTTTTGTTTGCTGCGTCCTTCATTGGAAAATGGACTCGGTCAAACAGCACTATCAGACTTTTCCGAGAGAGTGTTTGCAAGAACGGTTTACCTCTTCAAACTGCTGGATGACTGAATTTTTTTGAGCAGTAAAATTCACTTGTAGAAATGTTTTGTCTGTGTTCTTTGTGTTTTCAGTCAACTAATCCAACCTGTTAGCAGCTGTCTCGCTTTATTAGCGCAGTGTTGCTGTTTATATTTAAAAGTTGAACATTACAGCTTTAAGAAAAAAACAGCCTAACACCCTAACTGCAATGAGAACTAATGTTTTTCTTTCTTTTATAGCAAGCATTACTAAAGCATTTCAGGGCTCCATGAGGATCTTCTCCAAGAAACTTCCACACCCAGATTTAGTAAGTTTGCTTTAAGTCGTTGACTTACAGTTATGCAATATATATTAACAAAGCTGCTGTCTGACATGATAGCGTGCACACCTGGTCCCTGATCTTGTAGGATGGTTGAAATGATGCTTACACATTAAGAATGAGACACCCATGCCACTGAACACTGTAGACCATCAGTGTTGGAATGTAGTGCTATTTAACATGTATTTGATCTCTAAAATTGGTCACTGAATGTAACTCTATTATTATTTATTATTATTTATGTTAACGCTTTTTCTAGCTCCCAGAGGAGAAGGAGGCATTACTCGTGACAGAGGAGTACCAGGAACAGATGTCTGAGTCCACTTTCCTGTTTCTGACACTTGACCTCCCAACAGCTCCTCTCTACAAGGATGAGAAGGAGCAGCTCATCATCCCACAGGTGCCTCTCTTCAACATCCTGGGCAAGTTCAATGGCAACACCGAGAAGGTACAGATTCATTTGCATCCTGCTGTCTTTGATTTACTCAAATAAACATCACAAATATTGATTTGGCGCGCTCGAATATTTTCTCAACAATTACTGGATTTATTGTTTTGTTTTGCCTGACAGCATGAGCTTAAGCAAAAAATGTCATCTTCACATTCATTTTCATTTCTCCACACTTACCTGTTTTTTTGGTTTGTTTTTTAAAAATTCAGGAATACAAAACCTACAAAGAAAATTTTCTCAAAAGGTTCCAGTTGACCAAACTTCCTCCATACCTCATTTTCTGCATCAAAAGATTCACCAAGAACAACTTCTTTGTGGAAAAGAACCCAACGATTGTCAACTTCCCTATCACGTAAGTGCTGTTCACACACTGCATATTATAAGCTGAAGTATGTAGGCTTTATTCAGAGTACCTGCATAGACCTGAAGCACATGTTTGTCGGTTTTGTATATGCACTTGTTTGTGTCATCACTGTATTTTCTTCTATAGGAATGTAGACCTCCGTGAGTACTTGACAGAAGAAGCTCAAGTTACAGAGAAGAACACGACTTATGACCTCGTCGCCAATGTAGTGCATGATGGGAAGCCCACGGAGGGAGCGTACAGAATACATGTTCTGCATCATGTAGGTGGCAGGCAGATATTTCTGAAATGAGCCTGATTTCTTCCAGTATTAACCATTACAAAGCCAACAAATGCATTCCCTTACATTTACGGGTTTAAATGTTGTTGCTGACCAACTTTTATTATATGTCTAATCAGGGAACTGGGAAGTGGTATGAGATGCAAGACCTGCAGGTGACTGACATTCTCCCCCAGATGATCACGCTGTCAGAAGCTTACATCCAGGTAAGTCCTTCCTCTGTGTATTTGTGTGTTTTATGTTGGGAAATATAGAGTAGAATTAGATTTGGCATAAAACTTGTCAAAGTTGATGACTGACTGAAGAGAAAGAATTTTTAGTGTCACTAGAAAGATTTTGTTAGCATAATCCGAATTCCTGAATCTGATTTTAGTAAGAGTTATTTTTTCTGTTTTTTCAGATCTGGAAGAGAAAAGACGTTGACACAAACAACCACATGGAGGTGTAAATGAGTCAGGATTGCTGTCAGCATTTAGGAAATAAATCTGATATTTAAGTGGTTAAATATAACAACACAAACACAAAGAATAAGGGTGGGAAGAAAATATCATGAATTTGTCTTTTATAACCACAAAAAAAGCAAATCAATGTAAATGTTTCCATGTTATTTTCACTTTGTTATTTCCTTTTTACTGTGTGGAGATTTTCTAAATAAACAATCTTCAGGACATGTCTATGTTTGCTGAATCTTTGTATAAATATGCAGTATTATGCTGTTACTTTCCAAGCTCTTATGCCATGATTAGGTTTAAAAGACATAATTTTATAACTATTTGAAAGCGATTAAACAGGCTTTGTGGGCTAACCACAGTAATTGGCATAACTTCAGCAACAAATAAATACATCGGAGTTGTGAAATCAGTTGTCCAAACTGCCTTTATTTCATGGTATACATACATACTAAAGGTCCAGCTTAGAGCTAACAGTTTTCACATTCATTATGATGTTACGTGCACAATAACACTTGTCTCAAACTCATCTTACAGACGGAATCGTAGTCTAATAACACATCATGCGAACTTTGCCATGAATAATATCTATGACTGACTGAAAAAGCAAATGAGAGAATAATTTCCCCCAAAAATTAACATATACACATATACAAAACATTTAAGAGTAATAATTTGTAAAAATGAAAGTTCCTTGTGCACACATAACATCAGAGTTGCAGTGCAGCGTTTTGTCCACGCCATCTAAATGTCTTTCTCGTATACGGTTCTGTAAAGGGAAAATACACAGGAAAACGCAAATTGAAGGTTGCCAGTGCAACTAAATTCAGTAGACTTGAAATACATGTGTATTAAGTTGAGATGATGGGACTTACCTGTGCATCACTTAGCAGAAAACTAGCAACGCTGTCCCCAAGTACAGCGACTCTTTCCAAGTAGCTCCAACTTCTTCGACGCAACACACAAGTCCACTCTCTGCAGGAAAGATACAACAAAACATACATACATTAAAGACTATTTGAGACAGTTTATTTGTTGAGAAATGATAATAATGATATGATTTGTTCGTACTTCACAAGCATGTGGAACATCCATCTGGTTTCCCAAAACCTTCTGCAGGCGGGAGCCATAGAATTTGGTGAAAGCCTCGCACTGAAAAGAGGAGAGTTGATAAGAGACAAAGATTAAAACTTCTAAAATAAGATTAAAACCTCTAAAATACAAGCACGTAATAAATGGACTTAGTGGAGGCAGACGTTATTAGAAGCTGAGTAACAAAAAAAGGCTGTTGACAGACACTAGACGAAGCACTTGGAGAGAGAAGCTGCTCATTTCCCACACTATCCATACACTCAAAAATATCCTGAATCTGGATCCATATCCAGATCACCTCCAAAATCGAATCATTTCTTCTTTTACCCCCGAGAAATGTCATCAAAATCAGTGCTTTACCTTTTGAGTGATGCAGCTCGCACTCAAATTCAACATCACATATAACCTCCTTCGCAGAAGTAATAAATTGGCTCCAGGTCCAGTGTGTAACATTTCTATTGGCAGAAATTGAATATACACTACCCAGAAGTATGTTTTTTTTGTGCACATAGTTTTAAAATAATGGTTTATTTTCTGTAGCCTAAAGACCCTTTGCACACCAGATGTGTTTTTTGTGTGCAAATTGTTCATTTTCAGACGAAGCCACAGCTAACCTCTCAGAACAAGTGTTGTTGATGGCGTACAGTGCAAACATTTAACCCGGCTTCGGATTTCTTGATTGTGGTTGTGTCCCAAAACCCCATTCTTTTTACTAAACTGTAAAACGAATGTGTGGAAGGGGGTTGTAATAGAGCTTAGTTGGAACGTGTGTGTAATTGAAGCTTCAAAATACTTTTCACTACTTCGCATCGTGCTCGACGTGCATTGGAGGTTGCGTCGTAATTTGCATCTGAATGAGCCACACTTTTGTATATTCGCATCGTGTAAAGGGCTTTGACTAACGTAGGTTGCAAAGATTAGAAAATATTTGAATGGGACATGACCGATCGATTCTGTTAGCAGTGAGTATTTGGTGTTAGGCGTCAAACCTTAGGGATGGCATTGGGGTGATAGGCACACACAGACTGCAGGAAGGAGGAAGTCTGAGCTTCTGTGGTGTTCACACCCAGGTACAGTCGACTGAGCACCGCCAGCGTGCGACACGATTCGCAGTCTGAGGGGAAAACCACCTCTGAAAGAAAGGCAGAAGAGAAACAGTCATAAAATATTAGGCTCAGATAATAACTATGATCAAACCATAATTAAATGTCTTCATGAGGAAGACGACACAGACCTGGTTGAGGCTGCTCCTCGAACAAACACAGGTGCAAAAGACTACAGATAGTGTGAGGCGCAGCAGACGACAGGAGGAATTCCACTATCTGAACGCCGTATTTACTGACAAAGTCATCACATTCCTCCTTGTAGCTCTGAGGCAAGAGATCACAGACCTCGTCCAGGAGCTTCATCAAAGTGTCCTGCAGAGAATCACCAAAGCATAACGGGACATTTACATACATTATACGATGTATGGGGATGGAAATGGGCTTTAAAATCCCCAATGAAAAAAGTCACCTCAGTCATATTTTTAGGCAACAGCGTCTCCAGCTTCTTGATGACAAACAAACACAGGCTGCAAGCTGGGTTGAGCTGCTCCTAGAGAGATAATGTCATTTATATGATGCAAATAAAGACAGTGTGACCTGAATATTCCACCTCTGCTGCCTCATACTAACGTAGCTGCTGATGGCTGTGCCGATCGCAGATCTGAATGTGTCTTTATCAGAGACATGATGGGGAAGTTGCAGTTGTTCCTCTTTGGGGGCAGCACAAAGTCCAAAAGCAATGCAGGTCTCATCTGACTTCTACAAAAAAACAGAATAAAACAACAAAATATGACATTATAAACTCACTCCTCCCTGTAGGCCACAGAGTTTGTTCCTCTTTCATGTGTCTAAAAGGATGTGTAGCTAGAGACTGATAGCATCTTATTGTATAGTGTATAGTGTTTTGGCTCATTGTGTATTGCACGGTTTTTAATTTAATTTAATTTAATTAAATTTAATTTAATTTAATTTAATTTAATTTAATTTAATTTCTTCTATCTATCTATCTATCTATCTATCTATCTAAACTCACCTGGGGACTCAGGGTTTGCTGCAGGATTTTGGGCAAATACATCTTCACCTGTGAATCACACTCTGATGCTTGTTCGCTGGGAAAGCGCCGGCAGAGAGCGTGCAAGGTTTCATACACAATCTCCTGAAAAGGACCAGAAGTTAAATATTTTGTTAGAAAATTAAAAGTCACCTTTTAATGGTCGCTTTCTTGAGAATGAGACGTACAGTGCTTAACAAGTTTATTGGCCCACTTGTTATTGTTATTTATTTTGGCAAATAACAAACTGAATTCACATTTTAATGCCCAACATTTGAGCCGGCTCACCTGGGCTTCTTCTCTGAGACGTCAGAAATTAATCAAGTATAACATTCAACCACTAAAACTAATTTTTGAAGAAATAATAATGTGCTTTTACTATTTTTTTCAGAAAAGCAGTACATTTGAAAATCCACGGATAACAATAATCATTGTATTTTAACATTGAAAATATTCTATATACTGGCGTATTAACCATTACAGAAACATAAAAAATTATTTTGATCATTACTAATACTGTTCATTTAGGGCAGCTGTGGCTTTGGGTGGTGTATTCTAATACATCTATTAAACACTGTACAAGTAAAAGCTCAAAGCTCTGTTTGGTCTTCATGAACAAAAATGATGTAACATCATTTATGAATATTACAGGCGTCCACTCCTGGGCCCCGCCTGCTAAAAATGGCTGCCAGATTCCACAAAGCCATGTGGTCAGATAAGTGAAGTTAAAGTGAAAGCTCACTGACCTTCGTGTCTCTGCTGGAGATCATGTTGGCAGACAGCTGGACGATATGTCTGCATTCTGAACACGTGTCCAGCATCTGAGAAGGAGCGGCCACAGTCACATGATCATTTCACCCAAACACAGTCATGTCAACATGATTTAATCCCAAAAAATTGCAAACACAGACAAGAACTTGCCAGTGTTTTTAGTTAGGAAATCACTGGTATGTTGCTTCAAATATTAGTTTGTGAACTTTACTGAGGTTTAAATATGAAAGTTGTGTTTCAAAATGAATATGAGCATTTTTGCATTCATTAAGGTCTGAACGAGGGCCCGGACCATAATTCAATAACATCATGTACAGTATATTGTGATATTGCCTTCTTCTAGCAACATTACAAAGGTTCAACATGTAATATATAAGATATATAACACATTAATGTGCACTTTATCTTTTTGACAAGCGTTTCTGTGAAAAAACGTTCACAACAAGCAAAAGTAGCAAATATTAAACTAGGTTAAATTTTTTTACTATAAGTTTTCGTTTTCTGCTAATAAATCCTCTATTAGCCATTCCCAAACTTAAGAGTGCTGTGACCCACTTTTTCATTTATGACAATCAAAAAATTTAAATTAAAAACGTATCACGGCCCACACTTTGGGAATCGCTCATTTTTCATTTTTATTCACACTCACACACACCAATACATAGCAAAACCGGAGAAAGTGCAGATTTTATAGGTGGTGTCCTGAGCTGTGTGTGCAGTTCAGGACGTACGCGCACAGACGGGCTTTGATTTTAAATCAACATTGACTGACTTGAGACAAATATCTGCCATATAACCGTGATAATGTGGAACATAAAATTGACGATTACCAGAGATTCCTGTTTGATGACAGACAGTGGCTCCATGATGAACATGCCGTCTCCTTTCAAACACACACGGACAGAGAAACCATGCTTAAAAACAAGCACATATTTAATATTCCAGCGTCACTCTGAAAATGAAAACCCTGCCGCTGCAGCCTCATGTGATACGACATCAGAATTCATGGCGCCTGATCAGGTGACAGTAATAATGATCTCATGTTTTTATGTATATATATAAATATAAATATAAATATATAAAGAAGCTTCATCTCACCAGGACACAGAGACGCTGCTGCGAGGAACATCAGCACAAATCCAGGAGAAGACATGATGAGTCAGAGACACAGTTAAGAGACAGAGGATCAGAGAAGGTGTCACTTGTTTTCAATTGTTGTGCGGCTGCTGTTTTTTTTCTGCTGCTGGGATGCACCGGAAATAAAGGGCGATCCTCTCAACCAATCAGACACGTGGATATGACGCGCAGGCGCGAGGGAGCAAATCATTTAAAGCACGAGCAGTCAATTAAACATGAACAGAGCTCCACAGAAACTGTGTTGCACAAACAAAATTCTTGTTTTATTCATTTATTTATATCTATTAAATATTAATATTATTATATTACTATTAAACATATATTACAATATTAGTTTACACACATTTATAACACAAGTTAAATGGAATACAAAAAACACTTCATACAGAAGACTTTTTCATCACATTTTAGACGATGATTTTTTTGATTGATTCTGGAAGACATACTATACCATGACGTTTTTGACTGATTTTGGACGACATACGACTATGAAATTTTTGTCCGATTTTGGACGACATACTATACTATGACTTTTTTGTCCCATTTTTGACGACATACTCTACTATGACGTTTTTGAGTGATTTTGGACGACATACTAAACTATGACTTTTTTGAGTGAATTTTGACGACATCCTATACTATGACTTTTTTGTCCGATTTTGGACGACATAC